>NC_134192.1:21132490-21490638 GCF_964188355.1 Buteo buteo
TTTCTAGTATGAACAGCTTTTCTTCTCTAACTCTGTACTAAATAATTCCAAGTCATATGACTGTGGTTAAATCATCTTTTGAGCTTGCATTTTTCCTTGAAGATGTCTGTCTAACGTTTAGTGTTCTACACAGTAAATGGTCTGTAAGGGAAGCATCTCAAAGGGAATATCAAAGTGGCGTTGTCACAGGTTCATTTGTTTACTTATTTCTGAGAAGGTTATTGCAGCATCTTTTCATGAAAGGGCCCTGCAGTATCCATGAAGTCAGAGATTCTCCCATGTGTATGAAAGAAATATGTAAGACACCAGGAGGGAAACACAATGGCAAATTAGGGTGATGCTGTTGGGAAATGTTATTTGGAACAAGTGGCTACATGTGCACAAGGGCTACTTGGTGAACTGGTAATCATGCAGGGCTCAGGATACTGGATGAAACTTAGCACTGCCAGTCTGCTTGACTTGGCTTGAACATAAGGCAACTCGTAAAAGACCCTCTGTGAAAGCACAGAGAACTGCAGAAACTCAAAGTATTGTGGTACTAGGGTCCATCTGAAAAAATCAGGGATTTATTCTTTTCTCTATAAAAGTTCTTCCTTATAGAACATTACTCGGAAAATTATTGTAGAGAATATTTCTGTGGTGTATAGAAAACTACTGAACTGAGAAAGAAAGTAATTTAATTTTGAATAGAGGATAACAGGAAAAAAATACACAATCAAAATCTGAGTGTTTAATAACTTCAGAACATAATGGTTAGTGACCGGGAGTTTAAACCAAGTTTTCAAAGTTGGCATGATTGCACTCTGTGATGATATGTCACAGCATCTGGAAATCACCCTAGAGCGAGATTTGATGAGAATTGATTGTAGCCTTATCATTGCAAGTTTGTTATCAGATGGGTGCTAACTCATGGCAGGTGTTTGTTTATCTTGATTAGATAATGCTGCAAAGACTTTGTCACATGGCTGGAAAAATGAGAAGATTGCTTCATGGCAAGAAGTGCATGCTGACAGGGGAAGTGTCAGAGCTAGTTAAAAAAGAAGAAAAGTTGTATTTTGATGCATTTTAAGGAGAAAAAAGAATGCATTGGGAACACTTATGTTGTGGGGTTGGGTTTTTTTTGTGTCTGTACTTTCAACTTAAGTAGATTAACTACTAGTTTTCTTATTGCATGCACCAGATATAGTAATACTATCATATGTTTCTGTGAATGTCTAGCAAATATACTTGTGGAGGGCATTAATATACATACGTTAATGTTATGCTGACAGTGGTAAAAGAACTTGCTAATAGAGTCAGAAAGATGGAAAGAGTTGAGAGAAAGTGGGTAAGTAAAATGATAATTTTCTTGTATATTTTTTAGCTTCTATTGTAAAGGTTTTTATTCTCATGTCCTACTGGTCAGTACGAATCTAATGAGGTGGATGACAGGAAATGATGAAAGATGGTCTTGCAGAGTGATGGAAGTCTACTTTCAAGTCAAGTTTCTGGCACACTAGATAGTTGGATTACAGCTGGAATTTGGTGCCTAAGTTACACTGCACTAGCTATTCTAATGTGGTTGGTGTTTATATACCATAGTTTAAACAACTGTCTTTTGACAGGTGGAACCTAATTAGGTAAGAGGGTATTCCTTATCTCCTTACAGATTACCACCTTGTCTTAGAAATCAAAACACAAACAGTTTTATTTCAAAGAAAAATGTTATTTTCCCTTAAATGGAAATACATTAAAAACTGAACCTGTAAAAATAGAGAGATCTATTTAGATTATAAAACTCCCATTACTTTGTTTTTTAAGAACATAAATGAAGCTGCATTCTACTCTGCATAAATTGTAATGATCACAGTTGTTCATTTAATAACCCCAGCCACTAGACAGAGATGTCTTAAAAAAAAAAAAATCCAAGTATTTGAAAATATCCCATGTGCTCTGTAAATGAAATTAAAGATGGTCTTGTTAATTAATTCTTTAAGTAGAGACATTTCTCTATGTTTATGAAATATAGAGGACTAGAATTTGGTAAAATTTTATTCATAAGTATATGGAAATACATAACTTCTGTAAATGTTTATATCTTTATAAAACACTTATTAAAGTACCAGCTAGGCTGTTTTATGAATATTTGAGGCTAGAAGAATGACTCCCATCAGCCTACTCTGGGTTTTTTTGAGAAAATATCTTTCAGAAAATTTAATGGTACTTGAACCTACATTATTTGTGGAACTATTGCCTACTTTTGCCTGCCCGCTCGCTCCCTCAATTGATTTCTTGTATGCATACAGAAAAAATACCTTTTTTTTATTAATTAAGCTACCACAACACATTTGTCTTAACACTTCAGTCTTGTTTTCCAATCTCATAATATTCAGGTGCTGAATGATATGAGCTAGGAATTCCCAACACTTCATTCTCTTTGCTGTCACCACCCATAGAAAGCGAAGAATGGCTTCTCTTGAACAATATCCCTGAAAATAAAGCAGAAAAACTTCAGAAACAGATTTGGTTAACCATGTGTTAACCATAGGTTTTCTCAGGCAGTCAGTTTGTGAAAATAAGATGTAAAGGAATGTGTTATTTTTCCTCTTATAAGAACTGTGTGCAAATCCAATGCTTACTGCGTCCATGGAATAAAGTGCTGAGATTCCCACCAGGTATATCTCTTTGTGCCCCCTAGGAATATGTTTGAAGAATGTATTAAAATGCAGTAAGTTAGCAGACTTCATAGGAAATAGAAAGCAATGGAGATACTTTGCTACAGGTCATGTTAGTTGCAACACTGGAAGACATACTAATGGTGATCTTTGGAGTCTCAAGCAGACATAGGAGCTGAAAAAAGTACAGAAACCAGGTTCCCCTGTATTGCTAGCTCTCAGGTCATCCTGAAGGAGACGATCTCTGTGATAATTTCAGGATGTCCCCAGAATTTATTTTCCTGTTTTTTTTCTCTGATTCTTTCTATAATCGATGAATGTATTTGCTAGTCATTAAAAGACACTTCCTCTGAGCGCAGTAATAGAAGAGCAACTGTACTGGGCAAACTTAAAGAATTGTCTAGTCCCTAGTATCCTGTCCACGTCCATGGCAATAACAGGTGACCAAGGAAGAGTGAGGACTTGCAGTGCCTATCTCATACCTTATGTATTAATTTTTTCATGGTGAGTCAGGGAACTCTATATTCTCTACTGAAAGGTTACAGGCCCTAGAATGAGTAGTATTTTCCCTGTTTTTCCATCATGGAAATCCATGCTGCCATAGTTCATATGACAATGAATATAGCTTCTGGCTTTAAAAAACGTGAAAATTGCACAACATGTCACCATACCAAGATATTTTGTCTGCTGTGTTTATTGTTTAGTTACTGATTCAAGATTTTGCATTTTTTTAGATCATTAAATTTGAATAAGGTTTAAATATACCTAATGGCTAGCTAAATTGGTTATAGGGTATTTATGTCAATAAAGAATAAAATTATATTACAGAATAACATGAGTAGACTAAGACAGCTCAAATTGTCAATATGATGAAAATTACTCAAAGAAAGCAATTAAAACTCAAATCCATGACTAAATTACTATTGGTTCTAAGTACAGTGAATCCAATTACACATTATATTATAGTATATTATATGATCATGGGTACTGTAGCAGAGTGTCTTGTCAATATACTGTCAATAGAGAATTAGAAAAACAAATCTATCATCACACTGAAATAACATACAAATCCCAATCAGCATTCTTCCAAGCTATTAAATGGCCAGAAAAGGTGGAAAGGACCTGAAATGTGCATATGAACTAATCATACAGCCTACAATTTTATATACTTTTCTGTGATGAAGACCAAATGTGAACTTATACACCATGGTTTTTGATTGCACCCCACTGTAAATAAAAGTATGGAAGAAAACAAGGGAGAATATTTGTGAGAAATTCTGTAAAGATTAGAATTAACATTAAGTTAGTATATGAGCCTTTAACTCAGGGTTTTGCAGAAGCATGCTTATATTGTTCAGTATAACTACAATACTGATATACCTATATTCCCATGGCCTGATAGCAAAAAAACCATTCACGGCCGAGGCAAAACTGGATCTCAGAAGGCAGCACGTACATTTTGGTGTTTGGTTGTACTCTGCCCATATTGATGGAGTGTACTTATACAAGTATGTATAGCCAACCCTGCATAAGGCAGGGCTGCCAACTAGACAGTGATTCTTCTCTTTCAACGAAACATAAACCACATTACCATCAAAGTCCCTTTACAGGTTTAGTGAGCTTGAGCTTTTGGGGGTTGGAAATTATATTAAATACTGGAACCTGCAGTGAATGATTTAAAATGGCCTTCTTGGCTAAACAACCAGGGTTATTACTAACTTTGCTATCATGATAGGCTTTATTTTTAGGATTATCTCTTACAATCCATACTTCAGTTCAGTGTCTTGAGATATTTGTTTTTCTTTTTTTTTTTTTTTTTTCCTGTGCTTTTTCAGAAGTAAACCTTACAGCCCCAGACTTTCATTTATGGTCATTCCTGTGAAAGCTAAATTCCATGTTAGCAGTAATACCATGCAAATCAGTGGTGGTAGTGGATGGAATTTCATTTCATAAATATAACTGTAAAACTTGTAATAAAAATAGTGATGTGACTACAGCTTTTATATACTGAAATTCTGAAAGCAGTGTGGAACGCAGCTGCTTGTCATATTTCTGTAAGTCATGAGGACATACAACATAATGCACTAAAATTAGCATTTGTTACTTGATTTTTTTTTCTTTTTTTTATGGATTATGGCACTGAAAGAGAAGGACCATAGAGCAAAACTCTTAGGTAAGCCCCCAATCACCTCTTGATTGATTTTTTTTTTTTTTTTTTTGTTTTCCTTAATGAAAATTTAGTAATGTGTATGTTTTGCATCTATTCAAACATAGCAGAATATAAAAGGATACAATCTGCAGGAATTTCATGCAATATCCAAATAAATGATTTTATAAATGAGGCATTTCGTGATAAATATTGTATTAATTTTTCTTTAAATTGTGTTGGTATAAAATACTGGAAAATCTGGAACACAGGCTATACATGCAAGAACATGCATTTTCCACTGACTTGTAAGCTGGTTGAAAACTGTATGCATCATTTTAGGTCTTATTATGACAATTTAAGAATGTAAGAGAAAAATTGCAGTACTGTGCAAATCAAGAGGGTGACTTCATATCAGAGACCAAAAACAACATGAAAATTTGTATACCATGAGCCTCTGGGAAAGAAACTGTTCCTGATAAATTAGGAAATCATATTTAGAAAACACAGATGCCTAATGTTTTTGTTTGAACAGTAGTGTGTTTTCTGAATCATTGCATTACTCTTGCAGTCTTGCTTAAGATATTTCTACAGTAATGGAACAGATTATTTGCATGTTATGCCAAGCCAAGTAACTGATAATGCTTACTTGCAGCTTATGTGTTATGATGTAAAAACTCTATTGATACAAAGTAGAACTCTGTATTATTTACCCTGACTTGTTTGATACTACCTTTCAATTTTAGGGGGTGTGGGGATGGAAATATGAATAGAATGTTAAGCAATACTAAGAAACAGGAGAGGCAGCTGCTTTTCCATCTTGGCATTTCCTTACAAAGGGCAACTAACACAGCAACTGAATATTCTCCATTTCTGTAAACAGACACAATATGCTTAGATCATGGAACTAAACCAGCAAAGAAACTGGACTGTTATTTCCTTTTTTCAACTTTCCCTTCAAGAAAATGTATTAATGGAAAAATGTCTCTTTCTGCTGTTCATCTTGCAGATGATTTCTAAGTAACGTCTCACATCTGCCAAGTATATTTTCCATTTTTCTTTAGCTTGGTATTCATATTTCTAATCTTTTAACCTTCATTTCTGCAAGGTCTTTCCTTGATAAAAAACATGTCCTATTCACATCAGCTGGAGTAATACATGTATGTCTTGGGGAGAATACAGTTTACCCTAGTGTTTAAGGGGAAGGTATATGCAGCAAGTATAACTGCACTAAAAATATTATCTGCACAACTGAATAGAAACCTACTATGGTATGAGAGATAAAGATACCTATTTAAGAGATATCATCTCTTTCAAAGAAACATGTCTCTGCTGGTAAACAAAATTAACATTTTAAAGAATTCTTTTTTTGAAAGTGCTTGGCTTGGTTATGTTTATATTTAGACATGCAAAAAAATCAATCATGCAATTTGTCCACTACATCAAGCAATTTTTTTCTCTATTCTTTCTACACTTCTGCATATCACTGACATCGCTAGAAAATATACCCAGTCATGGAAAAGTAACATTTACAGTGTTAAAAAAGAAAATTACTCCATGAAAGTAACAACAACAAAAGGGACTTCCCATGTTCTTCTATCAAGACAGAAAATACCATCCTCCAAAATAGACATTACTATGATAATTCAACATTTCTTGAGTGGCTAATGCTATCAAGTAATGTTATTAACTTGAACTCTAATCTTGGTAATATTATTGTGTTGTGGCTTTCCTTCAGAAAAGTTTATTCTACCATTATCTAATTCTTCTTATACTACCCTGTGACTGGTCTATATTGGGTTGCAAGAACTGTCTCTACTCATAGTCACTCAGTTTAAATAAGGAATAATTCTGTAGGTCTTAGTTTATTTTTTTATGTTGTATATTGACTATATCAGTGTAGGGGATTTACATTTCTTTGACCTTGTACAAAATGTAGCATCTGAAGCTTTTTGTCGCTTTTTCAAGCAGCACAGAGTCTAGCTGATTAGTCCATTCTGTAAATCAGATTTTCTGTCTTGTGTAGAGTGTGTCTGGACATAACCCTGGCATTGGAGCAGTTCTGCAATAAGAGGTTACAATGTTCTAGCCTGTCTGCATGCCAAGGAAAAAGAACAGAGATATTTGGAGTATTTCACTGACTTGCTTTTTCAATAATAATTGGAGGGATATCTCCCTATTTGTTTGAGAACCAATAGTTCTGCATGCAAGTAGAATTATAGGACAAAGCTAATTAACCTTTATAAACCTAATTCGCTAAGTTTGCAAGGCACAACAAACACTTAAGAAAAAACAAGTTACTGGTAGCATGCAAGGGACAGCACCATTCTTTTTCGTGAACTGCAGAAGAGGACAAGCTTTAAGAGATGTCATTAAAGCTGTGGCAACAAAATAAGTCAATGCTTTATTTTGATTATGTCTGCCTAGTTTTCATTAGTTCTGTATAGGCTTTTTGAATCTTGATTTTGACTCTGAATTTGATTTTCCTCCAGTATGGAAAAATTGATTTATTGTAGAACAAATTTATTTTCTTTTCACCTGGTTTACACAATGAAACCTGGGCAAATTGGATTTCACTCATAGCTCAGTCACAGGAACAAATTGATGTGCACCTCTATTCATAATGGTCATGAATACATCTCCTGATATCTATTTCCTCTATACCTTTTTTATGGTTTTCTCCTCATTACCTAGATTCCCTCAGTGAAGTCCAGAAAATAATACCAGCAGGTTTTATATTGTGCGGGTAGCCCAAGCTAAAATTGAACTCCACAGGATGTGTATGACATATCATGAATGTAGAACAGCATTTTGACATCCATGAATGAGCCTAATTTTGAAAAACAGTTCCTTGTATGAAATGCTAGTCCTTCTGACTCACTAAAATAATGGAGACAGGAGTTCAGAGGATGTATATGCAGGTGTTTTACCTATAATAATGACTTTGTAGAAGAGACTAATGTAGACTCTGATTCATCTGCACTACTGAAATAAAAGCCATATTTACCTTGCTTTAATGTGTCATCTCTCTTGGAATCATGTTTCTTGGCATTGGGGAGAGATTGGCCTTTAGACTTTGCATCTGAAGTTGCTGGAATTGAGGTTTTCTTTGCATGCATCCTCTAACATGAATGCGAATATATCATTCTGTAGGTTTGCACAAAGTGAATACAGGTTTTTTGAGCATTTAGTACTGTTGGAGCTTTTGTGCATCAGAGAAGTGAGAAGTAAGAAAGGCATTCTCAGAGTATTTATTTTACTTGTTAATGAAAATAGCAAATCTTTTCTGTAGGTTTTTGTTTTGGCCTTTAGCTTTTCATTAATTTCCTCTGTGTAACGAGCCTGCTCAAAGAATTAGTTCAAAACTGTCTTATTTTAATTGCATTTAATATATTTTTACCTTTGATGTTTAATGTATTGCTGCTATTAAAACATTGACCTCTGCTGGGGGTATTAGCAGACTGGCAGCTGTGTGATAATTAAGGGGTGTTTTGTGGATGTACAAATAGTTTGGAGAAAGAGTAACAAGATTACATTGCTATTCCCTGGAGTCCTTCAAAACTGTAAATATTTAGCTGGCAGTAGATGCCAAAACAAAGATTAAGAGAATTTGCTGTCCTAAATCTCCTGATGGGTCCAGGCCTACCATTCTGGTCGTTGGCTGGGACGGTTCTGCTTGATCAGAAACAGGATGATTTGTCAGTGTTTATATCCCCAGTGATCTGTTATATATGGCTCTAATTAAAAATAATCCCAACCTATCCAAAATGCTTTTTTTCCCTGTTACTAATCATTCACAACTACATTTGTGTCCACTCTTGCCAGCTGATTCTTACAATAAAAGACTACAGTGGATGATTTGCCTAAGGGTGAATTTTCTCAGAAGAAAAACAGTACAGCATAAGTCTAATTAGCTAGTCAGGTTGTACATTCTCTCTTTCTGTCTACCACACACCAACTATTTTGTGTGACTAGATCAGTTCACCTCTCCTCATAAAAGCTTGATTATGAATTTTGCTCCCTCTTGAGAAATTTACTTTTTCTTTTTTTTTTAAATCAGAAAAGGGTATACAGCCATGTGTGTGGCTCACAACCAAAATCCTTTCCAGTAGCACATAGCTAAGTGACTGGGCTGGATTTCAAGGGGTTCCAAAGGGACTGTGGAAAGTGCCAATGAACCCTTATAACTGAGGATTAGTGAGTGTTTTCTAATGCTTGATAGCTCAAATAGCTAGCTGCAGTCCTTCTGCAGTACGTTATGAAGTCCTGAAGCTATCAAATGTGATAAAATGCGTGTCTGGCCACCATTCTGTGCCTGATCTCTACCTTCCTCCATTCATTTAGTATGAGAAAGGCAAAAACTCTTCATAAGTCACATAGAGGTGTGCAGGCACCTCTGTCTAACACCCTACAATCCCTATATGTATAATCTTTTCCTTATATTGGATCTCCATGATTGCCTGATTTTCTTCATGCATTAATCGCACCAAACTGCTCATGAATTCATTGCTTGATAATAAAATTTCTGCTTGAATTCACAATATTGCCACTGTTGAGTGTGTGCAGACGTGCTGTTTCACTTGAAAGTAACTACTTTTTTGTAAAAGTAAATATTTGAGAGGAGATTAAATGATATAGGATTTTCTCCTACAGATTTAACATTGTTGGATAACAGCACATTAGTTGAAGCTGTTTATAGATGCATTATGTATTAAACACTTGATGACCCTTCTGTTTAATCCCTAAAATATCAGCAAATAATCTAATTTCGTAGATTAAAAAGCATCGAAAACCTACGCTACTGTACTGGTTCCACAATGGTCAGAACACAGTAACAAGCCTTCTTTATGGCCGTGAACAATATAGTCTGGATTATGCAGTATGTAATGTATAGCAAAATACTTCTCTCCTATACACTGTATAATCTCTGTTACATTACAATAAATGTGTAAAAACTATGTTTATTTTAGTTTTATATTGATAGAAGCTGTATTGTGTTTCTTAGACATTGGCTCTATTTGGAGTCATGTCTTATCAGTGGTGTTTGATTTAGTATGTGTGTTAAGGTTTGGAGGGTGTTTCTTCACTGTCGAATCACTCTAAATCTTTCATCTTCAGGTTTAGGGGCTACCTGTGAGGACAGTGTTTTGTTGGTTAGACACCCTTCTTGATGGAGCAGAAACTGAACTAGGCTTTCCATAGCTATGCCCGCTGGATAATTCATTCCCTTTTCGTGATCCTCCTCATGAAACTGCAAGCAAGGACGGGCACAGCCGATGGGCAGGAACATGCCAGCTCCCCGTAAAGGAAGCTACCAATACCAAAAATAATTTTTGCAAGAGAGGGTAAAAAAAAAAATCTTGTGGAAGGAAATGAAGCAAAAGTAAGACTATTTTGACTTGTGCTGGAATTAATTTCATGTAGTTTGTCAAACACTGATATTGCCCGCACCATAATAGCAGACTAGTAGTCCTCAATCTACTTTAATTCTGCGTGAATCTTGTACAGCACTATCCAACATCATGTAACTTCCCGCTGTATGGAGAAATCTTACTTCATTCTTTTAATACTTTTAAATAGTTTTAAAATGTTTGGATTAATATTATATAAAGCCAATTCCATTCTGTTCTGAAGAACGGTATCTAAAGGCAAATATTACATTTTGATGCATTCATGTATATATTTAAAGTGCAATTAAAATCTACAACTGAAAATTTTTGTGAAAAAGCTGGAACTTGGTATGGTCTGCTTGCATGTATATGTATAGCAAATGTAATATATGAATTAATGTCCTTGTATACATATGTTCATCTTAGAAATGCAGTAGTGTAGAAATTTTATAGCTTCTGTTTGAAGGGAAAAATATTATTTGTAACAGAAACTAACCCAGACCCTTGAGTAGTGTGAAGGATTAATATAGAAAACTACTGCATGTCATGTAAGAAAATACAAAAGATTGGAAGAACCTGCTGTTTGAGTCCAAAATAAATGAAAAAAAAAAAGCTTGATTTAAAAATGAGCAAGAATTACAGAAAAAGAAGAAACTGGCAAGAGAGGAAATGTTTTTATGCTGAGCTGAATATGGAAAGAATCAATGAAAGAACTGTTTGTATCTGAATGTCTCACTGAGGAATTCTAATCCAAGGTACGGTGTAACCTTACCTGAACAGTTCACAATCTATGAATTTCTTCATATGTATTAATAAAGCTCTTTGTTCTTTGCAAGTGAAGGTGTAATTAGAGGTGAGAACTTCAGGCTCATCTGATTTTTTTTAAAATTTTTTTTGAATTCCCTTTTGGAAGTTTTTACTAACAGCTCTAAAATGCTCTCATTAAGCTACATTTCAGAGATTTAAGGTTTGTAGCCCTAAGAAAATTGTCTGTTTGCTATGCAGAAAGGTTAAGTTTACTTAAAAAAAAATACAGGTTTGTCCTAGAAACAGCCTCTATTTTTTTGAATTTTGGAGGGTGCAGGCTGTTCTGAAAACACTGAAAAGCTCCTCTGGTGTTACATGTTAGATTTTAGGGGGGAGTGAGTAGATTGTAAAGAAGAAACTGTTCTTTTTTTTTTTTCTCTTTTTTTTTCTTTTTGCATGTCACACTGTTTAATTCTACATGCCCATGAGAAAAAAACAGAATTAAATCAAAGGCACAAGATGCCAAATTCATTTTAATAAGAGTTCACTGAAAGCCTGAAGGTGACAAACTTCAGGAAGTGTTAGGGAATATGTGCAAGCAAAAGGAAACTTGTGACTTCAATAAAGAAATCTCAGCAACATGCCCTCTGAGGAATCTATAACAGCTTCTCAAAAGATTTATACCATCACATTGCTTCAGCAGAGGCATGCCATACAATGTGCTGTACAACAGTCACATGTAAGCATTCAAGATGGAAAAATCTTTCTACCTGTGATCTCCCTATGACCAAAACATGCAATGTGCTGAATTCATAAGTAGCTCTCAAACCAGATTTTTTTTATTAGTATGACCACTGTATGGTTATTGTACTTGCACTGCTGCTGGCTCAAACTGTGCATGAGAAAAACAAAAATTCTGTCTTGCAGTTCTGCTGGTGTTAGATTGCATGGAAAGAGAGATTTTTGGCATGTGTAGCTGTCAGCTCACCACATGGGAAACTTTCATGCACTGATGCACATTGTATGAAGGTTAATGTAAAAACTCCATGCTGAATAGCAAAGTTTAAGTCTGGTGGAAAACCTGAGGGCGCACTGTTGTTTGATAAGGCTGATGTGGATAGACTAATGCTAAAAGACTGCACTGGGGTGGGGGAGCTGTATGTCGTGTATAGTTTTTTTGAACATGAGAGTCGGCCTGCCTCTCTGTACCAGCTGATGTAGGCAATCATTTAAATCAGCTGTAAACATTTATAGAAAAATAGCTGGAAACAAGCAATTGAACACTCATTTCAAAAGAGTTTGTGTCTATTACTAGAGATTCATCACAAAATATGTCTTATATTTAAAAGGCTTGTTTGGTAAGCAAAAACATTAGGGCTGCTCAAGGGATTCTGAGCATAGAAGATCTGTAATAATGGGGTTATACGCAGCCCCAAATGCTTTTATCTGTTCCAAACCTAGATCTGACTAAATGAAAGTCTTCACTTGCCTACTTCTCCTTCCATTTAAAAACCAGAATATATATTAAAAAAAAAAAAAGTCAGTATAACCCTTTATATCTAACCAAGGCTTTCAACAGATCAAATGTATTTCCCAAAATAAAGATAAAACAGAATGTTAGTTTGTGAAGCCTTGAATCATTCTGTATTTCAACCACTTAATATACTTCAAACACACGTACACAATCAGGACAAGAAAGCTGGCTTGGAAATTATAAGTAAATTGCAGCTCTTCGAGACATCCTATAATTTTTTTTTTTTCCCAGCAGCATTTAAGTAATAAGAGCTCTTCCTTTTTTTGGACATCATTGTTTTCATGTCTGTTTTGAAAGCATTTTTCCTAAATGTGAAACTGAATAGGCTAATAATTAGAGGATTTCAAAGCTGTGTCTTAACTTTCCTAGTAGTCCTTAGCTGCAGAATAGTCTTTGCATATATCTTTTCTGCATAAAATTCTAACCAGAAGTTCACCAACGAGTTGGGCACATGCTATCTAGTGATACACATAGGAATTATAACTTAAAAATTTGACTCTTAGATGTAGACACATGACATCCACTGAGTGAGTACTTCTTAAATAAAATAATTTGGTCATTAATATATATTTAGAATGTGAAACTAGTAATTTCTGTTAATTTTTCTGCAATGATAGATAAACTGTGCAAAGTCTTTTCAGCCAAATATAATTTTTGGTTCCTTAGTAGCTTTCCCTGATGTAAGGGGCAAGGAAGATTATTAAATGCTCGGTCATTGTCTGTACTTCTGAAAAATTTTGCCTGTTTTACTTATTGATAATTGCATTCTTTTGAAGGTAGTTCAAATTTTATGACACACTGTACCAGTTTTAAAAGCAATAAAATAAGGAATAGTTTATGAAAAGAGTAGGGTTTGGCTGATGAAAACTCTCATCACACCCCAATTATAAATCTGTGTTTCTGCTCTGAGACAACTTTTGAAAATAGTTCTTAGTGGTTTTGGTATGGGGAAGCGTAGACCGATATGCTTTGTGTTGGCAGAAATGGACATCACACAGCTGAAAGTGCCTTGAGTTGACTCTCTACTTCTGTGGCTTTTGGATCTCCTGGGTTCTTCTCTGATGTTCAGCAGAATTAGTGTTCTTATAATTAAGTTTGCTCTCAGTAATTCCTAAG
Organism: Buteo buteo; assembly: GCF_964188355.1. NCBI lineage: Eukaryota > Metazoa > Chordata > Aves > Accipitriformes > Accipitridae > Buteo > Buteo buteo. Next base: position 21,146,078 of record NC_134192.1, read on the forward strand.
GCCATTGTAGCAATAAGAGAAACCTTTTCACATTAAGTTTCTCTCCACTGCCCTAGGAGTAGTAACTCGTATATCAACTTTTCACAATGAAAATATTTATCTTTGAGGAAACTTCCAGGTACCAATTAAAGCTGGACCAATTTAAGACCTTCCTTGGGCATTAGGCTGCACATCCATAGTAAGAGATCCTGTGCTTAGGCAAGATTTTTATTTTTTTTAACTTAACCAATACAGTACCTTTGGATTTGGTAATTTAATTCTTTTTTTTATTATTATTTCAATAAGTTAAACTTTATATATTTACAAATATATACCCAGGTAGGACTGTTGCTCAGTTTGGAGAGTTTCTAAAGCCTTGTCATATAAAAGTAATTTACATGGAGAAGCTATACAGACTTTTCCTTCTGTACACTGTGAAATATATAACTATACAACAGTGAATTCGGTGTGAGAGGTGTGAAAGAAGAGAGAATCATTACTTACTGCAGGAGGATTTTATTAGGCAGAATGCAGTTATGCTGCTGGACAAGTGCGATAGATCCCTATTAACTATTTAACAGCTATCTACAACAGCAGACACCTTATAAATTAATAGTCATGCTCAAAACACAAAGTGGCTGTAGAGGAAAAGCTTAGAAGAGGACATAGATGAGCACCCAATTTAGTGGCTACTACTTAATATCAGATAGCATGGTTCTGTTTTTTCTAAGTAGCAGAGAAACATGTTTTTGTGGAAAATGCTAGAGATGATCCACTTCTAAGGTCCATTCAGTAGCTTATTTTACTAAATGATGAGTGTCTATTATAAAACTCGGACATAAATTATTCAAATGAAGAATCCATCGCTATTCTGCAGGGAAAGATGCAGCTACAGTGTGAATGGATAAGTGTAAGTGGCTGATGTAGTTGGGATGACCTGACTGAAAACATGTGCTGCACCTGGCAGTGCTAAAGAAGAGATGACAGCCAGTAATTCCTGCCTGTTATTTAGGGTTAAAAGTAGGGACCTTAAATTGTCAATAATTAATTACAGCTTTATTGAGAAGTTAATTATTATAGCCTTTCTGGGTGCAGAAGGCTGCATGAATCTTCCAAACTGAGGCTTAGTAATTGAGAAGCAGTTTAGCATTCCTGTCCTGACACAGAGCAGAGTGGAAGATACTGCTTTATAAACAGAAATGCTGATACCTTCCTGCACCCTGCATTAAAATAAATATCCTACTTAGTTCCAGTGACTACTTCCTCAGGGCAAAGGAAAGGACTACTTTCATCAGGATAAGTTGAAGCAGAGCAAAATACATTTCTGTCAGCACTAGTCAGAATGGTTCTCAGTGTAAGAAAAAGATTAAAAGAATGCGTGCATTTGAACAAGCTGAGGAAATACTGAAACTGGGACACTTTGTATGGATGATGTCTCTAAAAACATATCTAATCTCTTAGGAGGCAAGGGCTACCTGAGGGAAAAGTGCACCCAAGGCAATGGATATTCTAAGAAATCAGAAAATTATTCATATACAATTAAAGGACTCAATCACTTCTGCAAGGGTGATAGCTTTAATAATATGATCATGATTAAAAGCATTAAAGCAAATTGGTGGCAGCACATCTCCCATTTGTAATAAAAAATGGTACAAAGATGCTACTTGGTCATGTGTTAACTTGTCTGGAAGGGTTTAATTTATGTTTCTATTCTTGATGCAATATGTTGTACTGTGTCAGGTTCCATCAGCCACATCGTCTTACACCACACACAACATACGGATGTGATGGGTACAGCCTGGCATCATTCATTATGTAGCCTGAGTTGCATAGATTTTTAGTATGGGTGTTTTCTTTAACTTAATTACCAAACTGGCAAATCTATGGCTTTCTCACTTTATCAATCCATCAATTATACCATTACCTGAGTTTCAAATACCACATAAATTAAAATTTTCTGTAGACTGTTGAAAAATATAAATATGTAAATGCAAGGAAAGTGGACCTGGAGATTTCTCCTCTGGGGTGTTTTCAATGATTTTTAATACAATTTGGTAAAGCACTTGACTATTTCTGAATTGAGAAGCTCCTCTTAATATTTTAATTTCATGGGAATAATAGTGAGTGGCTAATTTAAGTTTTAAAGTGCTACTTTAGACTCCCACTTGAGCTCATTTAATGTCAATAGAAAGATTCCTAATGACTATCATTCTTTCTGTTTTTCACTTTTTCAGTTTAACTTTCAAGCTATAATTTTCTGACTATGACTCTTTCGAAAGTTGAATTTATTTGATCTTATTTGTACAAAATTTTATTTTGGGAGAAAATATGTCCTTTTTAAAGACATCAGCAGTCACCCTCTCTTAGGAGACTGAATACCTTTAGATCTGAAAACCAAGAAGCCATTGGACATAATTCGTCAGCTAGTGGAATTTATTCTGCAAAATAGTGCAGTACTGGAGTATTTGTTTCTTTCTGACTGACAAAAGAAAGCCAAAATAGACATTTGTTCATTTCGCTAGAATTACATTTCCAACAGAAAACTTGCCAAAGTTAAATTTTTAAAAGCTCTGCTTCAGAAGGAAAGCTAAAGTTCTCTTAAAGTCAGTTTCCCTAAGGGAAAGAAAGTCCCCTAAACACAGTGAAGCACCTGCACTTGCTAGGAGAATAAAACTGTTTTAGAGGCGTTAGGCTAATTTAGCAAGGAAATTTAGCTAATTTTGATTGTAGTGAAGTGTAAAATTAGATGAGACTAAACACAAACATACCTCATTTGTTTCTTATGATCTTTTTTCCTTGATACTGATTCCAACCTTTGAAGAAAAGCACTTGGCTTTAGTAACACTGATGAGTTGCATGATCACAGGCTTCCAAATAGGGAAAAATCCCTCTGTGATTGGCTGACGGAAGAGCAGCATTCTTAAATCCTGAACTAAAAATACAGTGATTTTGCTGATCTGCCCCCAGACAAGTACTGGGAAGAAAGCAGCAGCCAGACAATGGTCACGAGTGTACCCAGCCACTGGTGGAAGTGAGGCAGATGCGCCGATAGCTCTGTGAAATGCCTCTGAGGCTTTTGCAAGGACTAAGTCTTAAAAAAAATTTTGATGGCAGAAAGCAGTGTAGTTCAAAAAGTTTGCATGTGGAATTCAAGTGAGTGTGTCATCCACAGGTGCAGGTCATGCTGTCTAGACAAAAAAAAAATTCTAGCTTTCTATTCTTCTGCTCCTTATTATTTGAATGTGGTGTTTTAAGCTGATCATGAAATGCCAGAAAGACAGACATTTTGGTCTGGGCAGATAGATACAGGTCTGAAGCAGAGAATTAGCTCAGCAGATCATCATCGTGGAGATAAAAGTTGAAATTGTATTTATGAAAAAGATCATTCAAGACAAGATTTAGAGCAAAAGAATCAGGGAGCTGAGCCCGGAGCCTGCAGAGCCCCAATGAGTACAGTCATTCTGAGGGCCCTGAGGGTTCAATTAACCTTGACAGCCTGGAGTCTCTTAAAAGGAGCAGAGCTTACGAATGAAATGCAATGAAAAATTACTACTTTTAAACTATTGGCAGTTTAAAACCTTGTCTCGACAGCAAAACCTACTCGGCAGACACCTCTAAAATGCTGTACGCTAAATGTGCTGTAAATTTATTCTTCTGGCAGGTTTATTTCTTCATTAAATATTTATGTTAGATGGGTTTTAGCATATGCATGACGTTGCTGTAAATTGAGTTAGAAATTTATCAGGTTAAGTCATGTTTGAGTCTAAAGGTCTCATTCTTGAATGTTCAGTCATGCAGCAAAGAAGAGGGGACCTACAAGTAACAGTCCTCAAAGCAAAATGTAATAAATTTGAAGATGCAGCTCTATTTTTCAGTCAATTCATATAGGTATCTGTCTGGGGATTATTTTTTCTTCTTCTTCCCTCTTTCTATGTGTTGCATCTGATTGGATATGCTTTTCTCATGATGTTCTGTTATACAAAATGATTTTTAAAAAACGTATAGTTGTGCAATTAGTATACAAGAAGAGGATCTAAATTTTCAGTAGTGTGACTCTCCTGTTAAGTGGAAAGGAAGGAGCTATTAGCAAGTTGTTCTTGAATAATTGTTTGTTTTCTTTTATGTTAGATGGAGGACTTTCCAGCAGCTTGACAAATGAACTCTTTGGCTTGCTATGATATATACAGAGTATTACCAAACATTTACCAGATAAATAGTTCTCTGTCAGTGGGTAGCTCTACGAGTTTTCCTTTCTACTGGATCTATTTTTGTGCTCTACAGCTGCCATCAGATCTATTGCACTGCACTGCTTATATTTCATGATTAGAGAAATTAAATTTATTAAGTACTGGAATAACAAACAGGAAAAATCGTACACAGCCAATTCTAATATGGAGTTCCTGCTAAAAAATCATGAAACCTTTGGCATATATGAAAATCTTCTTTAATGACCGATAGTTGTATGGATGTTTGTCACCAACAAGTAAAATGACCTCATGAGTTACAGAACATCAATTTCAATTTTTACTTGGGGGAGTGGAGGGGGAAGGAGATAATTCACAGATCAATGCATTTAATATTTGACCAACTCTAGTTGACATTCTAGTGAATAAACTTTGCAGCTAGGAAATTCCCTACAGGATGTTTGCAGAATGAAAGAATTTTGTAACATCTTCTAGAAATCCCATCTGTGTTTCTGATAATATTCTGGAACAACTTCAGTGGTGATCTTAAGATCCATATGGATCCTATTATAGTCCTCCTGCTTGATATGGGGCACTCTGGGAATTAAGGTGAGCTGTAAAAGATCATTAGCTAAACTCAATGTGATTAATTAAAACTTCAGATTCCTAGCTTTAGTGTCCTAATGTGTCTTGTTAATTAAAAGGAAAAAAAGGTTACTTGAATTCTGAGAATTTTTTTAAGAAATATGTGATCTTCATAAGTGGCACTTTTTTTCCTCTTCCTTGGTAGCTAGATATAAGATAGCTAGAATAGAATAATAGAGCATTCGTGTTTACTAATTTTTTTACCTTTACTTTTAACAGAAGAACTCCTACTTCCTATTTTCACTAAATACATGGATTGTTAATGGTCAAATATACTGGCTGGCACTGCCAACAGAAAAACTATGCCAGGGTTAGGGTTTTACCAAAGTAATTTCTACCTGCTTATGATTAGTTAATTAGTAATGTTAGGGATGAACCAAAGCATGAACAGGAGGAAAAGGCTGTAGAGGGGAAAAAAGTTTGGTTGGTGTTTGGTTTTTTTTGTTTTGTTTTGTTTTTGTATTAATTAAAAATAACTATTTGTTGAAATCTGTACATTTTAATTGTCTTAATTAAATTTGTGAGAATATAATTATTGGCAGCCAACCTAGCCAGTACCTTGCATTCAACTGCCGTGCAAAATATTCCTGTTGTTTTCTTAATCTCTCTCCCTGACTCAACCTCTTATTCCCTGCTTGATTCCTACAGGCTATCAGAGTATTGTACCATAGGAGAAGGAATAGAGAAATTATTATTGTGATGTTCACTGTAATGATTCCTTTTCTGAAACCTCCAAACTAATTTTCTGATGAGTATCTCAAATTGTGGCATTCATAGTTACATTGAGACTGACAATCTGAATGTAGTGTCTTTCTTGGGGTTTTTTTGTGTCATATGAGAGGTCACGGAGCGTTTATCAGGCTGTAGTTTTTAAGGGAAAAGGGACAAATGCAATAGAGACATTCAGTAATCTAACTGCCTAGCTCCTGTTCTGGATGTGCACAGTTACCCCCGTATACTGTGATTTCCACCCAAAGAAAACCTTATCCTGCAGGTAGGAGGTGGAGGGGGGAGCAGACACTATGAGCACCAGTTACATCCCCCAGTTTCCAGTGTTCATAGTGTAAATGGTACAGTGTATACCTCTTCCCACAGTTTAAATAACAGCTTCTGTGCTTGTTTAGTCTAAACTTTTAAATTTATACTATTTAGCAACTGTCAAATTCACCATTTGTGCTTGTACCAGAGTACTTCCGCTGGAAAGACTTCTAATTTTTATTTTGAAGAATTCACGGGATAGAGAATGCACTGCATCTCCTGATATGTTGCACCAGTAAGAACAGAATAGCCAATGCTCCATCCCACTTTCCCAGTATCCTGCCTCTGACAGTGGCCAGGGCGATTATAAGTACAAGAGCATCATACCATACATCCCCAGCACTTTCATGGCTTTTATGTATTTAAAGTTTGGGAATTTCCTAAACCAAATGGGAATTTGTGGTATGTATGAACTTTAGGGGTTTTGTCTGATCTCCCCAGGCATTATTAGTCTCTCTAGTGTTTAAATAAATGCCTTAGTTCCTGTATGAATCAATCGTGATATGTAACAGGTACTGGTTTTGATGTTTCAACATTTTCAGACCCCAGTTATTAAAAATCTTAATACAGTAGCATCTGAAAATGCTACATGGCTCTTCTTTTTTGTTATATGAAGCCAAGAAAAGCTTGATTCTTGAGTCTTTTGAGGAGATTAGGAGAGTAGATGAAAAATCAGATACAACAGTTTTCCCAGACAGAAAGCAGGGAGAAGGCATTTAGATGACTCTTTGGTGAATGTTGAGAAAAGAGGTAGCAGGACCAAGAGAGGAGTGAAATAATTGCTATTTGCCTTTTCATAAATTTCCTCTGTTGTAATTACACTATGTAAAAGACCAAGTACCAGAAGGCAGGACCTGTCTGCGTAATACCTTATGCCTATGTGCATCACTCACTGCACAACTTGTTTTTCACAAGTAGCCAGAGAACAATGAATATTGGAGCAACATAGCAGGCCAGAAATGTTAAATTGTAAGAAAAGGAAGTAAGGAACAGATTACTGCTAATAAAAAAATCTTTTTCAGGCACTTAACATTTTGATACTCTACTGGCAATGAACATTTAAATTCTATGAAGCAATCATTTTCTAACTTATCTGAATGACAAGTGCTAACAATGAAAAATAAACATAATAATGATCTAATGTGTGCATCTGAGGAGGTCTTGCATGCGTTATTTGCTCCTAATCTCTGTTGAGAAGATAAATGTTATTAGGATATTATGCCATTCATATTTTTCCATTTACTCTAAACTGTTAGTCTTAAATAGGCCACAGGCAAGAGGCTGGTGAGCGTGATACCAACCAAATCCATAGTCCTATCTGGGATGAAATCAAAGACAAAGATTTATTTATATGCATCCTTTCAAATAAGCCATTAGTTTTCAGAATTAAGCCAACATCTAAAAAACTGCTATTGTTTCTTTTACCAAAATGAGTGTTTTCCTTATAGCATGACTAACAGGTAGGGGTATTTGATGTCTTTCTGGCAAGCTAATATTGAAGTTATGGCATTTGTGATCTTTATATCCCCTGATTTTGGTAACTTCCTGCTTTTGGTGCCAATGATGAGATAGGGAAACTGGGCATAGTCCTACAAAGGAAACTCACATAAATGGGAAAAAAAGAGATACATTTAAGTAGGAGTTTCAAAACACCACAGTGAATCTAGGCTAGGCAAGGTGAGTCCATAAGCAGTTGCATAAATTTGTATCAATAAAACACACTTGATTTTCCTTTGTTTTACCACTTATTTCTTCCTATTACTCATTCCTTGTAACTTGTTATTTGTCTTTCTCATGTGATTACTGTTATCAAGAACTTAGTAATGTCCTGACAGGCAGCATTTTGGAGGGGTAAGAGATTGGAGAGGAAATCCAGAGATTTATATTCTGTTCTGTACCAGTGATTTGCCATTCATTTAAACTGTGACTACTTGATTTACCTCTATTTATTGCTGTGTTGCCATCTCATTCTTTCTGTCTTGCCTATCAAGTACAACCTTTTGGCAGAAGTGTTTTTATTGCTACATATCTGTTCAAAGGAAGCAGGGTGACAAATGGAGCTTGGAGCTCAGTTACGCTCACTGTAATTATGCAGTTGAAAACATTAAAAGACTACAAAGGGATTATATGAATGTTGGAGAATAGCATGTGCCATACACAATAGCTATTCTTCATCTCTTACTTACATTAGCCAGTCTGTACCTCCTGTACTACCTAATGGTGGTACATCGAATAAGTTTTTTCATATTGAGGTTTTTCTCTGCATGGTTATCTTTGCCATCCCTATAGGGTCAGTTCACTTTCAGGAAGTCCTCTGCACCTTTCGCTGTCTCTCCGAATGGCGTTGCTTCATTTGAAGACTATACTTAGAACTAGTTCATTGTATGAAACGGCCATGATAGTAATTCGTTCAGGGGAAATTGCTTTTCCAAAGGTGGAGAAGTTAATTAAGTGTGTAACAGGAGGAAGCTAAACCTTACTAATTAGTGAGAAGGGTAACGATTATGGGAGAGAACAGATGACACTTGACTGAAGACGAACTCAAGAAATTGCTTTAGCCAAAAGGAAGTTAGAAGAGTGAATAGAAGATGAGCTTTAAGAAAGCAAAGACTCTGTCACTGTGTCCTGATGAATTATACCTCATTTATAGTGTGTCTGCTAGGTGTTAATCAATAATATGTCGGGATGATTCTTCACTCTTAGGCACACAGCCTGCTTTCTGTTACATAGAATCTCATTTAAAACCTTTGGGTTCTCCCCCAGGAGGATGTACTGAATAAAGGGGTGGCAGCTCTTGCAAACAACTGCAAGAATGTTTATAGGGAGTCTGAACTTCTGCAATGACGAAACTGCAGCACCAGTGCTCTGCTCTACTAACCCCTTGGAAAGGCAATGGCAGTTAGTCGTGGGAGGCCTACCAGCAAGGAGTCACACAGCCGTATCATATCAAAATCAGAGGCTGTATTGTCCATAGATTCCTTATCTCCTGGGATGCTATATTTACCTCTGAACAGTAAAGATATTTAACATTAAGGAAAAATAATTACAATTCTCCTGCTTCAGCAGGTCCCCATTCTAAACTCACTCTTGCTGATTTTAGCTCCAGATAACTACTGACGGTGGTATTGCTATAGTCAGGACAAAAATACTATACTACTTTTATTTTGCTGTGGGGGGGTGGGGAAGGGGACTGTATTTTCCATTGTTCTGCTGCATAGAACTCAAATGTTTGACCCTTGATATCTTACTGTAGTTGTTCATTGGGAAGTATTAGAGGATCATCAATCCACTGGTGTCCTCCTGTAAGGGAGAGTTGCATGTGTGATGGAAATGCTTAACTGGTTTCCTTGTGCATCCTCCAGTGCCGGGTTAAATCTGTATTAGTGAAGAGGACTAATTCAAGGATAATATGCTGTTAAATTCTTATGTTAGAATTTAAGTGGGTACTGCTCTTATGCTGGAACACAAGTTGATATCAGCCTTCCTGACTTACTTTAGTTAGACAGCAATAATATATAAGCATGTGTATGTCTGTCTCTCTCTAAACATACGTATGTTTGGGTTTTGTTAATAGGAAAGAAAGATTTTACAGTAACTTAGGCAGAGCTGCCTAATAGCAGAATTCCTTAGTAAAGTTTCAGTGAGCTAGAAAACAAAAGAGAAATTAAGATAAATATTTATCTAAAGGAAAATGGTTTCCTAGCTTTAATGGCTTCTTTGCTATTTAATCATAAATAAAGTTCAGTATCTTTGGGGCAAAAACTTATTAGGCAAGTCTTCAAAAAGGTTAAATACAGAAGAGTGTAACTATCCATTAAACACTTAAAAATAATGAATAAAATTTATTCACTTATTACAAATTTGCATGATGATGTTAGTAAAATCAGAGGAAACTTCAACACTAAAAGACACAGTTTTCAAGCCTGCAAGAGATTAGTCATCAAATTATAAACAAATCTAACCATTAAAGGACTGAGAAATTCCAGCTGGAAGTTGTTAGACATTTATATTATCTCTCTCCATTTCTGGACTGGTTTTCCCAAGTGTTGTTCATTACTTTCATCCTGTTTGTTCAGATCAGTGGGGAAGATTGCTTGAAATGTCAATTTTGTGTTTTGTCCAAAGTAAAATTTTTACTTGTGGTGTGAATTCAGAACTAGTCATCATTCACACCACACTTTTAACGGGTAGTTGCATATCATATGCAGTAATGTAAATATCGAACAGGGAAATAATTTCTTCAGTTGACAGAGGATTACCTATGACAGTGACATGCTAGATCTACAGCAAAATCAAATCAATAGCACAAAAGCTATTTCATAAAAATAATAACATTTTAACCTGTTATAATTAAGTATAATAAACTGTTTCTCAGCATTTTCTTTCTGTTCTTTGCTTAAAGGAAGTCTATTATGAAGCTCTGTTTCTCAAAGACTATATCCATACTGCATTCCCATGCCCGTTTGTATAACCAGATGAGACAGTTATAATGTTGACCTACATTGTAACATTGACAAATCAAATTCAAACTGCTCACAAATACTATTTTATCTTGTTGATGCATAGCATCAAGGTTATGCTACGAGAAACTTGTAGCCTGATTTTTGGCCATGTGACTTCAGCCTTTTTTAAGGCCAGTGCTCAAACTCCGGTGTACGGTAGGCAAATACCATCACATGCTTATGACCTTTTCTGTTTTCATTCTGTAGCCAAGGACAAAGAAGTGCAGTTCACCTTTGGTTTCAGTGTTTCTTTGCTTTGAAGCAATAGGTCTGGCCTTTCATCAATCTAGTTACTGGTACCTGCATACTGCAACTGATTCTTTGTTCTTTTACTTGGAATGAATGGTCAGTGTCCTGGAATGATTAAAGATAGAAGGGAGAAAAGCTTTTTTCTTTGCTCAATGTTTAGCTTGCAGTAAGAGAGTCAGTAATGTTACAACATGGCAAAAACAGATAAAATGTTTTAAACTATTAAATTTCAATCATCTTTGTTATAGAGGATGTTTTAGCAAGTACTTTTTTACAGCATTGTCTTTTCTGGATTTAGTGAATTCATAATGTCTACTAAAGGAATAGTTTTTCAGAGAGTTATTAATAAACGTCCAAGATGGCTCAGCCTTGCAAAGGAGGAAGAATCCACTTGGAGTTCTCAGCATTGCAGTGCTGTGAGACAGTCGCCTTGTTGAGGTGAAAAAAGCTTTTAGGGCACGCTTTATAATTTAGATCTAAACCAGTTTCTTACTAGGACAATTCATAATGGAAGGTGTGGAGGAAAAAAAAAGGAAAAAGCAATTAGAATATACTAATCATTTAAACTTCCTTGGAGTCTGGAGTACTATATTTATAAATAGTGATGCAAATAATATAAAAGAAGTTCTCTGTTTGGCACATGTGTAGGATGTGGAAAGCCTCTGCATTCTGCCAAACGTTACACATAGTTCCTGTGACACTTACTATGTCAAAATAAGGAACTTAACATGGCCTGTTTTGTGCCAGTCAGTACATTGTTATAATAAATGACAGCTGAAAGAGATTTTTAAGCAGAGAAGGTTATCTAAGTTTTTTGCACTTACTGAGGGTTTGTAAGAATTCATATTTACTGGCTTTAGCTTGTGTGGGCTACTATTTATTTGTATTACTGTAGTGCCTGGAAGCTTTTCTTACTTTACATAGACTATACTTTTTGTGCTAGATGCCTTATAAATGATGCTTCTATGTAGAGAAAAGGATTGAGTGTGTATACATTTGTGTGTATGTATACATATATGTGTATATATACATAAGTCGGAAATATTAGTCATTATTGAAGACTGTCACTTGTGTGGATCTGAAATAGATGGCTAATGGAATAATTTGTTTTATTCCATTTCTGTACTCATCTTTATAAAACTCTTCAAACTCTTTTGCCTGAAGTCTTAAGCAATGAACATGCTTGATAACATGCCAATTTGATGAGATAGAAAATGCTTTAGATAAAAATACTGTTGGTAACAGTACATGGGAGACCACCTATAATAAGGCTATCACATTTAGTAAAGGAGACTGTGACAAAAGAGGTGCAAATATAGAAAGTATCTACTCTTATCAAGCTAAATGGTCATTATAAAGAACTTAGTTACGTTACATTCATCTAGTGGAAAACGAGCACCTAGAAAAATGGCAGAAGTCATCTGTTGCCTTAAGGAAAACTGTTGAAATTGATAATGAAGTTTGTATTCCAGATGAAAAGGAAAGAGAAGCTACATTCTGGATATAAGTATGAAATCAAAGTAGAAAAAATATTCCTTCTGATTTGCAACAAGACTTTACAGATCTTATCACAGAAGGCTGTCATAGAATGAGAGTTTAAAATATAAAATTGATACATTTTATTCTATGCATACGTGGAAGTAAGACTTAAAGAATTTTAAGATCTTTTGCAGTCATTTCTGTCATCAGAATAAGACCTAAAAAGTTTCTATTGCATGATGTAATAAGGAACAGTAAAACTGATTATTTTAGAATTTATTTAGGGAAAAATGGCAGAGGTAGGAATGAGATTAACAAAATAGCCTAAATTCATCTGTAGATAATAGGATTGCATCAGGGATAAATTTGGTGCGATTAGTTTCCTAAGCTTTTTATATCTGAAGCTTGAGTTCAAATCAATAAGAGGAGAAGGTATAAGATGCTCATAAGTGAGTTATAGGATGTTGCAATGCTAAAAAAATGTATTTAGATTTTTTTTTTTATTTTGGGATTGTGTTATAACGCTAAAACATCCTCAGAGTATTTCACCTCTCTCCTTCTGCTCGTCTCCTGCTTTATCACAAAACATTTTGAGATTCCAAGTGCTCTAGTCTGAATTTTCTTCTTCAAGAAAATTCTTTAAGGCCAGTATAAATGGTTCATGTCTAGCCTATTACTGGAATAGTGAGCTGGAACGGTGAGTAAAAAGACCACGAACAGCCTTTGCGGCTCTATCATATTCCCTGGCTATTGGAAGATCCCCAGAGGAAGCAATGCAGCTTCTTGCGAATTGAAGGAAGTCAGCCACAGCTCTTGTTCTGATGGCCTTGACTGATCTTAGATTTGTACCTATAAATGTTACATACAATTCTCATTCTCTGCCTTTTTTCTCAGGTCCTACAGAAGGCAAAGAGAAGGAAGTATTGAGTTTACAGAATATAAGATAAACACTTCTTTCATTTGAACTGTTCAAAATTTCTCTTTGAGTTTTTATCTTGGTAGTGTGTCTATTGCCCTGCATTCTAATTCTATTCAAACAAGTTCTTCCATCCGTGGCTGATGAGGCAGAGTTTCACTCTTTGTCCTTTTTTTTTTTTTAAAACTAATAAATCTCTAAAAATTTGTTTCATGTTTGCAACACCCTTGCCTGACCTCAGGGTTTTGTGTTTTTTTTTTTGTTTCTTTGGGTTTTTTTAACTTGTAATCTGAAGACCTCAAAGTCATCTTCTTTTGAAGTGAAACTGGGCGCTTGATTGTTTTAATTAAGATGGGGGTTATTTTGTTTTGTTAAATGATGCCATCTACAGCTATTTGTTTGCAGAGAAAAGACTTTTTTTTTTTTCCTTTTTTTTCTCTCCTAGAGATATCCAGGAACTTTGGTCTGGGTTAATGGAACATATTTGTCTAATACATTAGGGCATAGATCTTTAGCTCTACTGGAAGAATGCATGTTAATAGAAGGGATGTAATTGATCTAATGTCACCTTTCCTTTCAAAAGTCTCTGTTACATTGTGATGTTCTCAGAGTGGTTTGAGCGATTTGGCAGGGTCTTTTGGATGATTCCTTTCCACAATTAGTTGATTAAGCACACTCCTGCCTCCCCCAGAAGTGGGATGGAGTGGTTATGAAGAGGACAACCAAATGACAGGTGCTTTACCTGGCAGAGGTGGAAGACAGAAGCAAATATCCTCAAATAGGAGATATCCTTCATCACTCAAGTTGTTTTTCAGGCTGCCTTCTAAGACCTTTAGAAAAGGTAAACACAGCAGCTCTCAACTGTGTTGAAAGCATCTAAGTTTTTACATGTGAGTATGAGTGAAAGAACAGTTTGTCTCCCGACCTTCTACCCTTGCCAACCTTTCTGTGAGAAGTAGGCAGCTTTCAGGATTTAAGTTCATTAATTAGACAGGTAGAGTAGCTTGAGTAAACTTGCCCCAATCCTGACTTCTGGTCGTAAGAGCACAAGGTTCAGAAGTTCAACGTTGTGTCTTGCTGGAGCTTCTTCTGTTACATTCTCTTTTATGAGCATTATGTTTACCTACTGAAAAGAAAGCAATGGCAAATAAGAGAGAAAAATGAAAAAGAAGTTTGACCTTTTCAAAGCTGGAGATGTACAACACATGCTCAGAGCTTTTGAAGGTTATAGACATTGCTTTCAATAAAGCTGTAGGACATAACTTAAGCTTTCTTCAGTGCATCACACAAGTTCTCTATGCTGGCAAGATGAATTCCTCTTTACCTGAGGCATTTGAGGCCTGTTGTTGTAACTGAAAAATTCAGAAGGATGAGTACAAAAAGTGTGTCCTATAATTGTAATTGCTTTTATGTTGGATTTTCAAAATACCGTTTATTACCAGTGAACTCGACAGCCTGTCATTTTTATTTGAAGAAGTATTTTTACATTTAAATAATCACTACAATCACTGAAACCATAATAACTTAAAAGCAGCCATATTTCCTTGGGAAAGTTGCCTAGAAACTAAGATTTTGATGCTTCAGACTCGGAGAAGTAGATGAAATAAAATGTCTAGGTTCTTGAGTCCTTAGTATCTATACCCTTGGAGAGAAATGTGGAATCCTCTGTCAACTGGCCAGTGATAAGTAGTGCTTCAGAATGATAGTCAAACTGTCCAATGCAGGGAAAGGTATGTGGCATCTGCTTGGTATCTGGAGATCAACACTCTTTCTTGAAAAGATGCACTAATATAATTTCTGTGAAATGATTGATTGAGGTTTACTGCTGTCTTCTGAGTAACAACCAGAAATGACAGTGAAGATCATGTCATCACATGCTATTCTTTAATGGCCAGGATCTGGAAAACCTGTGGTAATCCTTACTCTAGCAGAAAGGGTTGACATTTTCTACTCACAGCTTCTAAAAAGCATCCTAGCAGCCTGCAAAAACTGTGTGAAAGTATTCACTGCACAGGAGAGGTAAAAATATTGGGCCAGATAGACAGCAAGACAGAGCAAGAAGCAGCATGACTCTGAAAGCTAATGGCAATGGCGCTCCCTAATAGAGGGAGTCCTGGCTCCGGTCTTAAGACTTTCTGGTTTAGCTGTAGTAAGTAGATTGCAGAAAAATATCACATAGCTTTGTAGGTTAGTAGATGGATATTATCTATCTCTTACAATGCGTATAATGCTTTCAGATATATTTCTTCCAAAATTAATGCCCTTTCACTGCTTTGGAATTATTTCACCCCGTATAGTTAATCCTTAGATCCTCTGCAAATTTGGTTGTTCCCCACTCATTTAAAAGATATTGCAAATCTCCCATTGTTGTCTTGTAGCTCAGGATAGGTTCCTGGTTGAAATGATGTGATGCTCTGTCTGAAAAGGCATAAGAAAACAGGCAAAGAACAACTTTGCAGCTTACTTTGATGATACTGTGTCATGTTTAATCAGTGAAGATTGAACCAGTCACCTTGAGATTCTGAGCACATTGTTCAATACCATTTAAAACATTGATTTTCTGTAACTATGAATCCTCTCAAGTAGTCATTAGACAGGAAGCAAGTTACCTCGGGGTTTTTAATACAGAAAATGTTAGAAAGATAGAAATCTAGCCTGGAGGAGGCAAGCTGGAAACTGAGGAGCAGTTTGTCAGACCTGAAGCAAAGGTATATCTCCCAGGACTGGCAGGGGTGATGGTATTCAATTGATTGTCAGAAAGAGCTAGATCAACTTTTTGACCTTACCTCAGCTAGCAACAATACTTTTTAGATGACTAAAAATGGACAGAAAGTGGTGTAAAAAAAAAAATAAAAGGAAAAAAGAAAAGTTCTTGGTAGATATGAAGAGCTAAGCCTTGGATCTCTTTTTCAGAGCTAATATTAGTCGTCAATATTTACTGACAACAGATGTTTCAATGTTAAGGCAATTACTTGAAAACATTGCCCAAGACTATGTGAACCTTTACTTCAACAAAAAGTTGTTTTCCATAATCTCTCTTGGTGCTTGAAGATGTTGAGATAAAAAAAAATGGTTATCACAGGTGTTTACTGTTGTCACTTAGCCTATTGTTTAGAACAATAGAGAATTACAAGTAACAACATTGTTGGATGATGTTTAAATTACAACAGAGACATAGGAAAGCAAACATACATGCAAAAATATCAGCAAGAAGGAAAAAAATACATATTTATATATATATATTTGTCTTTTCTAATATAACTTGTATTAGCTGTCTGCTTCTGACAGGCCCTATCTACCTAAATTACGGCAGTACCAGAAATTGCTGGAATCCCTCTGATGTAAGAAAAGCCCCTAAATAAGATTGTCTACTGCTATAATTAGAAGTAATTTATAGGGATATCCGTGTACATATATCTAAGCTATTGGGATTGTATGTTGATCTCATCATTGTGGTATGAGTGTGGTCTGAATTTGGTATTCTGAAGTACAGCATCATTGACAGAAACTACTATTGCTTAGTACGCTATCTTGTATTATGGAAGAAATAATGGAAATTACTGAAATAGTACATTTCTGCAAAATCAAAGGATGGTTTTGAGGACTACATTTGGATGTACTTAACCTTCATATTTCACACCAAAGATGACCAGTTTTGAAACTTATTTTACAATAGTTTTAGTCATCAAAAAACTAAACAGTTTGAAAAGTAACAGTTTTGTATCTATTTGCCCTATCTGGCTATACAGATACGATGGCATATGGACTGGAAGAACAGTTTTGGTGGATAACTTGTGGTTATTTTGTGGGTATCTCAGCAGGAATTGCCGAAGCAGAATAAACATAAACTGCATACTAATAAATTCAAACATTTCTTTGTCTCTGCAGTCAACACTAAAATATTTCATATTACTCCAATATTGAAATGTAGCAAATGGAACCAGTTTATCAGTGTTTCTTCCATAAAATATGTCATTAATTTTCTTTGCTGTCATGCTTACTCTCCTGTAAAATCTCTTAGACCTTAGTGAAGATTGTGCATCATAATTGATTTCTGTATTGTTACAAATGACATAAATTTACCCCAACCAATTAATTTGTTAAAGCTTCCAAACACTTATTTCCCTTATCCAACATGGTTCTGGTGGTTTTACGTTTGTCTTTGAGAAGTTGCTTTTCTGCAGCATCTTTTGTTTTAGTATGACAGAACATATTTGAATAAAATAATCTGCAAGTAAATTGAGGGATTAAAAAGTAATGTAGTTAATTTAGAAAACTTTGATAATACAAGCAGGTTTTTTGAGGTATACTTAGATATAATACTGGACAAGTGGGTGAAGATACTGTCTAATTGCCTCTCTAAAAAGTTTGAAAAATAGCTTTGTAAAAGCTACTGGTTATGCAGGATCTTTGCTTATTGTGTGTAGTGATTCCTCTGACACCAGTAGGAGAAGATATTTCTTTATTTCAACATCACTTTATCTGACAATGACCCGCTCTGTGTACCTGCCTGAGAACATACTAGAAAACTATTTGTGAGCAAATATAACTGACCTCAGTGGGAACTAATTGCTTCATTAAGACAGAAATCAAGGGAGTACAAAAAAAGAAGAGGGCAAAAGTGTGTTGCAATTAAAATTGACAGCTTTTTAAGTGTTAAAAAAAAAAATCTATTACAGTCTGATGGGAAATTTGGCAGTGGAAAAAAGGTTTAAGTTGAAAAATAGAAATATTTTATTTAGAAAAATTTAGAATGAAAGGCATTGTAAGTTCTTTTCATCAAAACGAAACAGCTTGGTGACAGTTGCATGATTTCATCTAAACATTTCAGTTTTGTCATAGCATTAGCTTAAAAAGACATATTATGAGAAAATTGCACTTCACTATAAGATGTCCATCTGATTTATTTTCCCCCATGTCGCAATAGGCCTTTTGCTCTTATTTGCTTTGGACAGGGATCAAATTTTTTCTCCTTGTCTTTTTACTTACTCTGATATATCTCCTATTAGTTGCTGTTCTAGAGGTTGCTTTGCTGGAATATCAAGTCGATACCTCGTTTTAACTAGCTGGGAATGAAGGGCCAGTCATTTTTCACTTGGAAACGTATCTTGGAGAGCATATGATTAATCTGTCATTAACTTTGATCAGCAGCTCTCAGAGATATGTATATGCAGAAAACCTGGAAGAGGCCCCACAAATCTCTCCATGAAGCACATGTTTTTCTTTTCTTCTGGAATGCTTTTAAGGCCACCGTAAAACATGTCTCTCTATTTTGAATAATGCTCATGGAACACTGTTGAAGTTTGTGATAAAATCCATGTGTATGGGATCTGGCTCAGTGCTTATTTTCTTGTGGTTAAGCCCCACAGTATGCATGTATCCATGAATAATAATTATTTATACAGATCCCCTCCTCTACAAAATAAAACTTAATCTAACATAACATATTTACCATGTATGATTCAAAAGATATTTGTATATTAACAAAAATCAGGATTCCATCAGTTATTAATACTTTTTAATGTTTAATATGAAACAAAATATTCATTTCAAAGTAGATATATGCACACACAGGTGAGCTTTCCATATATAAACTCCTGTGTTATTTGTAACTATTTTTCCAAATGAACAACTGTGCCTGTGTATATGTAATATCTGTGGCCCATATCATACCACCTTTCAATTCATACATTGTTTTTGTACCTTGACACTTCATTGAATAATTCTAGCCTAGTCATCAGTGTTGCCTGTAGTAAGTCCAGGTGTCCAGTCTCCAGGCTACATTGTTTGAATGGGAGGTGGATACTATGGAGAACGTTTGAATCATGTAACGCTTCAACCTTTCCTTCCAAACATCAGTCTACTTTTTCCTTCTGTTTGTTTAGTAAAACTGGTCAAATATTTCTTTTGGGTATAGTGTTCCAGTGGGAGTAGCAGATTTTAATATTAGGCTTGTCCTCAGTTTTTCCTGTTAACTCACTCTTTGATGCTCATTTGTAAGTGCATTCCCCTGCAGGATTGTGGCTATTTTGGTTCTCATTAGACCCTTGTGTGCTTTTTTTTCGAATTGGAGGTGTCTCACTGTCAGTGGCTTGGTTCTATGCCAAAGGCTGTGTAACTACAAATTAGAAATAGCAGTAGTTAATTTTTAACTGTTTAAGTCATCTTTGGTTTCTGCCATTCTTCCTGTTGTTAAGTAGTACTTAGGCAGCAGTACTTAGTAGGCGCTTGTCGTGGTTTAACCCCCACCAGCACCTAGGCACCACGCAACCGCTCACTCACTCCCCCCCACCCAGTGGGATGGGGGAGAGGATCGGAAGGAAAAAGGTAAAACTCGTGGGTTGAGATAAGAACAATTTAATAGGACAGAAAGGAAGAAACTAATAATAAGAACAATACAATTACAATAATATTAATAAAAGGATTGGAATATACAAAACAAGTGATGCACAATGCAATTGCTCACCACTCGCTGACCTATGTCCAGTTAGTTCCCGAGCAGTGATCCACCCCCCGCCAGCCCCACTCCCCCCAGTTTATATACTGGGCATGATGTCACATGGTCTGGAATACCCCTTCGGCCACTTTGGGCAGCTGCCCTGGCTGTGTCCCCTCCCAATTCCTTGTGCCCCTCCAGCCTTCTTGCTGGCTGGGCATGAGAAGCTGAAAAATCCTGGACTTAGTCTAAACACTACTTAGCAACAACTGAAAACATCAGTGTGTTATCAACATTCTTCGCATACTGAACTCAAACTATAGCACTGTACCAGCTACTAGGAAGACAATTAACTCTGTCCCAGCTGAAACCAGGACAGCACTTACCTTTTAATGGTCATTAGGAACATTCTTGCATGAAGGTACATTTTACATTACTAAGGAGTGAGGGCTGGACCTTTAATCATATTAAAGAGTTCTGCTGGTTCAGGATTTCCATAGAAATAAGCACACTCATTTTCAGAGTAAACCTGTTTATCTTAAGGATAGGTGGTAAAATCTGGCCTAGATGTGAAGTGTTGCTGGTACTTCTTGGAGATGCAAATAGTTTTATCCAGAAACATGTAATATGAATTAGGTGTACAACTATTTCTTATATAAAAGTAAAATATGCACACTGACCTCTGTTCTGTTAAAATGCAGACGTTCTAGCCATACCATTAGCATATTGATATGTCATCAGCTGTTCAACAGTTTCAAGTACAATATAATTCTACCTAAGACTGTTTCTAAAAATCTGCATTTAGCACTCAGATATATCTGTGGCAGACATTACAGGAGAGTCACAGAGCTTTATGACTGTATTTAATAATTCTTATCTGCCAATTGTTTCATTTTTTTTAATTATTATTTTAAACTGTTGCAAACAATGCTATTGAATTGTCAAGCTACATCTGCCATACCATGGCTCGTTGAAAAAGCAAAGAGAATTAGTTTGGCTGTGCTTCATTTCCTACCGGGTTTATAACTCCATTTCTAAGCACTCTCTAAAATGTTCTATGAAATTAACTGAATCATAGCTTACATTCACATTTTGCTGAAGACATAGCTGAAAAATCAATAGATACCAAACAATAGACATTGAAACGTAGTCTTAGGATATCCAAATATGAGGTTGTACCCTTGAGTTCACCCAGAACTATTAACAAGGCTGAGGGGAAAAAGTAGTACCAGGACTCTGGCCTGGAAGGTGAGGTTACTGGAAAGTATTTTATTATTTTGCTGGTGATAGGGGAGAACTGTAAACCAGTCCATTTCTTTACTGATACTTGTTTAGCTATCTTTGAAGCCTGGTTCTCATTATAAAGTCATTGGTCCAGCTACATCTGTATACTGTGCTGGCAAGGTATTCCTGGTATGACAGCAGCTAATACAAGTTAAAACCATGCTTAGACAAATACGGCTCATTCCAGTGCCCTGCTTAGTTTCCCTTCCCACAAGGCCCAGCAAGCCATGCCAGCAAGAATGCAGTATTTGCCATTATGACTACCTACACCAAGAGCACAGTTACTTTAGTCACAAATCACATTTCATTGCACAGCTCTGCCAGAACTTTTTAGCGTAGAACTTGCCTCAGGCACAATGTCTCCCAAAGCTATTTCTGGGCTGGTAAGGTTTATATAGTATCTTTTGTTCAAGGCTGTGCCTAAAACCACAATGCAGCCCTTGCTTCTAAACAAGCAAACACCTTTTTTCTTTTTTGTAAGATTTCCATTTTTGGCTCTGACATCAGTACATTTTGTGGGTTCTAGGAATTAATATTTAAGTTTTAATGTTGTTAATAGATCAGCCTTTACTTTACCTGTGTTGCTAGAAGCAATTAATAATACCTTACTGATTCCCCATGAATAGCATAAAATATTTATATAAGAGCAGAAAGACTATTTATACTCCCTGAATTATATACCCTCATTCTACTTGTCCATAACAGACAATTTTAGTGAGACTTTTGGAGGAGAGTTCTGTTGGCTTCTTATATATTCTCAGCCATATCTACTGAAATATTTGTTTTTAATCTGGAGTGTTGTATCATTAGCTATTCAATACGTTTTAGTCAAAGAAAATATAATGGGTTCACCAAGGAGCAAATGGGTAACATTTTTTTACCTGTGTTCTATAGCAGGTCATACCAGATGCATTTCATCCTTAAAATCCACAAGTAGACAGTGAAGCAGGGCAACCGGCAGACTTTCAGTTCGGTGACCAAGCCAAAAATTCTGCAGGAGAAATGGATGTAAGTCTATTTTGAACATGAATTGTTTTGGGGAATTTGTCAAACCTTATAAATTTGGAGATTAATTTAAATAAAATGCATTTTTCCGTAGGATAATGCCTGTTTCTGTCAAAGCTTTGCAGGTAAAGACTAATTGCAAATGAGAGAAAGGTGGGGTACCCATTCTACTACCACTGCTATTGAATAATATATGCCCATTTGACAAGCAATGCTCACAGATCATCTTGCAGAACAGAATATGATTATGATATGAATATTACTTGGGAAAGGAGAAGACAGATCACCCATCATTCTGAATAAGTTATCAGAAAGGGCAAAGGGAAAGGATTACATCCTGAAGGTTTGTCTCTCTTGTTCCATGGCAATGAGAAAAATGCAGAGTTCCTTGGGATTCCAGGTTGTAAAATCTCTAAATGTCTACACTTCTGTTCCGCAAGCATTTGGCACGAATTTTCTGTTTTCTTCAAAGCTCCTTTGTAAATATATTTACTATTATAACTTTTTCATATGCATATGTACTTTTTTCCCCCCATCCCCTGTTTAAATTACAACTGGAGACCTGAGGTCAAACCCCAAAGTTGTTTTGCAGTAAGTTTGTTTCAGATACGAGTCTTCAGTTTTACATCTAAAGCTTGGTTAAAAGTGGGGAACCGAGAAAAAACACTGAAGTCATAAAGAGAAAACCAGGCACTGCTATTAAAACTCTTCATTATTGCAATGTCTGTTTGCTAAAATACTGAGGTATAACTATACCTCAAAAACATCAGTGGACAGGTGACACATCCAGACATTTTATTATGGTCCTCAAAATATTACAGTATTACTAAACTAATTCAAATAAAAAATATCCAAAGGTATAAGAAACAGGACTAGACAGCCTCTGTGCACTTATTACCTTGCCAGAAGATGAAGTCAGTCTTATGTAAGACCTCTGAAAATCTGACAGTGTGTTTTGTAGCATGTTGCAGATGTTCATAATCTCAATAGCAGGGGTCTGGGAGAAAGGATGGTCTGGTGAGTATGGAACTAGCCTAAGGCTTGTGATTGCCACTTCTACATCTCTTCTCAGAAAAAATTTTTCATGTGAAATTGGAAAGTGACTTACTCTCATTGTACCTCAGTCCTGTATGTGTGGAATGGAGCTAATAGGAGTTTTATGTCTCACAGTGAAGATAAATTATAAATGATAGTGAGGTACTCAGATTCTACAGTAAATGTGTGTGAAGTGTGAAATATACCCAGGCAGGGATAGCTAATGTTATTTCAATAATATCAAACCAGGAACCTTTTCTATCAAAGCAGGCTGAACCTGCATATAATAATCATACTGATGTATCACTAATTGCTATTGTTTCAGTTGTCTAGTGCTTTCCATTGCCACCACATTTACATTAGTTTTATTTTGCCAGAAAAACAGTTATACTGAATTATGGCAGGCTGAGTTGCTCACGATTTTTGTAAACATTAAAAAAAAGTTTTGTTGCTTTTTGAGCTTTAGGACAATGGAAAACAACAACACTATTTATATATATATATATATATATCTATATCTATATCTATCTATAAAAGAAAAGATTGTGACATTATAAGCAATAGAGAAAGGTTTCCCAATAAAGCCTTTCTAAGGAGCTCCAGGGGTCCAAGAATTACATGTTATCTTATTGAATGGTGCAGGTCCTACATACGTTGTTCAAGATAGAATTCCTTCCTCTACCTCCCCTGGAGCAGATGGTTTCAATGTTTTCTTTGTTTTCTTGTGGATTTATTATTATTATTTCACTCAGCTGCCAAGGCTTTGCTTGTGTGAAGATTGGGACTTGTCCTTTATTTATTTTTTTTTTTAATCAGGCCTTTTTTTTTTATTATTATTTAAAAGGCAAGAACATACCAAACTAAGTGTGACCTCAGAAAAATACTAATTTTTTAATAAGGAGTTGTGACGTTTATTCTCTTATGATTTCTGCAAACCAAAACTGCATGCTAGTGTGACTCGCTCTCAGCATCCATGGAGTTAAATTATGAAATCAAGCAGAAATAGAAGGAGGGCATGCAGAAGAAACTGTGACAGTGTAAATGGCAGATAGAAGCTCAATTCCCTTTGGAAAGTGATTTCTGTATCTCACCCAATATCTTTTATTTTTTAGTACCATGTTTCACAGAGTCAATAGGAAATAGCCATGTGAATAACAAAAATACTTTGGGAGTGAAAGGTGGCATGAGTAGGGCTGTGAGGCCTGTAGATAAGGTATTCATACCCTTTGAAGTTAAAGCTTTATTTTTCTTCCGTCAGTGTAGCAAATCTACTGTTCACTCTGTAGTGGTGTATGCATCGGTGTCTGAGGAGAGCGTCCGGTGGTTTGGATGGCAGCAGGCAGCTTGTTTGTCTTTGAAACCTGAAGAACAATAGTTGGGGTCCCCCTTTCATTTCTAAATTACTTAATCCGAGGAAAGCTCAGTGCAATGACATTTAGCACATATCGTAAATATTGTGTGAAGAACCAGGCGTGGTGTTAGACAAGTTGCTGGACTATGATATCCATTCGGTCTTCTGCTTCCGACACATGTGGCGTACTTAGACTACTGTAAAATTCTGTATAAAATATTATATATGATACTTGAGTTAAGTATCAGAGGACACTCGGCTTCTAAACCCCAGTAAATTAATTCACCTTGTCATCCCTTTGGGCAGAAATGCAGGAAGTGATATTTAAGTAGATTTTAAAATAGCAGCAGTATTTTTCTTCATATTATTGCCTTACACTGTGTGTCAGATATGATAAAGAGAGAAACATGTCGTCTGTTTGTGAATATGGCAATATCTTTGAACAAATCCAGATAACTTCCAAGCTGACAAGTAAGATAGACAAGTGTCAAAACCTAATACACATTAGACTAGCAGGAAAATGTCATATTCTGCTCATTTCCACATCACAGATTTTACTATACGCTTAGTTATTAGGAAAGCATCAGGTATATTTGGGGATTTTGACAGAAAAGTTTAGAACAGATGGATGGATTAAATTTGTCAAGTGAAATACTCCCATTTTAATTTGCTGCTATTCAGCCTACAAGAAGGGCAAGGTGAATTTATTTTGCTTTTTCTATGAGGAAGAAAATTAAAGGCTAAGACGAAGGTTACTTACCTTGCTGCATAATTCTTAGTAATAAAACAACCAAATGCTAAACAAGATAGCACAAAATGGTGCTATGTCTTGAGAATAATCCAAATGAAAAATTCACATTTTTTAAGGTTTGAAAATACATAACACCATCTATTGAAAGTAACATAGTTTGCTTTAGAGCCTAGTTATAAATATTATAGTATTGCCTTTCTAAAACAAATACAAATGCTTATAGAAGAAGTATATTTATAATCACAAAAAATATACATTTCAACTCGGGAGTATCCTTACTTGTGTTTAGTCTTTGATTTTTCCAGATAAGCCATAGAGACTTTGTTACGTCACTTTTCCACAAACCTCGCTACATTCTATGATGGTCTCAAATAGTCAGCTGACTTCAGTTAATATTGGAGTATGTCCCAAAGCAAAAAAATAATTAGTTCTTGAAACCCTGAGAATAGTTTTGTAACAAAACTCTGCTATTCTCTTTTGGTATTTATGAGACAGCTTTGTAATGAAACATGCAAATCACTCAAATGTATTCTGCATTTTTTGTGATTTTTACGGAAAATATTTCTCTTTTCCATATACCACCTGGAAATAATTACTAAGCTTTCAGTCAAAAATATGAGGATTTTCAATCAAATTCAGTTTTTTTCCTTAAAATGATGTTAGATTTTCACACAGGTACGATAACAATTGTACACTCAGGTTCTAAACAGACATTTTCACAAATTAGTGTGTTTTGCAGCATTCAGTTGTTTTCTGTGATTATTTAAAGCAATTTGTTAACATCACACAGAAATGTGATGGTAACGCTTTATAAACTTATTTGCAAAACGGAGTATGTTTTGCATTTTATAGAATTGCACATATGAAGCTTTTAAAAAAAGACTCTGGCTTAGTTTTGATTGTGAAATGTCTTTTTCATAGGTACTCACTTATGTAACCTGTATAATGTGAAATGGATTTCACAAGTAAAATGAAATCAAAGAGACCAGCTCAGAATTTTATTAATTCATATAGAGTTTGAATAGTGTTTGTTTGATAAATCCTCAGCTGTAGATTGAATGTTTGTTTCTTTATGGATTACCATTTAGTTTAGATAGTCATATAATTTAAATTAAATTTCATGATACGGTCATCAGTATTCACAAAGAAGAAGGTCTGCAAGCCAGACTAAGAATATCAGGCCACGGTATTTTGTGCTAGGACTGACAAAGAAACCACTTAACACAGCCACTCTTGCAAAACACATTCAGAGAGTACATTCACAGATTTCCCCAAGGTTATCTCTGTTTACAGGCATCAGAGAACAATGCAGCCTTTTAAAAAAAAATACATCTATGATTACTTTTATTGCAAAATTAAAGATGATGAATTTGAAAGAAAAGAATTAAGCGTGTTATATCCTATGACAAATCCTTTCATTTCCCTTTACCCATTAGGAGGGTACATAGAAGCAGTAAGTTAAATTAAAGCCTAATAGAAGTCGTAAAATACTGAACTTTTGCATGACTTATTGAAAACCTTTCATCAAAGAAAACATCATAACCATATATGTAAAATAGGTCTCAGAAAGCAAATGGGTACATTAGGTGATTATTTGTGGAACAAAAGCATATGTGAAGCCCTCTTATGCATTTTTTTCCTAGGGATTTGAATGTTATTTAGCATTGTATCCTGTAGTCTTCTATAATCTATCTTTACCACTCTTTTTTTTGTGCTGTTATTGTATTCCTTATAGATGCAGCTACATTCTGACCGTACGAGAACTGTAAATGACCTTTGATTTCAAGAACAGCTATATCAATACAAAGGGTATAAAGACAATCTGGGCCAGTTTTGGAATGATATTGAATGGAGCATTGCTCACGGACAAGGCTTGCCCTAGTATTACTGTGAAGGCTATGCTGTCCTTAATCTGAAGTGTACGAACAGGAGAATTTGAAGGCGTTAAGGAATTCCTGCTGCCCTTGCTATGAACATGTCTGGATTAAGGATGGTTGGAGATAACAGGCTACGTTTCTGTGCTTTTAACCACCTAAATCCGTTGCTGTGCACTTCAGTGAGCTGTTCCTGCAGGGTGAACAACCAGTTAGAAATTTATTTGATGTGATCAAGAATTAAGAGGGGAAAAAGTGTGAGGAAAATGGAAAATAATTTGGGTTATTTTTTTGTGGAAATGTATGTTTGGAGGAGCTCTTGCCAGCACTACATTTGTGATCAAAGTGTGAAATGGATGGAGTCCCTGTGGCCCCAGAGTAGAGAAGCCGGTGCTCGAGGCTGCGGCCACACCAGAGGAGCAGGGTCGGGCATTAGGCAGTCACTGAGTTGTCCCCAAAGAGCCACATCAACCTTCTGCTGAGTGAGAGAGACCAACCCTATTAGCGAAGGCAAAGTCTGGAGGAAGAGACAACTTCTAGTCCGCGTTTCAAATAAAACAGACATTAAGCCCAGACATTGCAGATGAATGCTCTCACTACCAAGCCTTCTGGCTGTTCATGATGAGCTTCTCCTTCCCTCTTTCTGCAACAACCAATCTTGGTTTCATTCTGACAAAATCTAAAAACCTCGATTTTGTTCCTATGATGGAATTCTTGTTTTGCAGCCAATATATACTCCACTTAATAGGATTACTCTCTTTTGAAAGCAAAGGTGATACGTTGCACTCATCTCTGATATAATTCCATTGATATCAGAGCACTAATATTTGATCTGAGTGAATTGCAGCAATGTATATATTTTCAGTCCAAAAAGATGGTTTATACCAACTTCTCTCTATGGATTTTTCATTGCCTTTTGTTTCTTTTTTTTTTTTTTTTTTTTTTTAAGCACTGGAGGGGATAAGCACACTGATCATCCCTGCAGAGAAAGACCCATTTTTCAACAAAACTGGAGTGTGCATACAAGGAGCACTCCTAATGTGCGGCAATTGCTAATGGGCATTCAACTTCAAAACCACATCAAAACTTGTTGAAATAAATTCTCTCCATCATGTGTTATGTGGGCATTTCAACACCCTTCAGACCTGCTTCTATTGTATTGCAGTACGGGTATATCCTGAACTGCCTAGATTTCTATCAACACCCACTGTAGTGGAAGTTGAGGCATACAAAACTTTTTGAAGTTACAGTAAGTGCATTTTGAAGTACTGGGAAGGATATAGACAGTTATAATGATGATATTGTTACATAAGAAAATGGTTATACAGAACAGAAATCACTCTCCAAAATTTGAAATAGGAAGTTTTAGCTGGACGTGGTCAGTATTATTTGTGACACATTGCAGTTCACTGCAAGATTTTGTCGTAAGGTTGTATAATGGTATATGCTACAAGTGTAATTGGTAAATACAAACTTCATGTGTTTGTTAAGGATGCATTGAATCTAGCTCTGCCTGTACTGCTAGATTTAAATATTAATGGGAAGAGAGGCATTCTTCAGTGTCAGACAATCATCAGTGGAAGGGTTCATTTGGAGAACCTCTAAGAGGAAGTAATTTTTGTCCTTTTCTGTTCCTTTCTCAGCTTTTACATGTTGTATTTTTACATGATAATTCAGTATCATGTCAGATGAAATGCTCAGAAATAAACTGCTGTTTAAAAGTGAAAAATCAAAGTGTCGTAATAGTGATTTGTTTCCATTTTTAAAAAAATTTATGCCAATTAGCAATTTCTGATAGTAAATTGTTCTTTTCTTCATGGAGTATATCTACATAATATTTCAACTCATTCACTTTTCACTAGTGCACTGTCAACTGAAAGAGTATGTGTAATGCCCCTCTTCTCTATATTATTATGGGATTTTCCTTCTATTATACTGTGTCGAAGAATTTTTGAGGATCTTGTACTGTGTGCTTAGAAGGTACCCCAGTCTGAATGCAAAACTGGTGTTCAGTGTATCTGACACTGATGGATATAAGAGGAGATAAAAGGTTTCAACCAAATGACTGCAGATTGTGCCTAGCCTGGGTGCTGGAGACACAAAAAAAGGTGCAAATCTAAATAAATTTTCTGCCTACTTCTATCAGCCACTTCTGTAATCCCTGTAATATAGAGCAGATGGAAGGAAGATTGGAAGCATAAATTGGTAAGTGGCAGCTTTTTAACCATGTTGTACAGTAAACCAAGCAGGCATTAGTTCTTGGGACTGGTTTGCAATTGATTTCCTCTCTGACTAAAAGCTATCTTCTATCTCAATATGGGTTTCCATTACTGACTTCTCAATTTTATTTTTCACAGAACTTCCAGAAAAGAACTTTTTTTAAAATGAGGAATAGAACAAGCTCTTAAGGCATCACAAAAAATGTCACTGGCAGGAAATGGACAGGTCAAAACCAGCTTGTTATTTTAGGATTCAATGAGTTTGTGTTTAAATTCCCTCCCTTCCATAAGATGTTGGGTTTTATAGTGTGCTCTTGGACGGATCAACTCGGGAGTTAGGATGGACTGGGGAAGTCTGGCCAGTCTCTTTGTATGTTGCAGACGACAGGAAAATGAAGAGCTATGGTATACCATGCAACACAATATAAATACATGGAGTGAAAGTGCTGAAAGAAGGTAGCTATTTAGATTATGATCCTATACTTTTAGGACAAGATTAATCAATGAACGTGTATCGTATAGACATAGTGTTGATTACACTGTCAGAAAAAACACTTTTTAGGGAAGGACCTGCTATTTCTATCTTTTTTTTTTTCTTTTATGAGCAGGTGACAACACTGTAAGTCACCAGATTCTGAATTACTATTTAGGAATTTTAGTGGAGTTAGATAGAGACTGGTTTCCTCCTAATGTACTTTGAGTATGGATAGCCAGTTCCCCTTTCTAGTACCCTGTCCTACTTAATTATCAGTCCTTGCCTGTTCTGAAGAATTTGATTAACGTATTTGTGAGAACACCATGAAAAAAAGCAATGATACTTTTACACTGTTTCTTCCTCAAAGAAAGTTTCAGGGGAAAACTTAAAAATACTGTTTAGCAGAAGAAAAATTTGGGGGATTGGTAGGGTCTACCTGTAAATTTATATTTTCAAAATGTTGCCCTGATATATTTGTTTCTTACCTTTGACTGTAAAAAGTAAAAGCTCATTTTTTAGGTTGCACATTTTTTAGGCAATAACATTGTCATCTCCATGCTCACCTACTGACCTTATACCACCTGAAAAACTTAAGTGGGTGTTCCCTTAATCAAAACAAGTGGGAGCTAATATTATTAAAGTATTTCTGAACTGAACTGTTAAATGCTAGCATTATTTCTGTTTGCAAAACTTAGCTCTCTTCCTTTTAATTGGAAAAATAATTTGAAGAATGTATAGGTTTATAATTTTAGCCTCATTATTAGCACAACAGCAGATCTTAAACTCATGTTGTGAGAATTTATTCCCTGAGAACTATTTCAGTAGGGTTGCTTACCTTTTTGTATCCTGTGATGGCTGGTGTAATTTTTTGGTCAGTTTACTATGAGTACACGTTATATCATGGTTTAATTGTAAAAAGTGTGAATTAATTTGAGTTTTCATCTTGAGAGATGGTACTAAAATCTTACAAGCCTTCTAATGAAATTCTGTTGAAGTAGGTCAGAAATCTTTTTCAAAATATCTTTTCTTGTGAAAATCCAGTGCTCTTTAGATCTTATCTGTAGTTCTAGTTTCATCCATCAATGTTGTGCACAGTTTTATATTGATTTCATACTTTAGAACTCTTATGGCTCTGTTTCAGATCTGTTTTGAAAAGGACAAGGCTAAAATGTAACTGGATACCTTTTCTGTGCTTCCGTTTCAGAAAGAAAGAACTTGGACAAATAGAGGACTCCAATCTACTGCAATCTAAATTGTGTGAGTAGCTGCTGTTTTATGCAACACTTCAACTCACTCGGAATCAGAAAGAGAGGAGATTAAATCATGAGCTACTTGTATTCTTAATGACACCACGTGTGCGGGGCTTGCCAAAGATTACCTAAGAGGGAGGGATGTTCACAGGATTTCAAAAAGATAATTTCAGATTGATTCCCATCTCGTTACTGCAGAGTGAGTAAAAAAAAAAAAAGGGCAGGGAGAGTTGACCATTAGCCTTTCCATCTTTGGCTGAAAATTTCAAGGAAGTTAATGTTTCTGATGTGATCATCACTTCTAAATAGTTCAGTATCTTTGAATAATTGTGTACCAGTTTTTAAAGTCAAGCAAATCTGTTCCTTACTGAATTTTGATGGGTTGGGTTTTTTAGTTTCTAAATTAGAGGTACTAATTTAGATTTCAATCACATTTTGGTATTGATTCTTTTAAACGAAGAGTGAAGATGTACTGCAAATACCTCAGGAAGGCAAAGGATTACTTGTCTGCTGCAACTGTGCCAGTGTGTAATGTAGTATTTTTAATGTTAAAATGAAAAGTGATAATCCCTTCCAGAGATTCCTTAATCTGCTTGAGAGGTGGGGGTTAGCCTTTAGAATTCTCTGAAGCTTACAACTGTTTTGGAGCACTGGGTTTGAACCTGCATTAAATGCTTGTCACACCAGCCGTTATTTGCCAAAGGACATTGTTTCATGTGAGTTACAGGATGGTTCACAGAAGTGTTAAGTTAGAATGGCCTGAAAAAAGTTATTTAGTCTATCAGAGCCAGAGGAGAGGAGGATCAATTATACCTAAGTAATTTTTGACAGATGTCAGTACACTGTTTTGCAAAAATATCAACTGAAATGCTATAGTTTTGGGGCTTTTTCTATGTAACTTATTCCAAGGTTTATCTATCCTCAAAATTAGCAAGGTTTCCCTAAAACCTAACCCTGGTGCAAATAAAGCTGATTTTATATAGTCTTAATAAGGTAGATATATGGTACAATTGGTCACAAACCTCTTCCTGGGGGCATTTTAAATACTGGAAGATTGTTATTATGCTTTTATATTCTTGACCAAAAAGCCCAGAGTTCTTTCAATGCTTTCTTGGTGGCTACAGCTTAAACTTTTCCAGTTGTCTTAATGGACCCAGTTCAGTGATACTGAAGGTTTATCTAAGAAAAAGGACAAAAGTTTATCTAAGGATAAACCCATAATAGTGAGTAGACGATAAACAATTTCTTCTTGATAGAACATTGTCAAGGTGCGTACAAACAGTTTAATAGACTGTTCTGGTATCTTTCCTCAAATTAATTCTCTCAATTGGATTGCAGGTTCCTGGTGCTTCTGTTCTGCCCTTTTACTCAATATCATGTTTGACCTTCTCTAGTCTTCTGTAACCACACAGAGAGATCAGTCCGCTCTTCAAAATCTGTTTAAGCTGCTTCTCTGTAATGAACTTGCTTGCTTCTGAAGAACTTGTTTACAGCTGATTCTGAATATATTCAGTTACTTTGTTTTATATGCCTTGGTAAAATCGACACATAAAATTGATTGAAGTAACATCTATGTTCAGTTTTGCCCCAAGTACCATTATAAGAAGTTTGCAGTAATATTTTTCTGTTAGAAAAATGTTATTCCACTTTTTAGCACAGAAGAGTGCAAGGTTTAACACTGCTCCATTACACAAATCTCAGGCCCCGCAGTGCTTTTGTCAACCTGCTTATAAAATAGATAGGGCAGTTGCCAACACAGTAGATCAAAGGATTAAATATTTAATCTTTTAGAGGCTTTGCTCCTTAGGATCTACAATCAAATGATAAAGTCACTTACTTTTGCTTTGAATGGTGAGTTCCTTAATCGTGAATGTCAGGAGATGTAGTTTGGAGAACACATGAGAAATAACAGTTAGGAATAAAACAAGGACATGCTTAATATATGTAAGCTTGATTAAGGTAGCTCATGGAAGCAAGGCAGGGGAAAGCTTTGCTTTTCTCTGTGATACATGAAGATGAAATTAAAAGCCAATTGTGTACAGGTAATGAATTACTTGTCCAGCAAGGACAAAAACAAAAATCAAAGGCTGTATACTCTCCTGATATCTGTGCTTTTCTGATAAACTCTGTTTTGTCATTCCTAATTTATACAGATTTAGTGATAAAAGGATGTCTCAAAAGGCTACTTAATGCCTGTTCTACAGCCTTTAAGTTTTTGTGTGTGAATGTTGTGTGTCTGAACACACACGAGTTGAACATTTTTAACGTTTGCATAACAAAGCTGGTGAGTTCTTGTAATTTTGATGGTGAAGCATGCTCTTTTGGAATGAGAGGAAAAAAGGTGAGAGAACATAGTTATGGGTGTAGCAATATACATACCAAAATGCACCTGAAGACCCTGCTGAAGCATCTGTTGTTGTTGGAATAGGCTGGAATCATGTCTGGGCAGGAAAGGGCTCAAGGCTCTAAGCAGAGTAAGTGCAGTGGGGTGTTTGTTTCCACACTGCTGTATGCCTTGTAGTGGGTGATAATACTGAAGCCTATGGAAATGATAAATAAATTCCTCATGTCAGGTTAACAGGGGTAGAAGGATCTGCAAGTCTCTGGTGAACTGATCCTGTTTACAACTGGGTTGTAATGGATGCATGTACTCACTTCTTCATTCCTCTAGGGAGATAAAATAACATAAATAAAAACTCCTAACCCTGTAGCATTCTTGAAGCCTAATTTACCTGAGGAAAAAAGCTCTTCTGGTCAGTAAATATAGATATTCATTAGCATTTAGCTAACCAAGTTAATTTATGAAACTGGGGGGGGTTGTGGGAAATGAAACACAAAAGCAGAGTTGATTTAATGACATCTCTATTGGCATTGAGTATTTCCAGTCTGCACGTGGGCAGATGTTATAAGAGTCTACCAAACCACTGCTGAGAATCAGTTCAGTTCCTGAAAATTTCCATCTCATTAAATTTCTATGTATGGAAAGCAATTTCTTCACTGTAGATTATAATTTTATTAACACAGCTATTAGCACTACAGACTCTGACAAGGAAACCAGAGTGTTAAAGAACATTTTCTAAAAATAAGCAAATTTACATACGTTATAAAAGACTCATAACTAACCCTTCTTAAACATGAGAAAAAGGAAAAAGGACTCCAAATGAAAATAATCAAAATGAAATAAGGAAATAAAAGACCTAACTAGAAAAAGCCCAAGCATATTAGGATGGCAATAAGATTTTCATGCAACTGTTTATGAACCTCAAAACTTTAATGAGATTTAGTACAAATAATCTGTAGCTCGATAATATACCCTGTAGGTTCATTATTCTTTTTCACCATTCTTCTGAATTCCTTAAACATTTTTCTCCTGTGTAAAATAAATAAATAAATCAATCAATCCAGAATCCAATAAGGCATGATAAATAATGTCTTTAGGTAATCAATCATAAACACTTGATGTGGATAATTCCCAAACAATACATTCTGTCAAATATCATTAATACAAACAATTCTTCAAATAATAATGATGAATATAACCACAGAAATTAGGATATTTCTTAAGTAAAGAAAAAGGGGCTCTTTCCCATAAAATTCAATCTGATCTGAAGGTAATGATGAAAAGCGGCCAAAAAAATGGAAAATATCCCTTCTCAGGATCTGATTCAAGGCACATGGAAATGAACAGGAGTCTCGTTTTTCAGGTGGCCTTGGCTGAGAGCTATCAAAACTAGAGAAGTGCTCCTGATGAATTTATACTTTTTTCATTTCCATTCAGAAAAACATGGTGGCACGGAATGGGTCTTTCCTTCACATCATGCACATATTTCATTAGCGACTAAAATTGTCTTCCCCACAGCACTTTATTGCTGGGTAGAAGGTGCTTTACTCTTGCACCTCCCAAGCAAAATGGGCTGCTTTGCCTTTTTTTTTTTTTTTTTTTCTCTTAGCAGAAAACTGTAGATAATTGTGGAACAGTAAAGATTGGTGGGAGCAGATTTCAAGGAGTAGACTGAGTGGTATAGATAAAAGGTATTGGTAAGCAATGAATACAAGTGGAAAATCTGAGGGGACAAGCTTTCAGAGAAACATAAAATGATAAAAAGAAGTATTATGACCCTATTAGTCTCAACACAGGAAGAGCAGGTAAGTCTTGATATATTGAATTACTTTTATATTTATTTTCTTCCCCTGCCCCCCTCAGAGGTTTCAAATATAGGTCCAGGCAAGTAAGCCAGAAGTTGGCAATATGACCTAGGACTTGCATGCATTTTTGTATTTGTAGAGGAATCCCTTTCAAATGTGTGCCTTTACATTTTCAATGTAGTATCTTCTACTTCAAAATTTGTGTATGCATCTGGTTCCAACTCTCGTATGTACTGAGCAATAAAAAAAGTGTGGTTAGCAAATGCATTTCCCATTTATTCTCATTTGCTTAACACTTTATAGCAGTGCATTTTAAAGTTATAAAACAATGGTCAAATATTCTGATTATAGGTGTTGGCATTTGCTGTTATTGAAACTCAAGACCTCCACAAACAAGCTTGTGTACACTAGAGACAACAAGAGAACGTAGAAGCTGAAAACAAGCATATTTTTTTCCAATTCTGACTAAAATGAACAATGCTTTTTCTTTTCCTAAGAAATCCTAGAAATTAAAAGCTAATTGCTCAGAAGGTGTTCCTTTATGATACGTGAGAAAAATAGCGCAATGTCTCTATATGTGTTTATTTATACCTATATATACACACACATGCGCATATGCATGCACACACAAACACAGAGACTCCCAAATATATATTCACATGGTGCTAACAACCTAGACTAAATATAAAGGAAGGAAATACAAAATTCAAGCTGTTTGCTTTGCCTTATCTATTTCTATTATGCATGGTAAATATTGCAGATCATATGGTCTATAAAATCACATGCTGTTTGGAGACTCCTTCAGAGCTTTTTCACAACAGGGGACTGTAAGGATAGATGCAGTAGCAACTCTGAGTTTTCCAGACTTTTTTATTTAGTTGGACTCTTCATGATATCTGAATTTATTTTTTTTGCATGTGAAGCTCCTTTTTTTCCTGTGGTTTTTGATTAACGCCACCCTCCCCACCCTCACCCCCCCACCAACCCCTAAATATGTTGAGGGAGGGCAGAAGGGGGGGGGATTTTTTCTTTTAGGGTGTTTCGGTTTTGAAGGAAATGGAAAGCACCACTGAATAATAGTGGGTGATTAGACAAAGAGGTTTGATATTGCTCATTGCTAGGAACTGTTGCCTACTCAGTCTGGGCCCCAGTGTGCAACTCAAGTGTCCCAGGGCAACTCAAGCTTTTTCATATTATAGCATTTAGGCCTTAACAGAGTATTCAAAATTTCATAAGAGAACTGTCTTGTAAAATGAAAAATAACTTTTCAAAAAGCTAAGTTATATAAAACTATTCCCTGAAATTGTTTGGGAAAGGTGTGTGTGTGCTAAATAGATGGATAGCAATATGTAAGGTAGGAATAAGAACTTTGTCTTTTGCCTAATGATTACTTAATACTCCCAAATCAACACAACCAGTCACCTTCTCTGCCTAAGATATAATTGTTGTCTATGTGCCTAGAAATTATTGGTGTTACCATAGGGGATCTTTGCGGTAGTACAGTTTTCAAATTATTTGAGGGTCAAGTTTTGTTTTGAAGCAAGAAGTTATTGTAAATTGTGATGAGTTAATATAAGGGCAGCATTTATACACAGGAGACCTGTTAAGAAAGGCAAGTTCATTTGATGTGTTAAGCATGTTAGCATTAATGTTATTTTTTAAAGAAAGTTCTATTTGATAATGGGACATAACATTTTTAGGCAGAGTTAATAAGATTATGATGCAAAAAGTAGGAATCTCCTTTGGCTGGTTAATTACCTTACAATATTATTTTTATTGTATGACCTTAAATTCAGTTAAGATTAAAATTAGCACCGACTATCACATCAAGATAGAATAGTATATATTTTTGATGTGATTTGTCAATAGGATAAGTCTAGCTGTACCCATAGTAGAGACCATAATACTGTGGGCAATCAGATGAACTGTTCTGGCTGCTGCTTGGGCTTAAATAAGAAATTCTGTCCTCAGCTGGTTACTATTGTCTGCTCTCAGAAGCTATGTGAGTCCTGGTGATTTTACTGTTTGTTTGATCATCCCTGACTCATTTGAAACCTGAGCCAGTTTGCAAAGCCATCACTGATAGTAAATTTACATTTTTACCTGGGTTCATTGACTCAGTCAGACTAGCTCCTAACGAGATATGAAATTCGACCTGCAGAACTGAGGTTCCATCTCTGTAGCAACCAGGAGGGTACAGCTAATAATTGCACTATATTTTAAATGGTGTTGATGGCTGCTAAATAAATGTGAGGTTTTCGCTTTGCATTTTGGGTTCCTGTACATCTGCTTAAAAAGCTGAATTTCATACCTTGTTTGTAGCCTGCACCTATGCTTTTGGACAGAGAACAGTATCATCTTCACGTGAATGCATGTCAGTCATCAATTGTCCATCATGTATAAAATTCTCCTCTTCATGCTGATTGCTCATTGCACAATCAGTCGTTTTCTGTATAATGTATATGTAACATATTAATATGTTCAACAAAAGAGAAAAAGGATTTGTTAAAATTATGCCTATGTAATTTTAGAAAAAAAAAAGAAAAGAGAGATCATAGTCTTATGGAACAGTGAAAATCAGAAGAGTTCTCAATATATGTGAATAAGACTGGCAATCTCAAGAGAGGTTTTTTTTTAATTAAAATTCTATTTTATTTTAATGAACCAATACTAAAGGTTCCTACGATTACAGTTCTTTAATCTTGTGGATTACAGGAAAAGGAGACATCTATTTTCTACAGCTGAATTTAGCTTATCATTACTGCACACGTTTTAAAAATTCCTGTGGTTCCCCCTCAATCTATAAAACTTCTTTCTATTAGTTATAAAAATACTGAAGCCCCTATACATAAATTAGGAAACAGTTTGATTTTCTCTGTCTTATGAGAACATTCTCTCCTTTTACTAGTAAAAATATCTGCATATTCAATTTTCTTCTAAACTTTCCAGCATTGCACAGCCAAACTCAACAAAGGGATTTTTCACTGAGTTAGTTTCACTGACTTCAAAAGCATTATGTCAAAGTATGCATCAAGGCCTTTACGAATAGTAAGCAGGGAAAACCTTTATTTCAGCGCTGTTTTGAGGCTGAAAGTAATGAGTTCTATTCCTACTGCGCTATTCATTCCTGATGACTAGATGGTGATAACGCCACTGACTGCACACTCAACTACTAAGTGAAGGAGGATTGCCATAGTGCCAGGGTGGGAAAATTTTTTTGCTAGAATTTGAAATGGTGCAAAGCTGTTTATACTACCTACTATGTATTCTATTCACGTTTCCTTTGCAACAAACTTCATGGGGGGTGAGGAATGGCTAGAAAGTATTGTAATTAATTTTTAAGATTTTATCTGGCTGAAGAACTGAAATAGACTTCTCTAAACTTTGGTATTTGGGGTATTTAAAATGTTTTAGCAAATGCTAAAAATAAAGGATGTTTTCCAGCTTGCTGCCTATAGGCAAACCACTAATACTAGTTCACAGTTCAACAGCCTTCACGCAAATCTTGGAAAATCTGTCCTTCAAAGCATCAACAGCTACTTTCAAAGCAAAGTTAAAAGTCAAGTTCAGAAGAACAGCACTGATTGTTCACTCAGAAAGTACGAAAAGTAGGGTTTCTCTTTGCAGTAGTTTCCTGCATTTCATCCAACATAGGATCTTTAAAAATATCTATAGTGGTATGAGATTAGAGATAAGTTATCCTAAAGATTAAAAGTCAATAGTGCTGATCATTGATGCATCCTCTTAAATATATAAGTGCAGTAGATACAGGAAAGGAAAGTGTGGCAACATGTTTACTGCTGGTTTTGCATTAGCAAAATGGTGCAGAAGGCTGGAGGATCAGCTGGCAATCCCAATTCTCGTTCTGGATGGCTGGTAGAGAGGGCAAAGTGCTCACTAGGACTGTTATTGTATTGTTTCAGCTTCCGTTAATGCCACTTATGATAAGACTGTAGCATCTGCTCAGCCTTTATTAAATTAATAAAAGCCTCTTCTTGCTTTGATGGTGCCACTAGAAACAAAGATCATCTTACCACCCCTTGGAAAGTGACATGAATCGTATCACTTGAAGATGTATTACAAGGTACCAGATGTAAAAGACAGCAATTTGCTCATGTGTGAGAACATAAGAGCAGGAGTCAGTTTTCTGAGTTCCAGTCCTGTTTTACAATGGCATCCTATAAAATGAAAGGGAAACTTCTTGCAAAAGAAGTACTGAAAAGAAAAAAAAAGGATGGTGGGTGTTAGTATTTGCTGAAAATTTGAGGTCCAGTGAAATACACTGAGCACTGCCGTGTGCTCCAGCACATCTCATAAGTAGAAAATATTTTGAGCAGCGCTTTGATCTTGAGCAACATTTGTCCTTAATGGGGAGCAAGAACAGCAGCCCTTATCTTGCAGATAATTTTAGACATGTAAATTGTGTGAGAAATGTGGGAATACAGTTGATGACTTTGAAACATTATCCTGCTAAGGGTACCTTTTAGGAAGTTCAAATCACACTCTAAATTACTTTTAATCTCCTTCCTTGGAGGAACGGACTCTACTTCAAGAGAAGAAAACAGGGAGATTTTAAAAAAAACTTTTTTCCCCCCCTATTTTTAAAAAGGCCTAAATCTTGTGGTCTACAAGTGAAATGAGATTAATACAATTTTTTTATGAACAACTTTTACAGAGGTAGTTCAAAATTCTATCTAGGTATCTAGCGTCTGGACAGTATAGAACAGCATAGCAGGGATACTCCAAAAATTTGTATGTGCACACAGATTACTATGAGTAATCATAGTTTATTCTGAGAATAGGCTTAATTAATTTTTTCTGCCTCATTATTAATATGTTCTAACTGTTCCTAGAATAGAGAGGAGAGTGCTGTTCATGTATCCTGGCTGTTACAGCAAAGAAGACGGACACTTTCCAAGAGAGGCTATTTTTCAGTACTAATACTTGGACTTCGCTGGGGTGAAGCAAATGTGACAGTGGTTTTGTTCCACCTGGAGCCCCAACTTTAGACTAGCACATCATTCAAAGGCAACGGTATTTTGTGTTATACTGGGCTGCGCGTTGCTGCAGGGAAGACGCATCCCTGGACCTGGGAGCTGGGGTGCCCAGCAATTGTCGGTTTGCTGTCACTCATTCTTTCAGAAATGCAATTCACATGCCTTGTTTATGTGCAAAACCTCATGGATACTGCACCATGAAAACTACTTCCTTTACATCAAAAAGTGGCTTTTTGCTATGTCGGCTGCTGATTTGATTACGTGTCATACCTACTCTAAAAACTGGCTCCAGCCGCTGGAGTGTCAGAGTAGG
This sequence comes from Buteo buteo, assembly GCF_964188355.1. NCBI lineage: Eukaryota > Metazoa > Chordata > Aves > Accipitriformes > Accipitridae > Buteo > Buteo buteo. The sequence goes on from NC_134192.1 coordinate 21,186,206, forward strand.
TTGTTGCTGAGAGAAGGAAACAGACGGTGCAATCGATCTTCATGACTCCTGATGCACATGACTCCATTTCTCCCTGCCTAAGTGGTGCATACAAGGTGATTAAATAATCAGCACTATTACCCTGGAGGAATATAAATCCCTGAAGCAGCCACTCAGAACACCGCTTTCTGATCTCTGAAGCAGAAGAGGCGAGAGGCAGCGGTGCCTGTTCCATGTACGAGATGAAACACAAAATGAATTCTTGGTCCCTGTGTGGGCTAACGTCTTTCAACTCTTTTACTTGTTTGTCTCAATTACTGCTTAATCATAAAATGATTATTTTTCTTTTGGTATTAAATGAAATTGACATAGCAGTATATCTTAAAATGGGATATTGTAGATCCCCTCGTTTAGTAGGGGAAAAAGGGATTGACAATTCCCTTAACAAAGATGGGTTCATTGGTATGTTTAGCATCACCCTTTAACATTTACCCAGGGCCTGTTTTAAACTTTTAGACTATTTTTAAAAATTAATCAGGCAGAACTCCAAATCTAAAACATGAATTGATTTTGAACACACATGGATCAAACTGCTTTTATTAGCAGCATACTGGACAATAAAAGCAAATGCATTTTACATGTTGCTGTATGAAGATCAGTATTTGTAACGTCTCCTATAATATTATTATCGATTAAAAACCATAGGCAGTGTTAAACTGACTTCACTGAGGTTTGTTACCCTGATTACAGAAAATGCAACTTACTTGTACATTCAGATAATATGGAAATCACAGTTATGTCTTCTCAAAAATAGACAATCTAGTCAGAGTTTTATTTAAGAGAAAATAATTAACTCTTTTATCTGGGTTTCCTAATTGCTCAAAGCTGTAAGTTTCATACTGCTGACGGGAAAATCCATTTTTAAAAGGAGAGAATATATGTATTAAGGAATAAACTAGCTTGGGAAAAAAGAGGGTTAAGTTTTATTTATGTCTTTCTATTGTTTTAAAGAAATTTCATTTTAAAATTTGAAGTGATTTTGAAGTAATATAACAACAAAGTCATACAATTGTCTTATTTGTGTAGTCTAAACTACAGCATAAAATTAGCAGCTGAGGGAAGATGGAAGCAAAAGTGGGGTTTTTGGCTTACAATTATTTTATTGTCTCAACTGAGCACTTTTAGAAAAACACAGATTTTAAAGGTCCTTGGGAATCTGCTTGAGTTATAGCTGCACCTCAGGGCTGCTGTACAAATAGCGTGTCACCAGAAACTCATATATATTATATGCTATGTTTTTACTTCGGTATGCACCTCTTAAACTGAACCATAGATGGAATAAGAAAACTTTTAGTCTTTCTCATATTTCTGCCTATGGGGAATTCTCTTTAGTCATTTAGAGGCCTCTGTATCCTTTTGGTGCTTGCTGGTGCGGAGGAAGCATTTGGGCTAAGACCATCCTCCACAGACAAGAAGGTATGAGAGAAACTTCCTGAAAATGCTTGTGCCAGTATAGCAGTTACTTTTAAAAAACAAATCCCCTGTATTCCTCTGCATTGGGACTACTGGTATTTGATAGTCAAATGATTAACATTATAACATATTTTGAACTTTAGAATACTTCTGGTTCCCCCAGGCAGAGAAATCGTTCTGTGGCTTCGTGCCCTCATTTTCCTGTGGTATCTATGCAATTTCTTGATTTTTATTTACTTTACAAAGAAATCGATTGCAGAATGTGTAACTAAAAATAGAATTTTCTGAGAACGTTTCAGTCAATGTTGTGACAAAGCTGCTACCAAGATAAATCAGTTATTTGTACTGACTTTCTCCTCTAGATCTTTCCTTCTCTCTTGTGGATTAAGATCTGCTACCTGTGAAGATAAGTCTCAGTTTGCAATAATGTACTGGGGGAAAGCAGAATTAGCCTCCCCACCTGGCATTGTAGGTAGCTGGTTTTTTAATTATTTTTTTTTTTTCCCCAAAGGTGGATTTTGCACGAATATAGCAGATTTTGTTGCTTTTGTCTTGCAGCAGTGGTGCTTTGCTGACAAGCCAGTCTCTGGGGACAATAGTCACAGGTGGGAGGCTCATATAAAGGCCCTGAAAGCTTCATCTTCCTTTGGAGGTCAGCCCCTCTGTGTCATTGAATCACTATTTGGCCACATGTCCCTTTTAGGAATTTGCATGTATTTATATGTGTGATGAAATATGTGCCAAGAGCTCCTGTCCAATTGCCATGAAGGTATTTGAAAGGGTAGATAAAGGAAGTAAAAATATAGACAATTACAATATTAAGAATAAAGGGGGAGGAGTGACTTACTTTAGTTTTCTTCTTTGGACTTTGGGATTTAAAGTGCACACCATGGACTATTTGTACATCCTGTGGTACAATTATCTGTTTGCTTATTTTGCCATCAGTTAAATCATTAGCAATATGTTTTAATCTCTCTGTTGCTCATGGATGCTTTTCTAGCATCATCTCTCATTGTCCCAGGATATTGTGATGACTATTAGAAACACGAGTTTCATTTAGAATTTGTATGCTGCTTTGTATGTTTGGTTGAAAGACTCAGGAGTGAAGTGTTCTTTATTCAAATAACACAGAACAAAGTTGGCAGCTCTACAGGCTTTTCCAACTCATCCAGCTTGTGCAGGAAAAAAAACCTGTGAAGATTGAACATCTCTAAGGTAAAATCCAAGGCAATAATTTTTCAACACATTTCAGGAAATTGGTCCCTAGATAGGTTAATTATGGAGATTAATAATTATAGATCTGTAAGTTAAATTCAGTAAATAGTTGCAGTCAAAATGCTCTTTAGTTAAAAAGTTGAGTAATTTAGGATTTAGAAAAGGTTAACTATCAAAAGAACAGTGGAGATTTCATTATTTAATTGGTTAAGACATTCTGGGATGTTGCTTTCTGTTAGCAGAAAAAATAAATTGTGCTTTTCTTTGGCTCAAAAATATATATGTGTGTATATATTTTGTTTGTTTGTTTGTTTTCCTTTCTGGTCTGTCAGCAAACTAAGAAAAATGTTATTTGCCTGACTTTACTCTGGATGTAAGAGACTATTTTATTCCCATGGCCATTCCCTGATCAGTTGTCTTTGGCTGAGAGTGCTAAACACAGGACCTAGCTATCACCCAGAATTTCAGTAGCGTAGACATTGTTCATTGGAAATTGGATGATACCATCAAACTGACTTCCAAGCCATCAGAAAGAATTTATCAGGCCTAATCACATGCTCGTTTATGTGGACATATCTCCTGTTTCAGTGCTTACCAAGGAGTGAATGGCTCCATCAGTCTAGTCAATACCATAATCCCTTGTAAGGAAATACAACTTCAGAGAAGAATCTCTATGTGTTTAGCATGTATTTATTTTTCCCCTTTGTCACAGTGAGCTGTAGATCAATAGTAGCACTGAAGTCAATGAAATGAGAGTAGTCCAAGTCTAGCATAACTAAGCAGGTTTCTGTATCTAATATTGTAACGTTATAAAAGTCTATTCTACAGAACTTTTTCAAAGACACTAGTTCAACTTGCAAGCAGAGTTGTTTCTTTTCTTTGACAAGTTATCCTGTTAATTCAAATGGCATATTAGAAAAATGCAATATATAAAAAGGAATGTTAGTGAAGTCTGAAATTTGGCAAAAACAATATAGACTTTCTTAATGCATGTTAAGAACTGAGGAGTACGGATATGTTTGGTGTATTTTTGTAGCTTATTAGTCAAGAAAAGAATTGTTATTTGCTGAGAATAAGGGTAAATCACTCTGTTGCTGGACGGATCTTGTCACCTCTGTTACTAATTCCTATTTACACTGGTTTTATAGCACCGTCTGCTAAGATATTCTTTCTGCAAAATCACTTTAGAACTACATGTCAGACTACGCTCTTTAAGGTAAAAGAATATTAGGCAGTTCTAAATATGTCTTTTGTTCTTTATTCTTGCAATGAAGAGGTAAAGCATAGTGAGTGCTCGTCATTTACATACTAGATTTGTAGTTGATTTTTTGGAGGTCATCACTTAAACATAGTTACATTCCTACTTCCGTTGGGTGGTGTGTTAGAATTTTTATTGCATCTGCAACTTCAGTCATTGCTTCTATATGCATTGTGCAGTGTCAAGTAGAAAATTAAGACTAGAATCCTATTGAAAGCACTGCTAAAACTCCCATTGACTCACAGAAGAGTGGTATCAGGACTCCACCTCACTTCACATATGATTAAGAAACACAGTGTTAATGCTAAAGGATAAACTGTTTGAACAAAATTCATCAGTTGCAGTGAATTATATGTGCCAGAGATCTAAAAAGGGCTCCCGAACAAAACTTGTAATTTCGCTATGAATGATAGTATCTATGCCCTGATACAGCATAGTGTGGTCTGAAACGTCCCCTGGACAGAATGTGCAAATATTTTAAGAACCTGTTATTGCCAGTATCAGTACTGAGCAGTGCTGTGGGTTGAAATTGGCATGTTTTAAATTCCACATTATGAAACTATAAAATTATATTCCTTCAATGGCTCCCAGTTCGGATCAAGTAGGAAATAAGAGTGGAATATTTTCTATCAAAAAGGACTACTGCCTTCAGCTCCTTCACTCTGGCTTCTGCTATTCCAGTTACCCCATTTCCACAAGAAGAAAAATGTTATTATGTTTGAGTGTGCTGAGACTAGAGATTTTTAAAAGTTCTTAAGAATGCTAGATGTTTTCTTCCCATTAGAAGTCACATTAATGTACTCAGAAGACAACAGCTATAATTCCACCACTATATTTGCAAGATTAAAATATCGTATTGATTTTCTTAAGGGAGACATATCAAAACATAGTGCTCACTACAAGGAGCAATTACATCTACATGCTCTTGGAAAAGAATTGAAGAATTCAATTTATTAAAAAAAAGTTGACACGTGAAAATAGTATCTTGGAACTGGTTAACAGGATCATGAATAGAAGCTGCTGATCGTGTTAGGTTTATTTAAAGATCCAAGAGCCTTGGTAGGACTACACTGAAAGTGTTATTCTTCTAAGTTTAAATCTTTCCTTTTGTAGGAGTATCTCCCATTAGAGATTCAGGCTATGGGGCTATCAGTAGAAGTAAAACTGCTTAGCTAGAAGCACCCAGTTTACACACACCAGATTTAGAAGGAATGGAAATAGTTAATAGTAAGATGAACAGGGGAATCTTAATGCCCATTCATCCACACCCAAATGGATTGTGGATTAAAATAACATGTAACAAATTGCATTCACTAGATGTTCAAATTTCTGTAATTGTGTAAATTGACACAAAGTGAAGTAAGCACAATTTACAAAGGGGAAAAAGGAGTTACTGTTAAAAAAAGCAGAAAAGGGAAGAAACTAAGAGAATAAAACAAAGCATATTTCCCATACCTTGCTTTTCCAGATGCATATGCATTATAATTGTTCATTCCCATATGATATTCTAATATATTATGCTAGTCCTATGTGAACATATTCATTTACCATTGATGCATACGTTCCTACCAACCAACATGTCATGCTTGACTTAGCCAGAATCTACATCTGAGTTTGATTCAGCGATTTCTCTGTCAGATCTACCAAGTAGTCTAGAGACCATCACTCTATTAAAACAATTCCCGATTTTGGTAGACTGGTTCAAACTGAATCCTGGAAAATCTGGCTGTATATATTTCTGGAGAAGAGAGAAAGTGGAAAAAAAGATGTCTTCCAAGAAACCAAAGGAGATCATTAGCAGCATAGTATATCATGATGTCTTAGTGGTTGGCCTAGTGATGCTATCATAATGAGTTATTTATTCTACAGTGTCATTTCAGGAGGAATTAAGCATTATGTAGAAAGCAGTGACCCTTCAGAATTTATTTTTTTAATACATTTCTAAGACAATTATGTTTCTTTCACATTGTGTGCTATCCCTTTTTTAAAATGAAAAGCCTCCTTTGGTTGTGGATGCGAATCAGAACTGTACCGTTTTCATCAAGTAAGTAAACCTAGTTAATTCATTTTTATATAAAAAGTCTGTGAAGATAGTCTCAGGGAATTGCTTTGTGGGCAACAATGTTTTTTTTTTTCTGAACTACTATTGCAAACATTCAGTTATCTAGTAATGAAAATGTATGTGCACACTCACGATTAACAAGCCAGCACACAGTGTGAAAAGCTAGAAACAAAAACCCCCTAACCATTGTAAGCACACTAAAAAGCACAGGGTAGAAAAACCTTTACAAATAACCCTGTAATTTCTAAAGGCTGCAACATGCAATTTGTTTAAAAGCATTTTAAATGATGGTACTATTTTCTTGGATTAGGTTAAGAATGGTCTGCGGGTGTGATGTATGTGAGGCCAGCAGAATTACCTGGAGCTGTATCAGTTATATCAGCCAACAATTCTGTCATACAATTATGATGATGATAGTTTGTAAGAAGTGGATAATCTTTTTTTAATTATGGGGTTTGATAGATACTTGGAAAATGTATATACATACACAGGTTGATATCGATATATATTTAATATGCATAAGAAAATACAGATTTTTAATATCACATGATGTCATGCTTCTGTATTGGTATGTATACAGGGCTTGTGTATATGTTAGGCGTTTCAGCAAGAAAGTGTCTTTTCCTTAGAGTCTTGGAGCCAGTTGTCCCTCTGTTTTTACTGTGTTTGAAAGCAGTTCTGACTGAATACATCCTCATGTCGAAACAGTATCTAAGTCAGCAACAGTGTATGAAAAAAATTGGTGTATAATAAGAATATGCACATGGAGAAAACAACTGAACCATTCTAATTTTTAAGTGTTTGTTTCATCATTGTTTTATTAAGTAGTTGGTAAATATTAATTTCACAAAATACAAATCCTAATCTCTCATTACATTAGCAGAATATGCATTTAGACCTTTATTCATTTTTAAGCAACCAACTGCAAACTAAATTTTTTTTAATAACTGGTGCTTTTTTACTGAACAGAAATAGTATTAAAAATAATAAATATTTTCAAATAGATAATAAAAGCATACTATTAAAAACTATCCAAATTTTCTGGAGAAACTCTACCTCTTATGCAAATATAAATCATTTCAGTTTGTCTTTGAACTCTATGAACTAAAAAGTTTACAAAGTTGTAAATATTATGTGGAAATTGTATTGTCAGAGATGTGTAATGTTGGGACTGTAAATTGTTTTTATCCTAAGAGTAAAGGGATTAATATATAGCATGCTCGGAGTTGTGGGAGTGCAGGGCCAGGGAAGGGAGAACTTGGTGAGAAAATTAATAGTTCTAGCTTTTAGGATGACTACAAATTTCTGATGAGTAGCAGTTAATAGTATTTCACATACTAATCTCTCTTTTGCTGCTATGCAGGACACCGAGCTATTTTTTTTCTTTAAAAAGCAAGTGAGTATTTGTATTTTATGCTCTGTTTGCACACATGCACTGTGGTAGTAGCCTGGCTCAAAAATATCTCTAAATATTCCAGAGAAATGAAAAGTCAGCCTGTGAGTAACCAGGCTCACATTTGGATCCAGAACCGTGTACTCTCTTAAAGAAGCAGGGGAAGATATATTACAACTAAATACGTGTATAATATTTTAGCTTTTAGAGGAAAAGAATTAGTAACAGTAACGCCTTGGTGTGCACGTAGACATCCTTTTAGTCAAGACACCTTCTGTGAATTAGCATAAGAATTATGCAGATAAGCTCTTTATCTAGCTTCTGTATAGTTCTTTGAAGTCTTTAGAAGTTTAGGAATTAAGCTAAAGGAAACTGAATAAATAAGCAGCGTTTTGTTTGTACAAGAGATTAACTTTACTAAATATAGGTATTGCTTCACATCAATATCTAGTGACAATTGTTTTTCCATATGCCCATATAAAAATTAATTTTATATCTAAGACAAGTTTTACAATTCACAGTGCATTGCTGTGAGTTGAATTCAAATTTATTTTTAATTTCTTAATAAATAATGGTATTGTCATGATAATTTTGAATAGTGTTATTACTCTTGGGACTCCTGGAGACAAGAAAATAAAAGACAGATTGTAGCAGCCACACATTACATGTATTTACTTACCAGCAACTAAGATTTGGAGACAGGGAGGGAAATATTCAGGACATGGTTTAGTGGGCATGGTTGATGGTTGGACTCAATGATCTTAAAGGTCTTTTCCAACCTTAATGATTCCATGGTTCTATGATTCTAAATCAGAGATGCCAACAAAGAAAGGGATATGGGAACCTAAATTTCACAAGAGGAAGAATTCCAAAAGGCCTTCGTCCCAACCGGAGAACGTTGCCACTGTTTCCATGCAAAAATGACTTCAATCTTTAAGACAATCTGAACACGTGTTCACTCCAGACACAGCAGGAGGCCTGTATGGAATTACACCCCCCAGCCAGCCCCAGTCATCCCAGCATGTCCCCGTGTCTGTCTCCCGCAGCCAGGATCCTACTATCATCTCATGAATTACCGACTTAGCTTCCATACATGGTACAACTTGACACATGCCAAAGCGTGGGAATGCTGAGTTACTCCAGGTTTGTCCTTTGCTCACTGGAGTTGTTGCTCCTTTGGAGCCTTTGTCGCGTGTTTGGCATTTAACGTGCTGAGACCCTTCCCCAGCTGGTAGCATCTAAGTGCTGGTCTTTCATGACGGCATTTTTAAGATGTTAGAGTGTGCTGCTGTAGTCTTTTCATATAGACTTGTGACTTTATTAGAAGTTCTTGTTCACTAATCTATTAGTTATTTTTCAAGTGAGTCACACTGATTTTGCTTTATTTCCTTCTTGGTCATGTATCTTAATGTAGTTTTCTTTGTACAAACAGCGTTTAGCAAAACCTTCAATATGGGAAGAGTTATTAAAAAGAAAGGGTAGCCTGATACTCTGAAGTTGGCTTGCCTATACCGCAGGCAGATGATTCATCTCAATAGGTAGCAGGTAACTCTAAAAAAAAAAAACCCAAAACAAAAACAAACAAACAACCCCCCCCCCCCAAACCAAAACCAAGACACCTGCCCCCCCAAAAACACCCCAGCTTAAATTAATATAATTCTGTTCTAGGAACACACATTTTCCACTGAATTAAATTTATCAAAACAGATTATCAAAGCTTTATAATTAACTTCCTAGCAAATAAGAATTAGCATATATTATATGAGTACTGTGTGTTAATCAAATAATATTTAGCGAGGCACCCACCTATGCATGCCCAGGAATTACAAAGTTAATGAAAGACGGCAGTACATGAAACTGTAACTAATTAAGCAAGACAAAAAAAATTCTGTAGATGTTTGACTGAATGTGTTAGCATTTACTCATTATCATATTTACATGGTAAGTTTATTCCAGTACTTCGGTTTGCCAAACTAAGCTATTTGAAGTTAACTTACTTTCTTCTATACAGATTTATACTCACTGTATTTCTTCGTGTGTTTTTCAACTTCTGTATTTTAAATACCTAAAGGGTTTTGGCTTAAAAGGGGAGAATGAGAGAGTAAACAATGAAACTCCATGCTAGTGTAGCACCACCACCGCTATGCAACTCCCTTAAGGGTTTGTTGCCGCGTGACACCCAAAAGTTGTATTGCAGAGTCTCTAAAACTAATGCCACAGCCCAGCAAAAACCTCAGCAGATCTGATGCTGGACAATGCTAAGGACTCGCTGGATCTCCCTGTGCCCAGCGGTTAGGCTGCAAAATAAGGCTGCGCTCATCCTGCTTTTCAGGCATCAAACTGTGCTACCCTATGAAGCCTTTTGTTCTCTTTAGAGATGAAAAATATATTGAGAGAAGGTAGCAGAAAATGTTTAGACCCTAGGTAGGCTGAATTAGCCTCTGAGGCTGTTTCCATTTATTGCAGAAAGAAGCTTACAGGCAGTAAGTGCCGAACACCCAGGCTTCTGTAGGCTACCCCAAGTTAGGTGGGCTAAAACAAGAAGTACCACAGCCCAGAGACTAAAGCATATTAGAAATTAATGGGCTACACTTAGAAATCTTTTTAGTGATAATTCCACAATTTCATGTAATGGAATTGCTGTGAGTCTACCATTTAGCTCTTTCCACTTATTTATACACAGGCATGTGTACTTAAGTTTAATTTAAAGATGCAAGTAATATTTTCTCTTTTTAGAGGAATAAACAATGAGGATATAAACATCTGAATGGTCTTCTATACCATTTTCCAAGGAAAAAAAAGTGGTTGTTTCAGAGGTGTGTAAAATAAAAAAGGTCTAATGCATCTCTGTAATAACAAAGTCCAGGCTGCAAAGGTCTTTAATAATAAAAATTTCTTAAGTACTTCTGTAGACACTAAAGTATGAACATGAGAAGCCGCTTAGATTTGTACCTCTCACAAATACTATGTTCTCTGTCTTTAGACTGAATCGTATTATACGCTCCAACATGAAAAAATCATAATTTCTGACCATAGGTTACCACTTTTTTTTGTATGATGCTTTAAGTAGGCATTAAGAGCCTCTTGTGAAGTTATTGACAAGATGTTTGTTTTTTAAGATAAAGACAGGTTGCTCTAACTCCATTCTAGAAAATGGATAAAGAAAAGGAAAAGTAGTTATATAGAAAATCATCTGTGATTATAAAACACAAATACATGCAATGGAAGAGCAATTTAGATGAGAAACTAGCACTGTTTGTGTCCTTAATTTATTTCCATGATTTTCTATACCACAGTGTGAAATGCTCTGGCTGTTTTTAATTAAACCTGTAAACTGAAGATTGTTTTCTTATTTAAAAAAAAAAAATTGTTGATTATAAAGCATATGTTGTTTATTTAGAATGTTAGCTCTTGCTGTTCAGATGTATTTGAGTTTCCTTTGTTATACACTGTGAGCTTGAGAGGTTTGGTTTGGTTTTTTTCACTAAAATGTCTTTGGGAAGTGCAGCCTATCAGTTGAAATGCGTCCTTACTGTTAATCCAGCAGAAGTATGGTGAGCAGTAGACTCATGTACTGACACTGAGAAGGATGGAACATCATATTTGTTTCACCCATGGAACGAAACAGATTTTTGGCGTTGTCAGAGATATGGGGGAAGGGGGGGGCAGCTTGCAGCTTTCTCATAGAAACGAAGGCTATGAGATTTTTTTTCTGTTTTATCTATTTCCTCCCTGATAACATTTGTAATCTATTGGGCAGTTTCAAGCTAATTTGACAGTGTTAGAAACTGAAAGTCAGTAAATTTCCACTGATTTTCTGAAAATACATTACCAACACATGGAATGAAATCAAAACAGTGCTACGGAGGAAAAAGCTGTAGTCTGAGCTCAACCATAGTATAGAATGTTAGAAAATCCACTTGGCACAGCCACTAGAGTGATATTTAGGATTTGCTTATACTTTGGACCTGGATAATCTGGAGACACTCTGCCTCCAGAAACCCAGCTATACGCTCTTTAGTTTTTTAGCTTTTAGTTTTATAGTATCATCTGTATGCCAAATTACCGCTGTTGAATTTCATTTCTGGCTAGTACCTCATGTATTTGTGTGCAGGATGCTTTTAATTTTATAATTTACCTACATTTTCACTCTTGAAGAAGATCTCTTGCTTCCCATGCTTATTAAGACTTTTCCTGCTGACCACTGGCATATCACTTCTCCCATATATGTAAAGTGTTTATACAGATTTTACAGGTCTACTAGCCACCTCTTCAAAACTCATTGAGGTTGAGGACTTCTACTTTCTGTTTCTTTCACTGAGTTTTGGATCAGACTTTGTGGAGTATTTACTGCTTTTTTTTTTTTTTCCTCTGGGGAGTTAAAAATGAGATGCTGAATCAACAAAAAGATTGTTAACTGCCATTGTACTAGTAAGTAGAAAAGGTGTTCTGCTTGCGCGTAGTGATGACCTATTTAAAGTAAGCAGTATGGTAGGAATATTGATAATAAATAGATTGAACAGTGGAATGGACTTGGATATCAATTTTGCAAATGCAGGATTGTACCATCTCTTTTAAAGAAGTACTGCATGTTGTTTCTCATTTTCTGATCAGATCATGCACAAATTGTAGTAAAAATAAGTTAAACTAGGACTACTCGGTAAAGAAATGAACTTCCTCTGAAAAGGAAAAAAAAGCTGACATTTCAAAGATGTTCCTCTTCTATTAGATTATAACAAAGATGTTACAAAAAATCAGTAGAACAGAGATAGAGCAAAGGTGGTTGGAAGAGATTGGACTGGTAATTAAAGTGTGTTTTATTTGGGGAGCATGTAGTTTGAAATCTCTGCTATGCTGTCTGTCTGTACTCCGGGTGGTGCCCTAACAGTGGGTTATAAAGGCAAGCCCACAGCTGGAGTTTCCGTTTTTAACGAACTGGGGAGAGTAGCTCTAAAATCCAAGAGACTGAGCTTCATGGTTCTGATCCTGAAGATCTTAATAATGTTATAAAATTACAGCATTTTATACAGCAAGACCCTAGTGGTCAGCACTTCGGTAAGTATCGTTATAGGGGAAAAAGGCAGAACAGGTCCTTGGACTTGAGCATGTGTCCTGGTTTCAGCTGGGACAGAGTTAATTGTCTTCCTAGCAGCTGGTATAGTGCTATGTTTTTGAGTTGGGTATGAGAAGAATGTTGATAACACACTGATGTTTTCAGCTGTTGCTAAGTAGTGTTTAGTCTAAAGTCCAGGATTTTTCAGCTTCTCATGCCCAGCCAGCAAGAAGGCTGGAGGGGCACAAGGAGTTGGGAGGGGACACAGCCAGGGCAGCTGACTCAAAGTGGCCAAAGGGGTATTCCAGACCATGTGATGTCATGCCCAGTATATACTGGGGGGGGAGTGGGGCTGGGTGGATCGCTGCTCGGGAACTAACTGGGTGTCAGTCGGCAGGTGGTGAGCAATTGCATTGTGCATCACTTGTATATTCCAATCCTTTTATAATTACTATTGTCATTTTATTAGTGTTATCATTATTAGTTTCTTCTTTTCTGTTCTATTAAACCATTCTTATCTCAACCCATGAGTTTTACCTTTTTTCCAATTCTCTCCCCCCTCCCACTGGGTGGGGGGAGTGAGTGAGCAGCTGCCTGGTGCTTAGGTGCTGCCTGGGGTTAAACCACGACAGCGTGTCACAGCTCAAGCAAACTCATTGTTATTATGACTATCACTACTTTAATGTATTAGCAGCAGTAATGTGTTCATATTTAACTGTTAAATCTGATTCTTAAACAAGTTGTTTAATCAAGAGGAGTGTCCTTGGGGGGAACGGGGGAAAGGTTAGGCTTAATAGAGCAGTTATGAGTTATACTTCAGCAACTATCACTGGGTGTTTTTTTGTTGGGGGGGTGGTGGTGTGGAGATGTCTTTTTTTTTTTTTTTTTTTTTCCTCCAGTGCTTGTCAAAATTCTCCCATTCAGTTGAAAGTTGAGTTTGGGGAGTGAAACATCAAATGCAAACAGAACTGAAGGCTATGATCATCACTAAGTGCATTTTTTTCTGAATGTTTTTTTTGCTGTATTTAAATTACAAGAGAAAACTTCTAAGTGCTTTTATTTCCATAGCTGTTTCATATGTAGATCTTTCATCTGTATGGATTGAACACAGTAAAGTGTTTCACAAGAGAGGTCTAAGCACACAACTAATTCCTGTGACATGCTGTTTTATTTTTTTAAAGATTTATGGAACTTAGTGTGTACAGTTTTTCTAAGATTTAATTGGAATTATACTTGTGAAGGCCCATAGGCACCAAAGAAAGGGCCCATCATTAATGTGGCATCACAATGGCAAATGAGGTAAAGGTCAGTGAGTACCTTTCTGCTTATTGTATTTTGGCTACTCTAATAAATTCATTAAAATAATAATATATGAAGTTAAAAAAAGTTCCCATAGAAGGGTCTTCTCAAGAACTCTAGCCAGATTAAATCCTCAGTACCAGTCTTGGTACCTAAGTCACGAATTGGTACCTAAGTCATGAATAAAGATATCAAAGACTTCCCAAACTGTTAAGAAATTCTAGTATGGCTGAAAAAGAGTGTAGGAGAGCTAGAAAAGGTTTTCCAAGTGGCCGTGTAATACTGATTGTTTAATAAATGGGTACAGAAGACTGACAGAGAAAGTGCTGTTGTATTGTGGAGAAACATCATAATGATGTTAATAGATGAGTTCATTAGGATTTTATTTAAATAATGTCTAGTTACTGTGTTTAAGTTCTTTTATTTTTTTCACATCTGAGGAAATTGATGAATTTTTTTTTGGTTTGGAAAGGTTATTCTGCATCTTTTGAACTGATGTTATGATAGGCTGTTAAAGAATACTACCTGAACTGGGTCTGTGCCCTTAAACTGACTGTGAATGAGCAAGTCCAGTAGCAGGATGAAGTCCAGTAGCCATTTCAGCAGTAAACATCTCAAAACAGGCCGAGCTGCTGGGGAATGACTGAATAAAGGTTTCATGCCTATGTTTATGAAGCCTTCTAAGTGACCAGAATTATCCCTGCTGGCCTTTAAAGTTCTTGCAGTTCTGAACCACTTTGATCTGAGCAGCCCTTTCTTCTGCTACGCTGCTTGAGAATCCCATAGTTTTCATTAGTACTTATTTTTGGATCTTCCTTATATATAGTTAAAGAAGGTGAAACATTTGAGATTCGTAGTCAGTATTGTACTGTGGACACCAGTCATAGCTAATGGGTGATAATGCCACCAAGTCATCAACCGTCTGTATAACCAGTGTTCCAGTTAATACCTGAGATTCAAGAATTCAGATTCTCCTGTCACATGTACTGTTTCCTACAGACACACAAAGGTTATTGCTTCTACTTTTAATTTAAAATCTTTTCTGTATTTTTTATAACTGCTTATAAGTAAGTTCTCTGTCAGTACACAGCAAGATACAAGTGACTGACTTTATAACATCTTTGTTCTCAATTTTACTTAGAAATGAAGATCAGATCAGACTTTTTTTCCTTCTATACTTTTTTCTAGTGCTCTTGGAGGGGTAAAGCAAAGGCCTTTCAAAGCAGTTTGGCTTCATTCCTGCATCAGACAATGCATTTGATTATGAGGTCCTAAGATGAATGCAGTTTCTTGAAACTAGCCTCCATTTGAAAAAAATGCATGACTGAGATGTGCAGAGTGATTTGATCTACACCTTTATGTGTTTACTATCCTATTTAGATTTTTTCCAGTGTAACGTTAGAGGACACTTTCTGAAAATTTACTTTTCTAAGTTGACATTAGAATTAATACAGTATTTTGTACTTCACATTTATCCCCTGTTTCTAGACTCTAATTTTTGCTATTCCACAGGAATTAACACACTCCCTCAGGTTTGTAAAGAGACAGCAGGAGTGGCCAGCGATGATCAATTTCTAAAATCACAAATGTTGGCGATGTCAGACCAGTGGATGCAAGACCCTAGGTTTTTTTTCAGCAAGTGTCAATGTTTTTACATCTGTTGCCAATTCTCTTGATTTTTTTCTCATTACTTGAATGGGAGGTGGTGTAATACTTGAAACACCCTGCTTTCTGGAGGCACTTGATTAAGAATCTTGGCTCTTATAGTTTTTTACATAAAAGAGGTGATGAGAAAAGAAGTGTACTTATCTTGCTACTGCAGTTTACCTTGTCATTATGCTACAAAACATGTATATGGTATATAATATTTTTATTTTTAATATCACTTCTTGCATATTTCCATTCTATTATAGTGAATTGGAGGCAAGGTGATGAAATAGAGAAGACTCACATCTGAATGAGAAAATGGTAAGAGAGACTGAAAGGTAAATCAGTGACACGAACTGTGATTTCCACAAGCTATTAAATAAGACAGAACCAAGAAAGCAAGTATTCCAAAATGGAAAAACAGGAGGTTATTGGCATACGATCTGAATTAAAATCTCTTGAGCTACTGAAAACACTTTTTCATTTTTTAAGCATTCAGTTTTTGCCACTTTCAAAAATTAGTAACAGTTGCCTACTGTCTCCAGAAGATTTAACACTTTAGTGTCTGTATATTATTCTTCCATATTCTGTCTTTTTTTAAAACAGATCAGAATAGATCCTTTTTATGCTTTCAATATCTGTATTGCTAATTCTATTCTTCATGAATCAGAATGCTATTTATTAACCTTTTTTTGAAACTTGGAGAATCTTCTGTTTAATCATATTATCAAAAAGACTGAGAAATGTTAAAATAATTATGTGTGTTAAAGTATTACTAAATAATGCCCTATCACATCTTACATCCACAGCACACATACTGAGCAGAAGCTCTATTCTCATGAGACTTAACACAATGATTCTCAGACTTCAGTATGTATGCTTTGGATACAATCTCTGCAGATTAATAAGACTCAATGAAATATTTACCTTAATTGCACTTCAGCCTCTTTCTTTTAATCATGTTTAATAGATCTAACAGCAAGTACTGCTTCCCACTGGTGGTTTTCTCATTAGCACACTATTGGAAATAAAATTTGAAGATGAAGGTTAGCCACTAAAGCAGCAGAGAATTTAAGGTAATGTTTCATGGATTTTTACATAGGACATTCACATAACCCTGGTAGTAAAAGTTATATCACAGAATCGTTGAGGTTGGCATAGATCTCTGCAGATCGTATAGTCTAATATCCCTGCTCAGAGCAGGGACAGCTAGAGCACGTTACTGGGCATTGTCCAGCTGGGTTTTTGAATATCTCCGAGGATGGAGACTCCGCAACCTCTCTGGGTAACCTGCTCCAGCGTTAGACCACTCTTGCCATAAATAACTTTATTTTTCTTATATTTAAACAGGATTTCTTGTATTTCAGTTTCTTGTATGAGAGAAGTTGCTTGTATGAGAGATGCTCCAAGCACCTAATCATCTTCATGGCCCTTTGCTGGACTCTCTCCAGTATGCCCATGCCTCTTTTCTACTTGGGAGCCCATACCTGCACACAGCCCACCAGATATGGCTTCACCAGGGCTGAGCAGATGGGAAATATCACCAGCCTTGACCTGCTGGCAATGCTCTTTTAGCTCAGACCGGGATGCCGTTGGCCTTTTGCTGCAAGGGCATGTTGCTGGCTCATGGTCAGTTCGGTGTCTACCAGGACCCCCAGGGCCTTTTCTGCCACGCTGTTTTCCAACCACTTGCCCCCCAACATGTACTGGTTCATAACTTCTAAAAGATCCCCTAGAAAGTGTGACATGTTTAACTTTAGTATAAAGTCTATCTCACAGTGTGGACACAGTTGCAAGAAAATATGTATTTCTAATAGCACTTTTAAGATTTTAATCATGTTGCTTTGTGCTGACCCAGTGCTGCCCTCTTGCTTTCTTCCATCTTACAGCTATAAAATAGATCCTCACAAAGTGTTTAGCATCACTTCATGTCACTGGGGAAAGTGAATTTATTTTATTTTTTAAAAAGCAGAAGTGTAATACATTATCCTAGTATATCTGAGCATGTCCTTCTAATAGGTACCTGAATAATTTTATTCTCACAGAAAGAAAATTTTTTTCCTGAAGTTCAAAGCATCTCCTTTCCTTAATGTTTTGTATTCAGTGACAACCATACCATTTGCTTGTGGACTTGGGAGACATGCAGAAAGAATGAGCAAGTGGCAAGCAGGAAAGGAAATTAGTATCTGGGTTTGATTCAGTTTTCTCACAAGTGAAGTTGTAAACAAATGTGGAATTTAAAGGAGGATTACAATATTTTGATTTATTCCATTCTGCATGTTCAGTATAAGTAGTTTCATTCCAGAGAGAATAATGCAAATATAGTAGACAGAGCAGGATTAGATCAGGATCAATATTCAGATCAGGATACCAACAGTATTTACTTGTATTAACTCCTAGCATCCGCTTTTTTATGATGCCATAGAAGTAATGAATTCTTAACTTTTTTTCAGTGTCTGCAGATCAGGTGAGAAACTCACTAGTGTTATTGGGAGATAAGAATTAAAATCAAAGGGAGGTTACATCTTAATTCATATATATATATATGGGTACATATAGGATTGTGCATATATATGTAATTTACAGATTAGAAAATGCATGAGGTGAGTCTCTATCAGTCTCCATCAAATTCAAGACCCATTTATTAGCTGTCCATGCATGTTCAAAGAAGAGGCTCTTAGTTGCACTGAATAATTTCCTGATATTATTCTTCATAATGGTAAAGTTTTGATGTTTAATGTCTGTTTTGACACTTATCTTACTTATCAGCCAATATCACTGACTTCATCTTATAACTTTCAAGCAAGAAAAGTCAGCAAGGAATTCTGTAAAACTTGCAGTGCTTCAGAAAGGTAAACTTCGGGCCAGGTTCATCCCTTGTTCTCAAATCCTCCCAGCATTAAAATTGATGAAGAGATGATTTATCAGGATGAGAAGTATTCAACCATGACATACAGAAATTCAGAGCTCCATGTATGTCCTCATTTGTCATTGTCTTTAGTCATTCGTCATTTATGATCATTACAGTTTTATGTGGCAATGGTTCAACTTCTGTTTTGAAATAGCTCACATCATACATTTGTAGAACCCCATTTAAAATCTCTGGAAGTATGAATTTATTTAAGACAGAAACTTAATGAAGCTCTTTGCAGTCCCAAATTCACACTTAAATTTATGTGGGCAAAACCATGCCATTGTATAACACCTTTATTCCTTCTTTCAGTGAAAATTTCTTTTCCTAAGCAGGAAGGCAAAATTTAGTCCTCATTATATATATATATATTTATTTTTTTAATTTTTTTTCCCAAGGGAACAAAGTCCTTGAAAATAACTTGAATTGTCTACTGCAATCTTGTAAATTTTCATAGTACTTTGTATTAGGGTTAATCAGCTGATAAAAATCTATGCAGCTGATCATCTGATTAACTGAACTAAATTGTAATTAGGTGCTAATGAAGATCATTTGTAAGCATACGGCATGCATATAATTCTAAAGTTTGATTTCTAAAGCTTGACAGTGTTCTATTCTACTAATTTTTATTTTCCTCTTTGTTTTGTATTGGTATGTTTGAACGCTGTATTTCCTTTTTTTTTTTTAAGATAGTAGAAAACAAAGGTATCTAGGTTGTTTTGTAAAGAGGTTGAAAAATGGTTGTGAATATCTAAAAAATTGTTTGAAATTTGTTTCACTCTCTGATGGATAAGGTAGGTAGAAAATTGGCTGGACCACTGGCCTCCAAAGGTTATGACCGGGAGTGCAAACTCAAGCTTCCAGCTGGTTACTTGTAGTTAGTATCCTTTAGGAATTTATACTGGGGCCAGTACTACTTAACATTATTAAGAGCATGGGTGTTGGGACAAAGTCCCCTCTCAGGAGCTTTGTGGATGATATCCACTTAGAGGGATTGATTGATATGCTGGAAGGCAGGACTGCTATTCAGAAGGACCATGATAAACTGGAGAAAAGGATTGACGAGTCTCATAAACTGCAAAAAGGGCAAATGCAAACTCTGGCCTCAGGGATGGAATTAACACCATGCAACAGTATGGGCTAGAAGTTGTAGATGAAAACCAGAAAAGTACCCGAGGGTCTTAGTGGACAAGTTGAACAGGAGTCAGCAGTGTGTCCTTACAGCAGAGGCGGCCAACTGCGTGCTGCATTAGCAAGGGTGCCGGAGAAGCTCACGGAAGGTGTTTCTTTTCTTCTGCTTGGCTGGAGTAAGACCAGTTCTGGAGTGCTGTGTGCACCCGTGGGCTCCCCAATACATGAGAGACATTGGAATACTGCAGTGAGTCCAGCAGAAGCCATCAACATGGTCAGGGACTTGAAGCACATGATGTGTAAGAGGAGGCTCAGCTAATTGGGTTTGGTCAGCCTTAAGAGGAGAAGCCAAAGAGAACATCCATGCCATCAGAATTTAAGTATTTTGCTCCTTTCTAATACCTGGTTCAAAATAAGTACAGAGATTTATAAATAGAGCTTTGTAAACAGAGGACTATAATAGCCTTTGGGCAATTCGATGTCATTTAGAAGCAAAAATAATAACCCGTATTTGAAAAATGATAGAACCAAATCAAGCCTAAAGAGATAAAACACTCAAATCCCATTAAAATTCAATGCACTCTTACTTCGCTCACACAAACAAGGTTTCTTGTTCTTAAAATTAAAGGTAATTAACATTTGTTTGCTTGTTTGTTTTCAATTTAAAATAATGATGTAGAAGTTAATTCTCTGCTGTCTAATGTTTGAGCCTTACGCACACACACAAACACACAAAAAATTTCATTTGGACCCAGATTGTCTGGTAATGATTCTGATCAGAGAATTACATTATAGTTTCATTAACTCCAGCAAAAACTTTTGGTTCCTTTGCTTTCACCAATTATAGTTTGTTTAGATAAAGGTGTAGGTTGCTGTACCTTTTTTAGGGCTATTTCTCATTGGAAAAACAAAGATGTTGAATTGTTCTCTTCAGCAAAGTTACTGTTAAGCATAGTTCGATGTTTTCAATAACTTGAAACTGCTTGAAAAAGCCACATAATTACAGAGGACTCAACCCCTCTTTAGTATGGGTTAGCATACTACTCTGTCAATAAGGCAATAATAATAATAATAACTTGAAAAAGTAGCAAAGCAATTTCAATATCATGATAAATGTTTCAGATAAATTGCTAGCTTATGCAATGACCTTGGTGAGCACTTTCATGGGAATGTAGGATGATTATATACAACTTGTCGAACAAAACAATAGTTTATGATCTTAAAAAAATTAAATTGCCTCAGCATAATTGTAAAAAATGGACAAAAAAAGACAATAAATGCAAGTAGCTGTTCAGGTCATGTCTTTATTAATAGCATGTCATTAAGCAAACTAAAAAGCGTTAACTGTGCCATATTTAGAGATTAAGTGGGAGCAGAACCTCATTAGCTCTAACAGGAAATCTCAGTCAGATGATAGCAGGGCTGGGAGCACTTCACAAAGTACAGCTGTATAGTCCATCCTTATTAAAGGGTCATGTAGAGAAACAAGGCACCTTAAGTACTACAATATATTGGGTTGGCTCAGAGCCTTGTAGAGGGACTAGAGAGCTCCTCCTATCCTCCAAGAGCCCCTTTGCCTGTCTGACTTGAAAATGCCTAGTGTTTAAAAGATTAGAAGAAATCGTTTGTCCAGGAGGAACGCAAACTGCTCAAGAGAATAACCTCTGGGTGAAACAACCTTAGTGGCCTCTCTGGATCTGGTAATAAACAAGTATCCTCATCTTCATCCCACCTCCCCCCCTCCCCCCTTTTTTTTTTTTTTTTTTTTTAAATTTTGTCCCCTTGCAGCTTCTCACTACATTTGGTTTCTTACCTCAGCTGTTTAGCGCAGCGTCGCGTGTGGACAGCCTTTGCGTTCCTCTCGGGATGCTGTGCTTTCCCTAACAATTTGCTGTGTGGGCAGTTTCAGCCAGTGAGGACCAGCCAGGTCCTTACCCAAGATGAAGGGGAGTGAAAGGCTGCAACAGAAGTGCCCCACATATAATGATGATGAATAGCTAAAGAAAAGTAGGACTAAGTTGAAGCCAGCCAACTGTTTTCTACTGCAGCGCTCTGGACTGAGGTTTCCAAGGGGCAAAGTGTCAATTTACCTGATCACTCTCATGGTTGCGATGTGACTACATCATCCATTATAAAAAGGGTTAATTCCTGCCAGAAGTAACAGAGAGAAATTTTTTATTTTGTCCCTTCTTGCCTGCGCCAATCTGAACTGATATTTATTGGAAACCCTTAAAGCATTAAAACAAAGACAGCCATTAGTGAAATTTAATCCTACCACAGAAACCCAAGAGAAATTAGTTATAAGTAGGGGAAAAAGAGTTGGGTTGCAGAAAAGATTAGTGATATCTGGACGCTACTCACTGCGTATGCAGAAAGTGTGAAATTCAGTGATGAAATTCATTTTTCCCGGCAGTAGCAGAAAGGCTGCTGCAGCAAATTAGGAGCTATTGAAGACACTGTGAATTCACCATCACTGTTTTCTTGCCCCATTTCTGCAAAATTATTATTTTGTAGCCTTGTAGCCCTGTAAATCCAGTGTTGCTATTCCTTGCAAAAGGCCATAGTCTTTGTGTTAAGATAACAACATAGGCCTTAGGACCTGTCAGGCTTTGTCTGAGCTTGGTTTGGCCTGTGTATGCTCCGCTTTAGCTTGTTTAGCTGGAACAAAAATTGTCTGACAAACAGGTGCTGCTACCTATTTTGTTTTAGCTTTTGTACAATTGTCTGCTGTGTGTATATGGTTATATAAATATACATATATACATGCTGATACATTGTTATATGTATTTCTGTAACCAGTAGGCATGAATAGCAAGCAGTTTTTCTGTACAGAATGAACTACTTATGACCCTGGAACAAAAACACAGCATAGAAGAGTATAGGCAAGAGATAACAGCAGGGGTTTTGAATCTACAGGCACAGGATGATATCAAAGGCCTGAAAACTATAAATAACTCACCAGTGGATGACTTTTGTTAAAGGAAACAAGCCTGGGACCTGACTAAACCCAGTTTTAGGGGTAGGTAACAAAGAGAAGAAAGAACAGATGTCTAACATGCACGAAAACACACCATGTGTAGCACATTTGAATGTAACATACCTGCAAACCAGTGAAGAATGAGCTTGTGAGTGAGCTTGTAAAAGTGACCTCAAGTGGTTCCAGGGGTGAGGAGAAATAAAACGTGGGTAAGGGTAAGCACACCACCATAGAAAAGCATTGATTTTAGAACATCTGTGTAGATAATTTAGCCTAATATATTTTGAGATATAAGTGCTAGTATCATTGCAACTGGACTAATTCTTCAGACTGCTAAGACTTCAGTTAAAATAACAGTAATATCTTGGCTTCTCGTATAAGGTGTGTTCCTTTTGCTCATATCTAGATTTTAAGTGCAAGAAACAAGCAGATTTTAAGCGCAACACATTACAAACTGGTCGGAATTTGTGCAACCTACATTGTAATTTAGGTGAAACAAATTGGTAGCACTGTGTTGCACAGCAGTGTGCACAGCCTGGTGCAGTAGTGACTCCAAGCTGTGCCTCTCATGGTTAATAAAATCCCCAAGGATGACCCAAGTTCTTTCCTTAGCAGAAGTAGCCGATATGGTTTTTGAACAAGGAAGCACCTATGACTAGGGAAGTAAATTCTATTTCTAGAAGTATAAAGTTTTTCAGTTGACCACATGGAGGTCAAGCTACCCCACTTTGCCACGGGGTTATGAAAACTAGCAGGTTACCAGCCATTTTTCTCTAGAAGAGAATGCAATACGAGCCATCATCTGTTTATAGTCCATAAATATTGCAACCTATCTTACAGGTGAAATATTTATACACGGAAGTAGGTGATCAGGTTGATAAGTGTGAATTTCAGTAAAGCCTCCCGCAGTCCTCTAAAATGTAAATGTATAATTTAAACATTTTTTTAATAACTACTTTAACTTCACTGCAACTATATACTGTCCATAAAGGCAAGGAAACTTTGTAAGCTGAAATATTAAACTGCTTAATTTATCTTGTAGTGGCATATTTTAGTTCAGCTATGTCTGACTACACATTATCCTACCTATAAATAACATCATTAGATTGTCCACGGAGCCTTCCAAACATGTGTCTATAATCAGCAGTGTTATAATCCTAGCACTTTCTGTATTGGTAGCTTGATCTATACAAACACGAATACAATAGTAGAGGGATTTTAAAAGTCAAATAAATGTCACTGGAGTGCAGTAGTAAATGTGTCCAAGGAACGTGCTACCTTAATTGAAAATTCAAATTACTGAGCATTGCTGCTTTTCAATAAAACATTCAGTGCTGTTGAATGAAAAATCAATAGCTGCTTTATAGTGCATTTTTCTTAAGCAGTAGACAAGCACTCAATTCTCCTTCAAAAGATTTTTATTCTTCTATCTTTAGTATTTACATCTCTTCCTCTTTCTCTCTCTTTCCACAACAGAACAGTCTTTAGTTTCTTTTGTAAACCAAAATATAGTTCACTGGTAAAAAACAGAACATGTGGTATTCAAATTTGGTAGTCATTGTTATAGTTTAAAGCCTTTACAAAGTCAGGTGCCTGGATACTTCTTTTTTTCCTGAGTGAACACTTAATTTAGACTGTGTCTACTGAGATTTCAGGAAATACTCTAGTTCACATTTGGATAGGATAGGATTTAATTTTAAGGCAGCAGCTTTGACATTCTTGTAGCATAATTTGAGATTTGTTCTTGTTTTCAGAGAAAAAAAATGATAGAACAAATATGTAAAAGTTCAACTGAAATGGTAAAACTGTGCTGGAGATTTGTAGGTTGAAAGGAAATCATAGATACTTATTGAAGCAGAGATTTTTATGGAATGTGAAGTTCTCAGAGAACTTTCTCCATGATGCTTGATAGAGATTGAGTGTACTGCTGCTTTTGATCTTTGACCTGTGCATTTGACAGTCTTCCATCTGGGTAGGTTCTAGCATGAAAGGGCCAGTTCTTTGTGTCACTTTGCCCTTTCTATTTTCACTTGCTTCTTTCAGGAGGCAGCACGGAAACAGCATTAGTATTCTGCTGCACACAAAGCAGAAATGGTACCTGCTACCTTCTCTTCTTGTACCTGCTACCTTCTTTTCCTGTATACTTGTGAGACAGTGACAGTGATGCTTTATACCAACTAAATCTGAAGCTTTGAGGCTTTGTGGAAGGACACACCGCACTTCTCCACTGTTCCTGCCCCAGCTCTGTTCCAGCTAGTGTTCTCATTTCCAGTGTGGAAACTATTGCAGTCATCTGGACCATAGCGATGAGAAAAAAATTTCAGATTTGGCATACAAATTGTGGCAAGAAAAGCTATCATGTTACAGACTGCTATGCACGTAGGCTGGTGGGAGTTTTGAGTCAAAACTATGTTCATCTTTGAGGATAAGTATGTAACAGGTTATTAAATTCCAGCATATAAATCACAGATATTGATTATAGCTGGTACTTGAATACCTAGTGTCACTACACGTGACATAGCCTGGAGTTTTGCATATACTGTACATTCTCAAAGCTTTTAGAATTAATTCTAAGCATCCATTGTTTTCCAAAAGAGGAGAGAGCAATGACACTAAGTGTTACTTAGAGTATGAGCTCCCAGGGCAATGTGCCTTGCTAAAAGACCACGAATGAGCTTTAATTTAGGTTTGCAAATCAAAATAATTCCTTGGAACATGGATGAAAATTGTGTGTGCCAGTATAGACTCATTCATTTAAATGGAACTTGTCCTTTGTAGCATCGCACTGATGTGACTTAGCAACAAGGATCATTAGCCTCTAAGCTAAAAATGAGAACGAGAAAAGAGCCAGATCAAAGTATGCATTACAGCAGGAAAACCACTGCTGACGCATGTGCTAAAAGTACTTCTACTTTTCCCTATTTCATATTGTCTCTTTATCTCAGTCTTGTCGTTGCCCCCAGTACTATAAGCAGCTGCCTTTTTTCTCTTTTTTTTTTTTCCCCTGCAGCTTATTAAATTAACAGATGCTTATTGAAAAGCATGTGCAGACTTAGAAACAGAAAAATACCGAAATGTTATCAAGAAGTAGAGACTGGGTGTGTGGACTGATGCTGTAATTCTCCTATGTATAGTAAATCATGAAGAAACTATGCCTGGTCACCCGGAGGCAGAATCTAATCTGTATTTGTGATGAGAGGTGTAAATTCTGGAAGCTTTTTCGGTATCTAGACAGTTTGTTTTCAACTAGCTAAAACTGTGAGCTTGATTCTTGTCTCACCAGTGAAAGTCAACAAGTAATGAAAGAACCAAGCCTCTGTTATTTTGTTCGCTGCATAGAGTTACCGTCCTTAAGTGACTTCTGACTTTTTCACTCAACATATGATGCTTTTCTATTTGTTCTGAGCATATCAATGAGTGGTAAATAGAGACCAAATCAAGTACAGTCTGCCGCTCCATCCTCATCTACCTTGCCTTTACACCAGAGACTGCTTTCAGCAAGCTATACGTTGTCCGTGTATATGCTGGTTTGGTGTATGGCTCTTTAGACACATCTGTCTCATAATACCTTTCTGGTTCAAGTATCAGAATCAGACAGAACAAGTTCCTGTTACTGGGCATCCTGCAGTCTTGGTAAGCGTCCTCACCATCTCACTATTGATCACCTTGGTGCAAGGGTTGTGTTTGAAACAAAGGACAGGTACAATCTGCAATATCCCGCAGTTCTAGTCCATTGCTAGCCCAATTTGGGGACTTGGCTTGTGTGCGCTCTGGCTTCTTAAGAGTCTCTCTCTGCTTGGTGTCCTTCAGGCAGGAAGAGGAATGTGGGATGGGAAGGGGGCAGGAGGGAGGGAAATTGTGAAGGGCTTGGTCTTGCTGCGACGTGGAACTGGGATGTGACTGGAATATCATCTGAGAGCTGGGAACTGTTCTAACATCCCATAGTACAGACAGAACATCACTCTCCTTTTTTTGTGTAGTTTGTTTCATTTCTTTTCAGAAAATTTCAAAGCTCTGAATTCTGTCCTGAATGAGAATGTGTGAAAAATAGTTATTTGGAAAAGCAGCATGTGAATGGAAGATTTTCTAGTTGATCCAGGCTCCCAACAGTTAACAGCTATGATTTGGACATTGAAATATTATTATTATTATTATTATTATTATTATTATTATTATTATTATTATTATTATTATTTGCCCAGGAAAATCTATTTTCTTTAATAGAAAAAAAAAAAAAGATTGAATGTAGAAAGTAACCTACCAACAATTGCATAGGGCCAGAAGAGAGAAGCAACTGAAAAAACATGACAAAAGGAAGAAATACACAATAAAGAAGTGTCTCACAGTGAGGTAAGGTAACAGTGAAAGATGGGTAAAATCCCAGTTTAATTCTGAGTGGGTCTTGTTAACAAAATGAGTCATAGAAGATGATGTCTGGAGGGCTATAGAATTAATGGGTCACCTTGGACTTGGCTTAACCTCGAGGAATTTCATTGAAGTCAATGGCTTTGTAAATAAGTTTAGTCAATATATCTTTAGTCTTTTTCAAATGGAAGTCACAGACTTATTGCTGTGAGATAGAAAGAGATGCAAAAATAATAGTAATGCCAACCCTTCTTACTGAAGGATTTAGTAAGTTTTGAGAAGTAGCAAAAGAATGTAAAAAAATTGAAATTAACGTTTTCTTGATTTTCCTTTTAAGACAAAAGAATAAGTAATGTTAAGATATCCTGTTCGGTTTTTTTAAGTTCCTAAAACCCAGATTTATTTTTTTTTACTCTACAGTACGATGGGTTTTCACTGTTTGTGATGTCTGTATCAAACAGGGTAACTGAGAACTGTTAAAAAAAATCAAATTGGTTAGAACATGTTTCCCCAGAGTGACATAAATCCCAGCATTTGAATGCTATATTCTGTTACCTTACACTAAGCAGGAAAATGAATGGCTATTGCTAATACATAATCTTATTCTTAAACAATGCTGAACGGCTTCTTCGAAATTAATTTCAGGCAAGACAAATGATACTGAGGAGCCAAGCCAATCCCCCTATGACCTTCCCTGGAGGCTGTTTCCAAACTGCCACTGCTACTGCTTGTAAAGCAAATCATGGGATCTGTCAGAGAGCAAGCCAAATAACCGAGGCAGAAAGCCAGATTCAGACGCTGGAGGCATTCCAGATTTTGCTGTCTCTGTCAGATGTTTACTGATAATCTTCCTTGTGTGGATATAAAGCTTCACGAAGGAATTTCTGCCGTAGCAAAGATACCCAAGTATGATGTTTTAGAATATCGTCTTGTGTTAGATGCTTTTCAAATCCCATGTTCTTATAAAGTGCTCTCATAGCAGACTGAAGCGGAGGGACAAAGTAGAAGCCTCGTTGCTGAGTATTACTATGCACGGATTCTGAGATACACATAAACTCAGCAACTCAGATCTGACTAAATTGGCAGCTTATATTGCAGTCCTTTCTAAGTCTCATGGAACAGATTTGTATCTGTTTATATCTTGATTTTCTACTCTATAAAAATATGGATAGAAAGGATAAAAAAGGAGTCTTAGTGGTTTTGTGACATTGCCTGTTCCAGAGGTTCTTTTTCCCATTCCTATGAACACTGCAATGTGAGCAACAGAGAAGAGGAGGCACTACTCACTACCATGTAAACCTTTCACGTTTCAGGGGAGGGAAGTAATCTGAAACACCAAAACCTTTATTCTTTCTGTTAAACATTTTTTTTTTTCTTATTCAAGTATATGAGGTATTATAGCTGATTTTAGAACCTATACATGGCTTTGTTCTGCCTGGTTTCAAAATAAACAGAAGAAAATGTGCTAAAATGCATTAAGTACTAACATCAGAGGGTGGCCCAACAGACCACATGCAGCTTTTAATTAGACACATGCAATTCTGTTTAAGCTGGTCGGCTTACACAGAGTTAAATGAGAACAGAGTGACCTTCTGACTACAGAGTGCTAAATGCTGTAGCACTCAAGACAATGTAATACAAGACACATTGCTAACCTTCCCATCCTATACAGCCCATTGTGGCTGTTGCCAACTGGATCAAATGAACATTTGGAAAGGTGTGTTAAATAGTAGCCAGACCCCATTCTCTTAATTATGCAGCTTTCACCAGTATGCAGTACTAAATCATCCTTGCCCAGGGGTAGTATAATTACTGCTGAATAGCCTAATGCTGAATAACTTAATATACCAGAGGCAATAATTATTCCCAGAATGTATCTGTTCCACTTTGCCTATTTACTTGTGTTCTTCAGAAAAATTATCCCACGACTTAAATACTCTTTAGGGCAGTTGTGGTCCTTGCCTCAAATATATTGGTCACAAGCTCAGCCCTTTGAGAATAAGCTAAAAGACTTCCTTAGAAGAATGAGATGGTAATGGAATAAATATCTTCAGTAGCTCTATAGGACATATTTTTAATTCTGTCATGGTCATGCTATTCATTTTAATTTAATCTCTACTGCCAACCCATTTCTTTTGAATTGCTCAAAATTCTTTCTTCCTGATTTGAAAGAAAAGAAAGTTAGACTTACAAACCCCAATAACCAAAGGTCAGTTTTATCTTTAATATTTTAATAACCCATTATGGTTTACATTTGCAACTGGAGAATTTTCATCAGATCCAATGCTAGATACTGCCCCATTTCTTTCAGGCACACAGTCCTGTCCTGCTTGCTCGGTTTCTGCCCAGTGTGAATGGAAACAAGTCATTGCTATTATCCACCTCTCTCCACTTAACTGCTTTTTTTACATTTGTGTTGAATAGTATGGTGATACTGGTTGTAGAGAGTTTGGTGAAAAGTTTGGGAGCAATGTGTTGCCATTTCTGCATTTCTAGACTTTTCACTAATGTGTCTAAAGGGTTTTCAAAAAGTATATCCCACAAATGCTGCTGTGGGAATATTTCCTCCAGATGAGGGGGGTTAGCATTAGAGAGTGGGATTAACGTTAACTCTCTGGAGGGTTTTGCAACTGAATATGTTTCAAAACTCTAACTTGTTATTTCATGTAAATTTAATTATTTAAAATCTGCATCACAGGGATTTTGAAAATTTTACCAACTTTGCATTGGAAATGCTCAGTTTTGAGTTGTAAACATGTAGTGCTGATCTATCAGGTTTTATTTGCCTGATAGTCTGGCCTCAGCGAGTTAATTCTATATAGACTCCAGCTAAACTATCCGAACATGGCCATTGTGATCTTAGTACTGTATATTTGCCCAAGGGGCAAAGGTCTTTGTATATGATCCCAGACTGCAGTTCTGGAAATGTTTAAATGTTGCAGCAAACAGTTAAACTCCCGAGAATAAGTGGGCAAGAGACTATATTACTTCAGCACACTCATTCTAAAACATATTTGCTTATAACCTTATCTGAATAAAGGCTGCCCCGGTTCTGAAATCCATAATGTTATTTCATTACCTTCACATTCAAACATGCATACAAATCTGACAAGCAGTAAGTTCATTGGCTGAAAGCAACTTCCACTTTAGCAGCTGTATCTGTTTTGGTGTATTGTCTTGGAGGCTATGTCAACGAGCCTCCATATTCAAGTATTCAGTATTCAAGTGCTGAAGTTTTTGATTGGAAGCAGACTAATATTAATCTTCAGTTATCAAAAAGTCTAATTCATAATCTATTTCCTCCAAGCCCCCAATAAAAAAAGCGTGTTTTTTTAAGTCTGACAAAAATTCATTTTTATTTGCTGAAGTAAGGTTTTGGGGTTTGGGTTTGTTTTTTTTTTTTTTTTTTTTTTTTTAAACAAAATTACTACCCCCAGAACAGCATATGAAAATAAAGAACTTAAGTGTCTGATGTTATGGCATATGAAAACAAAATCATTCTCTGTACCTTAGAGACAAGACCTACCAGATGAAAATCAAATAAACTAATTAGTGTTGAGCAAAGAACATTTTATATATTATGGCTCTCTGGGCTAATTTCACCCCTTTGCAGCTACTCATTACAAAAAACTCCTTAAATCAGTAGGACATAAGGCACTGTACTGAGATCAAGGTCAATGAAACCAGACTCTTTCAGGATATAATGAACGGAGACAGAATTCTCCAAGGGATCTTTCTAATGTATGTCAGGAACACAACAGATCACAGACTAGTGATTATGAAATGGACCTGTAGTTCCTTCCCCCTCCCTGCAACTGCTGTTTCCATATTTTCTTCTTGAATATTTCTAAATTGAATACAAAGGTTTAATAGGAAGTTCTCATTATCAAGCTGCCTCTTCATGGGAAAAAGGTAAAGGTGGACACATGGAAATAAAAAATCAGCGATATGTTCCTATTTGGTTAAAAACTGAAATTGATGAGCAGCCATGTAGCATGACTTAAATTATTCCTTATTTTATGGAGGTATATTTTTTTAATGTATATCTCTAATTGCAGAATTCCTTCAAGTACGTGGTGTGAACATACTGGAGGAAGGGGTCCCGTAACACTCCTGAAACTCTATTTTAAAGCAAATATTCATCTAAATGTACCCACTGCAAAGTGCATGCCTTTAAAAGTAAGGGTTTGGCAATCAACTGGTGGAGGTTCTCCAACTCCAAATAAGTCTTTCTTAGATTATCTAGAAATACTGGTTTTCATTCTCAGTTAGAAATTACTGTAATGAAACCTCCATTTAGCATAATTATTTCTCATATCTTGAAGTGATATGCCAAATTCATTTTGCTAAAACTGTGAGGTCATATTTACTCTCATTTTACACAAAATCACATTCTATACCAAGCCTGTATAAAGAAAGATCAGAAAAAAAACCCCAAACCAAACCCCTTCAAACCAAAACGAGAAAAGATCAGAGAAAAAACAGAGGAAGATCTGTTTTATTATATGAAGTAAGTACAAACTTTTCCAGGCTTGTGAGTTCTTGAACTAACTGGCATGAAACTAACTCAAGTTAGTTGAATTAGTGAGTAATTATGTGAAAATTTAGCATCTTCAATGAAGACGTAGACACATCACAAATAGCCTAGAGGCCATCTTCAACTCTATAATCCAGTGGAAGGAAAAATATGTAGTTCTTATTGTGTTGATAGTAGGGTTGTGACTGCATAGATAGCAGAGTTGAGTTGCTGACTCTTTGTAATCAATTATTTATATTTAGTAAAGTCTGTGGCTCAGTGTGGCAGTTAGATATCAACATATCCAAATAATCTGAAACTATCACCTGAGATGCGTAAGCAGAGAGATTATAAAATCCTGCAGGAAACCTAAGGCATAGGCAAGCTTTATTTTGAGTAAAAGAGGAACTGAGAGGTTTTAAGAAATAATGGAAAAGCCCAAAGTGGACATGGTATAATTTATAAAGAAATACTACATCTGATAGAAATGCTAGAGTCACTAGATAGTGCACTAGATAGTGCAACAGTTACAAGAGTTTGGGTTTTCTTTTAGATGGTATTTGTCAAAAAGATTTCATTTAAGAAATTTGTAGCACTTGGAAGTATTCAAAACAAACAAAACAACAAAAGAAGTGTATTCTCAAAAGAGAAACCGAAAGCTTAAAGAATATTACATATTTTCTCTTGAAATCTGTATAAAAATTCTCAGTGGCTGAGTGTTTGGGATGCATAAATGCTCATCGAGTCTTAAAGTTAACATCATGTAAAACCAGGCAAGCAAACAAAAATGAATAGCTCAGCTTAATGCAGATTATCCATTAGGTTTGAGAGATGTACTTGACCCATCCAAATCTCATAACTTTGTAGAATCATTTTTATTCCTTCAGGTTTATTTCATATATTAAAAGCATGACTCATCCATACTGAGCATGAGAAACAGATCTGCTTTATTATACAAAGCACAAATTGCTAATCTGGAAGAAGCAAATATATTGGTTCTTCAAGGACATTTCTGATTTATGTCTGAAAACAAATCCAGGGACATAAGGATGTTAAATTTTAAAAAACTAGATTTACTATTGGTGCTTGTGTAATGCTATTAATACAGCACTACTGGATACAGCACTACTGGATCTATCGTTGGCAAATTGTTGTTGTTGTTGTTTTGTTTTGCAGAGGGCAGGAGAACAAAATATTTGATTTAGCGTAACCTTGTCAGTGTTTTGTTAGGCTGCCTTCAGTCACAAAGGCATGCATGCTAGTATGGTGTAGTCCGTCTCTAATGATTTTTGATGTGGTTATCCTTAAGAAGCTATTTTTCTGTGAACTGCTAGAAGATTTTATATCCTGAAGCATCTCTACTTTCTCCATTCATAACTAAATTGGAACACTCAATTTTGAAATAATAGTTAGTGTGATTTATTATTTACCAAGGCAGCAATGAAGAAATGTATTTGAAAAGAAGCCAGTAGCAAATTACAATCGATTTGCACAATATAACAAATAAAATGTTTTACGGAGGCAGACTTGCTGTTTCAAGTGATATGTGATCCATAATAATATCTCCAAGATGTCTGCTGCTTTATTACTGTCAACAATTCATTAATCACCTTCCTAAAAAAAGCAACTGCACACCCCCCTACCCCCCCCACCCTGCTTCAGACATCTAAGAAAGTGCTGATTGTGGTTTTGCAGTTTTGACCCATTTTTTTCAAAATGCTGTTGGTTAAGTAAAATATACATACAGAATTTCAAGAAGTCCCTTCAGCTGCTGTTGGAATGAAGGCAGGTAAAATTACTTATCCTTGATGGAATTGTAATAGTGATTATGATGATGGACTACAGTTACCTGATGTGTTGAATGGTGGCTAGCAACAAATACAGAAACTGGAGTGACGAATGATGCACAAATAATTAAATCCATCCTAAAATAATATGTGTAGTTAGAGTTTCTTACAGCTGTAAGTTCGCTAGAAACAGACATTCATGTTCATTTTCTAAGAAGGGAAAATAGTGTATTTTTGTAACAAAAAAAAATTTTGGTTAAAATCCTCCTGCTGTGCTTCTGTTTGGTTTTTATCCCCAAGTGCTGTTATGCCTGCAGTTCGGTTAACATAGCGTAACTGCTGTGTTTGGTGCAGTTCTGTCATTTGGGGAAGGACACTTCTTCCAAGTGCCAGGAACATTGCAGCTACATCTTTTGAGTTAATCCATAATATTTTTTCCAGCAACCTTATTTAGCTATGAGATTTTCATCTTCCCATGCTTTAGTGTACGTTTTCCTGGCTGATGGTGTATTCCTGAGGAAGAAAAGACAGCAGAAGTAAAAGGTGCCTGAGCTACAAAAAACTTTTTAGCCCAGAGATAATAATGTGCCAAAATGAGATAGGCAACTAGCTACAGAATAGGAAGCTTTATTGAATCCTCTGCTACTCAGTATGTGTGTTTCTCAGATTGTGTTGGACATTTCCCTGCATCCTTTAGATAACATAGATGAGTTAGAGGGATGAATTTTCTGCCTCTAGTAAAGTATAAATGAAAGATTAGATCTACAAAGATGTTTAGGCATGTATAGATGCAGATAAATGCTGACAGGATCATCAGCAATCCCCTGTTTAGGCCAGTGAGTTTATTCAGAATTAAGTGCATTATCCATGTAATTCACTTCTGAAAATATCATCTATCGCCAAGCTGGATGCTTAAATGGCACTGTAAATCTGGCTCATACTGTTCTTACTGGTTGTCCAAGGCTGAGGAAGACACTGCAAAATTTACAGAATACAACGATAGAAATAGAGCTACCGGTTTATTTTACCCTTGAAAAAAGCACAGGCTACTTTCCAAACGTAGCTCGTTACTGTAGAGGAGATCATTCTGCCAAAACCACACAGTAGTGCACTAAGTTATCTAAAAAGCCTCAGGAACTTCTTGACCAGACAGCACAATCTGTTAAGCCGGTTCTTTGATATGCTATCAGCAGACAGAGAGCAATCTGTCTGTGTCCATTCCCTCTATTACTCTCCCAGACTGCAGCTTGGTTACTATTCCCTGAGTTAGTTGCATTTCTATGCATATCTATGCATTTAGTAATCCTTCATGGATCTCCCTTACACGAATTCGTGCAATCTATCTTGAACCAGTGCACAGCCAATATGAAAGTGCAGGGTTAGCACCCTTATTTCAATCCAAGTGATCTGGAAACTGCAAAATGCAACATTAGTACCAATTAATTAAACCATCGGCAAAAGGCTTAACCACTTTTCTTGCTATATTGTGCTACTTATAGAATGAAAACAACAGCCAGCTAGTACATCAAGACTATTAAATAACAAAAAGATAGTACCTTCTCATTCAAGTAAAACAAGATGCATTATAACTGATGGAACAAATAACAGCTCTATCAAAATCTGTAATAGTGTTTGCTGAGACAGAGATGTGACTTAACAGTGTTTTTATGTAACTATAAATAACCACAATAATTATATCTTAATATAATTGATGCTATTCGTCGTGTTTATCACAGGTGGTTCAGGGGAGACAATGTGGGAAGAAACAGCTATGAAAGAGCATAATATCACCAGAGCAATGTCTTCCAAATTTTTCTTAGTCATTGAATTTCTATTTGCATAAGAAATCTTTCATAAGAAAAAGGGCAGCCCAGAAATTTCTTGTTTGAATGAAAGTCATTTGCTTTTGGAGAACTTTCTTGGGTTTTTCAAGCCTTTCATTTTGGAATTAAACTCTGCCACTTGGACAAGGCAGACAGGCAGCTAATTAGGCAAAAAACGGGCATTGAGAGCTCTTGGAAAATTTTTTTCACACTTTTGTAACTAAAATGATTGCTGAGGATATGGTATTGATTTGATAGTTTTGCAGCTGAAAATTTTTGCTAATTGGAGAACCAATTCTGTATTTTTATTCCCAGCACAGAAGCAAGAAGCTTCTGAATTAAGCATCAAGAGCAAATACTTGCTGAAGGAAAAATAAATCCAATAAAACCCAGGATGTGATACTGGATGAAACAGCAACCTGGCAGCCTTGCTCTGGGCGTTCTAAAACCGCCCTATAAATGGACAGGTAGAAATAGTCATAAAAATGAATCAAAAAATTAATATCAATGAATGCTAGTAGACAATTACAGCTGGCCAAGCTAATAACATTTTTCAACTATTGTCTTCATCAAAATGTTCCATGGGGTTATTACTACTATTGTTGTAATGATTAATAATGAGGTACAAAACCTTCTGATGTGTTGCCCTTGCTTTCACAAAATTGTCTCTCCTTTCTGGCAAATCATTGTGATAGAAAGAAACAGGTAAAGACGATG
The DNA here is from genome assembly GCF_964188355.1 of Buteo buteo. Taxonomy (NCBI): domain Eukaryota; kingdom Metazoa; phylum Chordata; class Aves; order Accipitriformes; family Accipitridae; genus Buteo; species Buteo buteo. The sequence continues at coordinate 21,221,812 of NC_134192.1, forward strand.
ACTAAAAATGTTAAATATTTCTTTTTTTGTTTCTTGAAAACCTTAAAAATTCCAACAAAATACTTGCACAATATGAGACTTAGTTTAGATTATTTTTTAAATGGATTCCTTTTTTCATTTCCCTCTAGATAATTTATTTATTTCATCAGGCAGTATTAATCCTGTGTTAATGCTATATGCAGGAAAGATAAATCATAGCTCTTTTCTGTGTCAGATGTCATTCAAATAGCAAAAAGTGTTTGGTGATCTACAGGAGCTGAATATTTGCAGGCTGCTGGTAACTGCTGACAAATGACACCAATCGCTTCCTTACATCTGTATCCTCCTCTTTGAATTTTTTTAGGTTTGGGTTTAAAAAAAAAAATAAAAAAATTTCCTCTCTATTCCAAATCAGATATTGACATTTCTGAAAAAGTGCTAGCCACTATCTCAGGTAATTTCAATAAATATACATCCAGCGGTTCAAGAAGAAAAAAGATCTATAGTAAATCCCCCAGCAACAATATGCTGCCAGCCCTGCTCCCCCCCATCCCCTGCCCCCAAATCTGTGGAGCTATGGGATGCTTGCTAGGAAGATAACATAAAATATAGAAGTATGAATAAATAAAAGAGTGCTTGTTTCTTCCAATGTGTATGCCTTGTGCCATTTTATATCCCTTTCATGTCCCTCCCTTCATCCCTACCGTCTCATTCCTTTTATTAATTGCTCTGCTTTTTCTCCCCTCCCTTTTTTCTGGCCTTTCTTCTTCTGGAAAAGCATAACTTCTGTTCTACTCATTCATTTTTGCTCATTCATTTTTCTTTTCTTCATTGTTTCTTGACTATGTAAGTCTCTTTTCCTCTACCCCAGAGATAGTTCTCATTTCTCTTATTTCACTCCCTATGATCTGTGTGCTCCTCCTTCTGCCTCTAATTCTTTCTCTTTCTTTGTCACATGCACTCTGTCTTACTGACCCCCTTCCTCTGCATTCGGCCTCTGTTCTTTCTTTTTATGGCCTGCCTGCCTGCTTTCCTATGGTCTCTCCACCACCAATTTTATTCTCTTCTGTCTAGCACAGCGCACACCTGGCATGTCCAGCGATAGCCCCTGTTCTTCCTTCGTCCTGTTCCATCTTTTCAGCTTCTGGACCTCTACCCTTCCACTGCCTCCCTGGGCTGCACCCAGACCTGCTTTGGTTTATTCTACTGAAAGGGCATAAAGGAGACAGAGTTACTTAAAAGCACGAGCCCTTTCAGAGAAGGCCGACGTGCTGGTGGACGTCCTCTCCCTGTCCATCAGAGCGTGTAGGGGCTGGCTGGGAGGGAGGGAGGATTCAGAGCTGGTGCCTGCTGTGCTCTGATTATTCTGCACTTCCCAGAGCTGCGAGAAGCAGAGCATAATTAGATCAGCAATGAAGCTTTTTACAGTTTGGAATCATTTGTTAGTCCCACTGATGGTTTTGTATAGCGAAGGGTTGATTTTATGTAGAAAGTAAGTTATTGAATTACGATATGTCAGTCATAATAATTAGCAAGCCCCAGCTTATGCTCACTACAGCGGAATGATGTGGGTTGTTTTTCCCCTTAGGTAGGTTCTAACTTGGATAACAAGTATTTAAAATTTCACCTTCGCGTGTACAGCCCTCTTCTAATACGTGAAGGTCCATACCGGATCCAAGGCCTAGGGCAAAAGCTCAGTATCGCTAAAATCTCTGTACCTTTGATACCGATGGACTGTTAGGTATGGTGGCTGCATCTGTACCAGCCTGGGAGCACTCTTGTTCATACAGTTAAAATGTTAATTGCTGGCATGTTTTCCACTCATGATGACTTAACTAGCATCCGCTCAACGATGCCTGAGCGCAGTTTGGGGATTAGCATGGGCCAGGAACCACCCCCTGCGAGGCAGTTGGGATAGGACTACCCTGCTTTGGGAACAGAAGAATTTAGCTGAATGGAAACAAGCTGTGCCTCTTAGTTGGCCCAAGGGCCTGAAAATGGTTCCTGGATTATTTAATTTACTGGTGTATGTAGCTAAATCTCATCTCTTGGTTTCTTAACCTTTTAATTGTAATGTTTATTGCTCGTATTTATACCACAACTGTACTGATTTATATCAAAGGTCATTCTAACCCTGTGTCATCTCTCCAGTAGTAACTTCCCTGGGAGCTCATAGCAGATGTAAATGACACATTCCCCAAATAATCTGGTGTAGTGGAGGTCTTCTCCAACTAATTGCCCGATCTTTGATCCAACTCGTGCAGATTTTCTGTATTCACAACATCCTTTGTCAAGATTTGCTGTCAGCTGTTATATAGAGAACCTCCTTCTTTTTTGCTTGTTTGAGCTCAGCATCTGACTTCATGTGATGCCTTAGTTCTTGTGTGCAAGAAGCAATAAATAGTTAACTGCTGTCCATACTCTGTCCTTTATGAATGTGTTAAAGAGTGCAGGTCTTAGCACAGACTGCTGGGAATGTCCACTATTTCTCTCTCGCCGTTGTAATATCTGACTATTTTTGCTTTTACTCTCTCTTTCTTATCTTTTAAACAGAAAATATATGGATTTTTGTTTTGAGTTTCACCAAATACTGATACTTGTGAAAAGTAATGTGTTATTTTTAGTCTGGTCAAAGTCAGTTCTGTAGCATCCTATGGACTTGAATTCAGGCAAATCATTCACAATGGTCATTTTGTGCCTGGAGTTCCAGACTTGCAGAGAGATAGATTTAAATATGCCAGTAGCAACAGAATTTCCTGAGAGTTGAATCAATTCCTCTCTCTCTTCCCTATACCAGCATAGTATGTGGATCTATTATTTAATGTTATTTATGAGCTTTGTTAAATTGGTAGAATGAGCAGCACTAGACCTGTGTGGAACCTTTTTTTTTATATATATATATTTATACCAAATAGTTTTGTCTTTTTCCCTAGTAATGGTGAATGCATAAATGTCTTTACTGGTTTTGTTTGGATGCTAGTTCACTTTGATCACTCTTATCCATCTTACACCAGTGAAACTCCATGAAATGCTATTAATTTACATCAGCCCAGGTAAAAAAGATAATCATAGGCAAGGCAAAAGGTTTTTAAATTTTTTACATAAAATTCAATTTTTTTGTGTTAGAATTCTCTCCTATCGACTGTTTCTTCCACATGCCTTTGAAATAGGAAAGGCCTGTTAGTGTCAAAGAGTACTTTCCCGTGCTTCTCTACAAGCAGGTTATAAATAGATCCCATATTGTTAGGTACTGAAATAAGAAGCTTGCTTTCCACCACCCCCACCATCCCCCCAGGTTAATGTTAAGGAACGTAGTTTAGTATGGTTTTGGGTGTCATTTTTCTTGCACATTACCAATTTTGCAGGCGCCTGTACAATTCTATTTCTAAAAACGTTTCCAGTTAACTCTGCAGTCTAACACGGAATGTTCCTGTCTATCAGAAATACGTGTGTGTATAGTGTGCTTGTCATTGACCCATCTCCTTCACCTTCCCCTGCAGGAAGATAAATTATACAAACTATTTATTTTATTTAGAAGTTAGTATTGGATGTGTTTGCTAAATCTTGTGTTCTAACATGTCTGAGGAGTTAAAAGTTCAAGATGACAGTGTAAATCTCACCGTATTTTCTCAGCAATTATTTCAATTCTCCATATTCTTTAAGTACTGTTTATGGTCGGAGATGGTTTTCCATGTGGTCTTGTGCTTGAAGTAATTAATATGTTAGTGTTTAAGGCAGAAAGCATTTGTGGACTGCTAACATACAAGATGATAATGTAGAAAATTATCAGCAGTTCTTAACTCAGATTTTCATTTCTGTAGGACTTTTTCAAAGCGCTCTGATTGCAAGGCTGCAGTTGAGATATCTTTATTCTAATCTCCACTGTCTCTGTTTACTACCAAGAACAAGTTTCTAACTTCTCCCCACCCACCCACTCCCATTTTTTTTAGCTCTAGGTGCTCTGTCATTGCCTCCTACATAGCATGGCAGTGACGATTAATTCCTAACACGTTTACAAGGTGCTTCCAAGACTGACTTGCATTCCAAGTGAACAATTATAGACAAAGGTGGCAACTTTGTTTAATGCTTTATATTGAAAAAAATCTTCCAAGTATGTTAGAAGCTTTAATGACAGGGTTATCGGTTTCCTTCCAGGAAATTAGGAACGTTGGCCGCTTTGATTGTGTGTTCATTATGAGGAGCCATATGCTCATTTGAAAATAATTTGTGTAAACTCAGGGCAAATAATGGAATTACGAAACTATTCATGATGACAAGGGAATAGGTCCTCTGTACAGGGCTACTGGAACCTGCATTTCTTGGTCACTATATAATGAACACTTCCAAATCATTATAATCTGATCAAGCAATACCCACAAACATGAAGAAAACCCGAGATGAATTATTTATTCATTCATCTGCCTACCAATCCAAAGGAAGTTGACCTCTTATTTAGAATCAAATCACAGCTCTGGCAGAGACATGTGTTATGAAGGCATCAAAGATGTATGTGAAGACTAAGGTATTTCTTTTGGCAAAACTTCTGCAAGGCAATTGTAAAATACTGTGTTTATATACTTATATTTAAGTGTATTTGCATATAAGTAAATATAAGTGTATTTATATACATTTCTATGTAAATAGTATTCTTATATATGGTACACACATATATACAATTTATATAATAAATACATAAACAGCTTATCTAAATGTATTTATAGTTTCATTCTTTTGACTTAAAAAAATAAAATTGTCTGTTTTTCCTGTAACAGACTTCAGCAGTTGGCACACTTGATGGTACTTTCTCCACTGAGATTTAGAGAACACCAGAACTTCCTCCCATTCATTGGAATGAATTGGTGAAAGGAATGTTGGAGTATATCTATAGCTCCCATTTGAAAACCGGCCAAATAAATTTCAAAGTTTTAATCTTGGAACTTCTAACTGGATAAAAGACTTTGAAGAAGAACATTCTGAAATTTCTACAAGAAAAAAAAATCAGATGTTATCTTAACTAACTCTTACAGTACACAATGGTAGAGATTACGGAGATTTCAGATTCCAGTGGCTTCTACATTCTGGCACTGTCCACTTTATTTTACAGTGATTGTATTGACAACTTCATCTGGAAAGAAATGGAATAAAATATTTATTTTAAGTAAGTTAATTCTGATCCTGATTTTAACTCTTTCATACATATAAGCTTGTAATTGTTTCCTTTGTAGCTTCAAAATCCACAATGAGATGCTGGTTGAGTAAGATACTAAAGTTTATATTGCTTTTTAAGTTAGCAAGCAATTCTTAAAAGTGATTAAAAAGAGTAATTGCCTAACTTAGTAATTGTATGTAAAGTCTCTAAGACCATGTCTAAGCTAATCATCATAAAGTATGTTTAGAATTCACTGCATTCATACTTTAAATAACCTGCCATGGTTTATAAACTCAGTGTGCACACACCTATTTAAGAAACAAGATAATATGCTAAAAGAGTATGTTTAAATAACATAGATGCAATGGCAACAGAGCAAAAGCGTAGAAATACAGAAATAAGGCCGCCACATCGTTTTAATCTGTTTTACAGTAAATTCCATTGAGATGTCAGATCAGGTTACAATTACAAATGAGCTACGGAATCAGTGAGTTAAAGAAAAGGCTGATATTAACTCTGTTTTTTTTTTTTCTTTTGTCAGTTTTACCATCACTTAAATAGACGTGGGTGTTTTTTTTAATTAATAGAGACTTAGTATTTTCTTATAAAATGTCATTGTTTTGATTCTGATGTGCACATCACGTAAGTTTAAGCTCTGTTTTCTTTTAGTGGCAATTAAAGTGTTGGCCAGCATTCATGAGAAGTGCTGACTAAGAAGTCCAATTGCCAAATGAAGTGGCCTCTTTTCACTGTAGTAGCAATCTATTTCTCTGTTCAAGAACTAGCATTACCTTCTGATCTTCAAGTTCAGTTAGTAATTTTCTTTTTCTTATTCTTGAGTTTAGCTCAGCAGAATTTATTTTCTCTTGAACAAAATGACCTGCAGTTTTAACTGTGCTGTCGGGGAAAGATTCAGCAGAACGTTTTATACTTTCTTTTCTGAGGCACCTCAGACTTTTTAATTATGGAAGTCATAATTTTCTGATCCAAAGTCACAGGAAAAGGACAAGCAAGGACTAGGTCTGAGAAATTATTAACGTCAGCTTCATCCAAATACACTGAAGTTTTAATATACATTTTCTTGTAAGTCTTCCTCCCCCGCTGCCCCTGCCCGGTTGGAATGCTGTGGTAAACAAACCCTTTTCACTAGATCTTTTACCTAAAAATAAAATACAGAAAATAAGAGTAACTTAGTCAATAAAACTGAGTTTATTCAATTTAAACATCCAGGAAAAGCACTCAAACAAATGTTTTTGTTTATGAAAGGAAAAATGTATTTCCAGATTATTTTACCACCTAATGGACAGATGCTTTGGGTCACGTTTCTGCCATGAATTCCTGAGAGATGAGATAGATAGTTGTGTTCCTTTAGTAAAATTTAAAGCTATTGAAAAGTGCAAAACTGACATGAGTAGTGCATTTGTTCTTCCTTGCTTGTGCAGCTCCATTTCAGGTTCTCGTGTGCCAACCTATCAGTGTCACAGAAACTGCTTGGAGGAGCTAATTTCTTGTTACAACAAAAGGTCTCCCGTGGACCTTCGAGTGGAAAGGAAAAGGGTTCCCTCCCTACAATTTCTTTATTTCCAGCACATAGGAGGACAGTGGAGACTTTCCTCATGGTCTGAAGACCAATGAAAAATTAACCTTCCAACTCCTCCTTAAGGAGGCAGGGACAGACCAGAATTGCGGAGAACAGACGCACGACAGAGAAGTATGATTATTTTTTGAAATAGGATGAACCCTGCAGAGCCTGCAGATCCCCATTGGATCCCAGTTACCTCAAAGATCTAATGGCTCTAAACCATAACATTTTTTCCAAAATGCTCTCCAAAATTTTTATTTCATTTATATCCATCTCATAGGCCCTTACTGACAGAGTGGTTTGAATCTTCAAGCTTGATTATCCCTTGTATATCAAAGGAATGGGAAGACATATGTACCCATATGAAATTAGGGGGCATCATCTCTCTTTTGTGCTGAATAGATGTCATCTAGCCAGCACCAGATGGAGAAGAACCATAAATCCAGTCCTGGCTCACTCAAAAAAATGTTTCCAGCCATATTTTGTTTGAAATTCCAGGTCCTTCTCTTAGTCCTACCCGCCCCCCCTCCCGCCTTTGATCTTTGTCCAAGCTACTGAAGATTTGAGAGGGTCAGTATCCTCTTTGGCTTTAGCTGAAATCATTTGTTCTTAGGCAGCTTTTCCTTACCAGAACTGAAACCTGCTACTCTGGATTATTTTTGCAATTAGCAATTTGGCAACTTCTTTTATCTAAAGATGCCACAGATGCTGCAAACTCATTTAATCAAAATTGAAGATTCATTTTCTTTGTGCTTTGAACTGCTAATGTGTCATTTCGGTCCTTCACTGATTGTCCTATGAGTATATCACCAGATGATAATAAACACCAATATCAGTTTATGCTGTGTGTTCTTTTATTTCTTGCTTTAAGACTTGGACAAGTAGTAGACAGCTTTTTTTTTTTCAAATTGAAATCTTCATGATCTTCCAAAGGAAGCATTTAAAATCTATTTTGTAATAGTTAGCCTCTTAATGATTTATAATAGTAATGTGTAGGTTTTAAATCTTGTAGAAATAATCTCCAAAATATTTGCTACCTGGTTTTAAGAATCATTCACTGAAACCAGGCAGTGCTGTAGAATTCCCAGGAGCTTAATGAAGCACTCAATGATACTGCTACAAAAATTGTTTTGGAGATTTGGCAGTCACTATTCACCTTACCTATGAACCACCCAGTTTATACAGGAAACAAAATCCACCTAAAGTACTGTGGCTTTCCTTTTAACTGCATCTTTGTTTCATAATCAGGGCTTTATACTGTGAACAATTTAGAATGTCTGTATTGATTAAACCTTAGGAGTCTTCACTTTAAATTCTATCTGGTATTCTGCAAACTATAATGAACATTACCGAATGCATGGAGTCTTCTGGGAAACACCTTGAGATTATCAAGTTTAATTTCCCCTAGGAAGTTCTTACAGCAGTGCAATCAAGCTAACTTTTACTCTCTGTAATGGAATAAGATTTAATCTACAATTTTTCAACCACCAACATTTCCTCATTTTCTTCTTTTAAAAAAGCTGTAGGACAGAGTTTCGCTCTGTTCTTAGGTTCCTGCTATACTTTTTCCCATAGTGCAACTAATGAATATCCTGTCCCTTTTTAGTATGCTGAATATATGCAAGCAGCTTAAATCCTATGGTTGGTAAGGAATTTATGTAAATATTGCAATTAAATCTTGTCTGTAATAATAGGTGACCTTTAATCTAGTATATATTGAGTCCCCTAATCTCTCAGATTGTAATTGAGTGATGAAGATGCAAGGCTTCATGAAAGAAAGGCAGATCATAAGAAAATAATTATTTTTTTGTGTAAACCATGATTTTCCAATTACTGCTCTCAGCTGGGACAGAAAAACATCTAACTCGTGATATGTTCTGATCCAAAATTAATCCTTTTGTAACTGTGTCTTTTTTGATTAAAGACTGGTTTTTCTTTCTTCCAGGCAAAATCCTCAACCCCTGTGGTAATTTTAATGTGAGTTGTATTTTTTTTTCTTTCCAAGGATATTATTAAAGTATAAGCATAATGGTAAATACAGGTTTAAATAATATAGAGAGGTATCTGGATAAATAATCATTAGAATGATTTTATTATCTATAAACATTGCTTTAAGGGTGAAGCTTATCTGGTACATGCAAAAAGATGAGTCCCTGAATAGTGTGCAAGTTTTCTTTTATCAATTTATGAAATAAATATCCAATTGTTATAATAAATATTTTTAAGATATGCAAAATTAGTTGTAGATGCTGAATAAAGGAGGAGTTAAGATTTTGGTGACATGATATGTGCATGATAAAATAGGGATAAAATTTGAGTGGCCAGAAATTCCAGGCAAATATTAACATTTGCTATGCCTTTGCATTGCAGGAGAGAAATTTTTATAGATTGGCTATGTATCCAGCATGTGTGTATGTGCCAAGAGAGTCATGCAAGAAAATTGTCAACTGTCACAGTGATCTTGTTTGTAAAGTAGTTTGAAATGTAATGATAAAAAGTTCTGTATAAGAATGAGGAGTTTATTTTATTTATGTAAATTATTGTTTTCTTGTGCTTATGTTTTTGCTTCAGATTCCTGTATTTGCTTACATTTTCCAACGTCGTTAATTGTGGGAAAATGTGTTCCCCAGTTACCTTCTTTATTAAAATAAATACTTTTCAGATGCTTATGTATAGCAGTATTAGTCTGGGATATTACAGGATATTTTAAGCTTGCAATATCTGCTGTTCGACAATGGAGAGCAGATATGGCCTTAATTTAAACTAGGGGAATGGGATTCTTCTGAAAGCAGGTGGTCTCAACCACTCTGCCAGCAGTCTATTAGTGCGATGCTGTCTGGTAGGTTAGGTTTGTATTTGCTGATCTGTGTGAAGCTCTCCCGAGACGACAGTTCATCAGTACTTTTGTCATTCCTCTTACAGCAGTAGTCTCAGGATCCCCTCGAGAGAAAATTAGACAAATAAAACCAAATCAAGCTAAGCAATGGATACAGTTTCTCAATTAGTTCATACTTTTGCTCTACAAGAAGTTTATTCTCTTCTTCATGCTGTACCAGAGTTACATTTATATTTTAAAGGTGTAAATCTTTCTGCTTCGCAAGGAAGCGAAATTCAGCCTCCTGGTCAGTGCACTACCTAACATGTAATAGAGCACTCTTCCTTTGCACAGGATTAAAAATCATTCCTGTTTCAGACTGGGGTAAAAACAAAGCACATTCAAAGTTTGTATGAAACAAAGCTCAAAAATCCATATTTTGGAGTTGACAGATTTTTTTTTTTTAATCTATTACAACACTACATTAAAAAAGAAATTAATTATACTTAAAACCTCAAGATGTTTGACTAGCTTGTGCTGTACTACTTTGGAACTTTTAAATACAAAAATACAGGTTGTATCATTTTTTTTTTATACTTGAAACAATTTCATTGACATTGATGTGGTCTCACTGATCATAAAGATTTTGGTGATTTTTTTAAAATTTTCTTTTTAAATTCCAGGGGAAAAAAAATGCAGCTCAGAAAATGCCAAACCATCCTCTCTGTTTCCTTTAAATCTACTCTGGTTAAGAAACTATAGTCAAGACGTGAACAGCCTTTATAAACTGTGAATGAGATCAACTCACTTCATACACTTAAAATTACAAGTAAATCCTTTTAAAGGTTGAAGTACTCAAGCACTTTCCAATCTTCTTGGTATGTCAAGAGAGGACCCCAAGGAATTTGAAAGAAATCCGTGCAGTCCCCACCCATAAATGAAAGAAGACTGGTAAATATCCTCCAAAGGATAAATCAGAGGTGTTTCAGGAGAACTAAGGGAGAACAAAGACACAAAAGCAAAAGGGGGAAAAGATTTTAAGCAAATGGCATGTCACCAGCTGGGTGAAGTGGCTGATAGGTGAACAGGGAGGAGGAAGGAGCATTCATTCTCTATTTCTACTTCAAAGGGATCGTTAAGGACTTAGATTGGTTTCAGTGGAGTGAGAGGGATGGATATCTGATTTGAGAGAGATATCTGAAGATATACTGGAAATAAAAAGCTTTAATGACTATAGAAATGAGACAAAGACAAGAAGTGAAAAAATAACTGAAAACACAAATATGGCAAAGGATGTATTTTTCTAAAGATGAGTGAAGTTCTGCTCTCTTGTATGGCTAAAGGGAAAGAGCTACAAAGGGAACAGAAAGGTTACTTTGCCCTGTTTCTCCATATTGACATACACAGGGAGAAGCGGAAGCATAAATAATGCAGCAATTGAGAAGATAATAAAAAGCAGCGGGAAGGTTGCTGGGTTTACAAGCATGAGATTAAAAATGAGAGTTAAGAGCTCTTAATGTCCATTTAGAAAAGTGACAGAAATGAAGAAGAGTGAATCTGTAATGCTGTAGCTGTAGTAGTCACGAGACTACTACAAGTTGTCATGGGTCATCACTGGCAGCGTGGTGCGATATGACAGCATGAGCCAAATGGCACAGACGCAGCTCCAAAAGAAGAAGAAGGAGACTTATCTGTAGGAGCGGGCAATTCAACAGGCAGAGATCATGCCTGTTTTGTGAGTGATTAATTTTTTTTTTTTTTCCTAAAAACAGTACGGAAATGGTCCACCAGGAAACCTCCCTCATGCAAAAGTTCGTGCCTTTTTGTGAATATCGTCCAGAAGACTTCAGGTACTTATTTACTCTCCTTAAGTAGTTTTTCATAAAGATATTTATTTCCTTACTCTCCAATCCTTGTACCTGTTTGCTAAAAATAAAAGGACCTGACGGTGGGTACAAGTTTCATAAATGCCAAGACAATTTTGCAGTATGAATTTAAAATGTGGCTTGAACTAAAATCATTGATATTTTGTAGGTTGATCATGTTGTTTATGTAGCTCCCTAATCACTTGAGGTATGTTTAAGCTTTTTAACTGATACTTAGTGCATTCAAATTAGTAAATTAATCTCTTGGGTATGCAGCAACTCAGCATACCTGGGGTCACAGTGCATAAAGTTATTTTTTTGTTGCTATCTACAGATTGTCTTGACATGCAGCGTATACCCACGGGGTCAGAAGAATTGCCCTTTGATTACATGTACAGTAATCTGGATGTCCCAAGGTATTCAAGTGGTTAATTAAATATCAAGTAATTGCTAAAACTACTAAGTGACATTTAATTAGTATGTTAATTGATATCAAATTTGCTCTCACTATCTTGTTTTATGTTAATAAAATCCCTAAACATTTCTTCGAAGTAGATTAGGAAACAATGTGCTTCAAATGTACTAATGCAAAACAGCCTTAAGCATTACTTCTGCTTGCGGAACGTAACTTCTGACTTATATTTTTTATCCCAGCTGTTTTATTTTGTCTATCTGTAAACTTACTTTGTGCTAAGAGTATATTGTATTTAGTAGTATAGACCTCTCTTGGAATGGATTTTGACTTTTGTAAGCCTGTAATCCCTTAGAAATCTATCTAAAGTGGGATAACTGTTAAAAGAAATCTAGGGCTGCCTCTCTTCCCTTTAGCACCTCCTGAGCAGAGATAGCAAGGCGTAAGGGAAATGCATAGTGCCTCCATTTGACTAATGTGAATGATGTATTTCTGCACTGCCTCCTGATGTGGCATGTAGAAATCTGCGCTTCACGCATAAGATTGCCATTAAAATATTAAGTGACTGATTATTCTGCAGCAGCAAAATGCTGCCTTAGTGTTAGTTCGCACAAGGAAGCGTGTTCCCCTCCTCCTCTCCATGAGCCTACCCAGGAGACAGCCCTGCTTTACCTTTCAGCTTGAGCCTTCCAAAATTTTCACTGCTTGCTTTGAAAGAGCCCAAGTACGATACAGAAAAGAAACCTTCAGACTTGGGTCCAAAAAAAGACCGACTGAACTCTAGATCGACAAGAGCCCCAAGTGTGTCCTTCCTTCCAACCACTACAGTGTTCCCAATGGCCTCACCGAGAACAGGTGAACAGACCAAAGTGGAATCTGCCAAGGAAAAAGTTGTTTTCATAACATTTAATTTGAGAACATACTGCAGAAAAATCCCTATGAATATTCATATGAATTTTTAAATGAATTCCTTTCAGCTGTGCTCATGCCTTTTGTGTGTCAGCTTTCTGTGGATTTTCTTCTGCGTTTTATTGGTGCCAATACACAGAGAGAGTTGGTTTTACATTCAGGATCGCAAAAAGCAAAGTCTAATTTATTCTCCATGAACATTCACACCCAATTACTTCAGAAGAGTCCAACTGGGGAATAGAAACAATGGTGTATGACCACACACAACTAAACTACATAGCTCTGATTCTAACCCTTCCCAACTTCAAAATCTGGAATATCCATGTAAGGAATATAAACACTGTAAAAGGAAGCGGGTTGAGGAGGGACTGTCAGAGAACTTTGAATTACAAATAAAGAAAATCATGATCTGTTTATTCATGGGTATGTCAGAAAAAAGAGGCAAAATTGGTGAAATAAATTATTTATTACAAAGTACTCAGCTCTAGTTACGTGTCATCCAAATACTGCTATAGAACTAAGAATGCAGCAGAATGATCATGACAGGCAAAACATGACACTGATTTTCAACTATTTTTATTTATTTGAACTTCTGTGGCTTCTTGTGTATGACACTGATTTAGAATTCATAAATAGTGTCACGCAATATTTTTTTTAAGTTTTCTCTTTCCCTTTGGATATGTTGTGGTAATCCACATTTACTAACGCTAAGTTCTTTAGCAACAGTGTAATATTTTAAACCTTCTATAATACAAAGTGGATTTATTGTTATTATTTGTATTTGTAAGTAGCCTTTCTATCCGTTCAGAATGTCCTCTGCAAAGTTAATGCTAGTTGTACAACTCATATACACAGAAATAATGATACATATGACTGTAAACATGAATAATACATGTGAACGGTGGCATATTTAGAAGTTGCGTAGACTTAAATTCTTGAAAAATAGTGTACAGGTACAAAAAAAATCAGAATTGACACGTTTATTTATAAAAATCTTCAAACGAACTTGTCGTAGGAGAGAAAAGTATTGCTACCACTTTGAGTCCTTTGAGTCCCCTTTCTGCCTTGTCCGTTAGCCCTCTCAGATAATGTCAGCTCCAAAAGGATTTTAAAACACACTCCAACTCCCCCACTAGCAGATATGTCTATTTGTGGTCATTACCACTGGCAAACATTCTCTCATCTCCCAGCGTCTGCATTGTCTTTTTCTGCTTTCCACTTCATCTTATTCAAAGTCTTGCCTTTGCCTTGAGCCCTTCTGCCCCCCCCCTCCCCACCCGCCGTATCTTCAAGGGTCGATAAGGTCCAGCTGCCGTCCCTGACAGCTGTCTTTCTGCCTCCACGCTTCCCGAGCACCCGGGGAGGCCATATATCACAATACGCCATGCCTCTTCTCTTTCCTATGAAGCAGTTCCAAGTCATTGCCAAATCATTAGGCAAATGACTGTATTTCGAATGCCCTGTAGGAATTCGGTGGATGCTACCGCTTCCCACAAAAGCCAGACACAGCTAATCAGCTGTTTACCCCAAAGCAGCAGCTCCTGCTCCCGCAGAGCGATGGGGGAAGTTGTTGGGTGAAGGCAAGAGCAGCTCCTCGCAGCGGAGCCAGCCCGCAGCGGCCAAGGCGAGGGTCGCAGGGCACCGGGACCTCCTTCAGACAGCCCGGGAGCCACCCTCTAACACCCACACCGAGTCAAAACCTACTTCTGCATGTGAGGAGGAACCCGTTGCCTTCAGACATGAGGCCAAAGCTCGTAGCTCACTAGGGCAAGATGGACAGAGAGTGTCTTGGTTCTGCGTCAGGACCCGCTCCGGGCTCCCACGCCGTGCGGCTCTACGCCCGCCGTCCTGCCCGCTCCACTTCAAGCGTTTCGTGGCTGCTGCTGCTTCAGGCTCTTGTAATTTCCAAACCTTATTGGATGCGTTTTACCTCCTCCGCAGCCTATCATGCTCCCTAGTCACTCAAAACAGCATTGTTGAGTGCTGGATTATTATTATTAGTGCTTTATATGCATCTTTGTGGATATCAAAAGAAATAAGTATGCAGGTACCAAAACCTTCTGGCAACAAAAGGATGTTTTACATACCCTGACTGTGACAGAGAGATAGCAGTTCTACAATCGACATTTCGTTATTTTATCCTTTGCAGAATAACATAAGCTTGAGATTAATTTATTCACTTGCTTCTGGATTTTTTAAAATTCATGATTATTTTTTTCCTCTAGAAAAGATTAATGTTTGATTATTAATTTTGTAGTCCAAAGTCTTCTGATAAGGGCTGGAGTATGCAAAATGTCTATCTTAGTTATGATTGCTGATTGCTTTGAGTATGATTTTGGGCATGTCTTCTAGCAAACTACATGGCTTAGAACAGTAGTAATTTGGGCTGTAAACACACCAATGCCGGTGTTAGTGCTTTACAGCGTTGCTGGGTTTTCATTTTCGTTGCAAAATTAGAAAAGTGACCAGTTCTCACCAAGAGCTAAGCCAGTAGTTAGATTATTTTCTGCACGGCTAATATGATTGCAATTGTTTCAATTATATTTGTTCAGGCATGAAATGCATTGTAGATCATTCAGCTAATTAAGAATGGATGTACTTTTCTTTAAATCATCTGTCCAGCAAGGTAAACCTAAGCTCACCAGTTAAGAACTGGCAATGTTAAGGAAAAGTTGAAGCACACAGCTGTATAATGGAGTTGGCCTTACAGCCCAGCCTGCAGCACCGCAGTCGCAACAGTGCTTAGCTGAGACGCATATGGCAGTGGGCACGGGATGGAAGTTTATACAACTGTTTTAAAAGGAGGGAAACAATTTTTAGGAACGTATGCCTGAAAAAGATATCAAAAAATATTTGAATACATTTAACAACCTAGTTTGTAATGTTGTCCCAAAAGTGGGGTTGTTTACCCGGTGTGCGAAACGCCAATATACGCCCAGAGCAGAGATGTTTTATTCCAATTCATGTTTGCACAAAGATGGGGGCTAGGTGGTAATCCACAAAGCTAGCACCCCTCATACCTAAACGGGCAAGCAATTTATACTATTTAGTTTTACATATTTAGTTTCCAATGTTCTTCCCCAAAACTATTACTGGTAGTCGCTTATCTACCTCAATTTCTATTGGGCTAAAGTTTTCCCCACTTCAAATTAGAGGTGCAGTGTTCTTTTATTCTACAGCGCATGCTCAAGGCGGGGAGGGGGGTAAGTCTTTTGGGCCTTGAATTGAGTCGGGGGTCAGGATCTCCCCCTGCTGCCTTTGCCTTTCCCTGAAGTTATTGAAGATCTTTGCTGACTCCACACCTGTTAGCAATTATTCAACTTTCCTTGCCTCCTGGGGTAAGATGTTCCCTTGATAAGTCTTTCTTGATAAGTCTTTCAGTTCTTCTTCAGGGGCACAGTCGTTAGCAAGGCATGCATTGGTTATACAAAGGGCATCTTGTTTCACAAGACCTTTGTGGCTTTTTTAATGTGGTTTAAGTACATGAGGAAGACCTCAGAACTTTTTGCCACTAGAAATACAGCAATAAAGGGTGGGGGTTGAGTTGTTCTGTTACTATCCTAAGTAGTAGCAGCACTGATGCTACACTTGTGTTCTAATGATGTATGAGCCAAATTGCAACATCAGTTGCATAACTATCGATCAACATTGTATAACTGCTACAGCAGCCATGCCCAAACAGAATTATTGCCACATGTACTTTCACATTTAACACACAACACCTCGTTTAGTCTATTAAATATAGAACAATACTGAGTTTAGAAAACACTAAACATTAAAGATATAGCGGGTTTATAAATGATGAAATTTTTTTCAGCATGTCCTAAGTTTGCATGTAATAATATCTTTTATTTACATAAAGTTTTCAGATATCTTAATAGAAGATTTGATGCTTAACTTGTTTTATAAATATATACACAGAGTGTATATGTCTGTGTCTATGTTTGTATAATTTTCTAATCGTTGGCTTTTTTAATGTGCTCAGTTTTTGTAATGTATGCATCTGCCAACTGCAAAAATTTACATTTCACATCTACCCACATAAATAAGAACAGTGACCTCTCCTTGTATATAAATATATATGCATGAAAACTCTAGGACTGAAAAGTTAACATTCAAAGGTGGTAGAGTGGGAGTCTTCAGATGGCAATCTGTGACATACGGCCTGCTAGGAACAACCAAATGACCCTCCAACAGGCTCAGAGGTGATTTGTTTGGGATCCAGTGTGTGAACATACACCCGACAGAGCTATGCCACCACACGCGTCCTACCGCACGGAGGGAGACCAGAAACCCCACTGCTGTCGGTGCATCGTGGCTGTGGGGCAAGGGAATGGTCCAATTCTCTGCCAGCCTCAACGGCTGTTGTTATAAAGTTGCGCAGGGAAAAGGTTTCTTTCCTTCTGCACAACCTGGTTGATTAACGGTGCGGAACTAAAGGATCTGCAATGCAAAAAAGCTGGGGAGTTTATGACGGTGAACAGTCCTGTTGGCTGCTGCCGGGTGTGAGCAACCGCTGCTGCACAGCATCTCCTGCGCTCTTGCTGGTGAGGAGTTCTGTGTTTTCTCTGAGCCGCCTCCGAAACAGCCAGCTGGGGAGCCCGGCTCTGCACCTTTTAATTGAATACTTGTATGTCGTTTTCATGAATTCGTTTGCTCTATAATCTTATTTTCAGAATTGCCCGAAATGTTGGAGCTAAATCTTTACCAAAATGTCATTCTAAGGCAGAGCCTTGTATGGAATGTTTCAGCCAGGTTGGCTAAAGATTAGCAAATCTGGGAGAAGATTAAAACAGCGTTATAAAGAATGTGCCCAGTACTCTCAAAAAAGATAATACTGCCAGCCCTGCTAACAAAATCTCCAGTAGGTATAAGCACTGCTTAAAATTGTTGTAAAATACAGTCCTGAGGGACAGTCAGTTTGATTAGCAAGACTGCTGCTGTATGAAACTATTTTAAAAGGTTGTTTATATATTTTAGTAGATTTTTAGTATAGAATTCAGGGATCATTGCAATGCTGTCTGTAATCTAGTTTTGAAAGGGTTTTTGACATCCCTTTCTTCAATAAAATAAATCTAACAGGTTTTGTTTAAGATTCTTACAGTTTTCAGGATGTGATTGAATATATATTCCATCATGGTGAATCTTTCACAAAAAGAGACTGAATTTGTTGTTGGCCATAAAAAAAAAAATACTCTGTGTAGAATCTATTTTGTAAGACCAAAAGCAGGTTTTGAAATATCCAGAAGAGGTGGACTTTTCAAAAGAATTCATTCAAGTACCCAGTTCCTAATGAGTATATTCCTCAGTCTCTGTTGCAAATTCATACCTGAAACTCTAGGGAATAAAGAGAAAAAACATAGGTATGGTGTCTAAATACATAGCAGAGGTAAATAAACTGTGGATCTGGTCCTGTAGGTCTACTCTAAGGTTAGAGAGTTCATGAGAGTTGTTTTCATTGATTTAAGTACGTTATGGATTCCCTTCTATATGTAGACCCCCCCAAACCAATAAATAAATATTTGAAGAAATTTATCATCAAAATCTCTATGAAGCCAAATGTAAAGCAAAATCTAACAGAGTCATATCTCGGAGTATGTCAGAAACATTCCCCTCAAGCATTTCAGTTGCAGAAAGAGCAGATACCTGATATTTGGCCTAAGAGCGGGTCTAACAATAAGGATGTTTCCCTGTACTTATGAAAGTATCTACAAAGAAACCTGGTTTCTCCTGCTGATCTGTGTCTGTTTTAAGATAGAATTGTCTGGTCTCTGGGGCTGCTAATCTGGCTTGTTTCATGGGCATTAGATTCCTATTAAAGAAAAAACCATACAGCTTCAAGATGAGCTCTCCTGAGGTCCTATCTAAACTACTGAGGAATCCTAAGCAAAGGGATGCTCTTTTGTACTGCTCTTTCACGTCTGAAAGCACTTCTGCTTTAATTCATTCTCTTTACTTCTGCTGTGCTGAGTATTATTATAGTCTAGTGAGTTCCTGAAAGTGGGAAATGCCAAAGAAACAGGTGTCAGACTTCAAAAGAAGCATTTGTCAAGACTTAATGTTCTGAAGCTAAAGGTGACAGCTCAACCTAAATAAGCTCTTCTCAACAGGATTTAAGTTTCCTTAATAAAAAAGTAATAATAGAAAGTAAAGTGCAAATCTGACGGCCTAGAGAGTAGAAGTCTTAGAAAAGTGTTCATCATTTGGCATGATATCTTGATTTAAGACTATTTGTAGTATAATGCTCAAAGTCCAAGGTTGTTTATATTCCCCTGGTAAGATAATTTATGACTTACAAAGGTGCAAGATTGCAGCATGAAGCCATGAAGCTGTGTGTGGGCATAGTCGTGGGGCTGGTTGGCCTTTGATTGTCTGGTGGTAAGGGTAGAGTCTAGAATGAGAACACTACAAAAAGAGCAAGAAACGAGTAGAAAAACAGTCACAATATAAGTAAAAGAACAAATACTTAATTTGTGTACACCTCCCCCCCTCAAAAAAAAAAAAAAAAGGAAGAAAAAAGCTAATGCTGTTAATGGGATACTTCCTGAGGAACAGAGGAAAAAAGAAGGCTATATGAGCCATGTATATATACATCCTACATGCTCTTTTTCTTGTGATGTATGCTATATGCATAAATAGCTTTGAAGTTGGAAGTTTATCTATCTGCTTCTCAGTGTGTGAGCACTGACACTGCGAAATTAGATTTAAGAAACATAAGTAGCAGTATACACTATTCCATACAGCTGTTAGTGGATTAAAACCAGTGCTTTCAATTTTGATTTAAAGTCTGATAGCATAATAAGTGCTGCCTACTTTGCTACATTTTAAAGTCCATACATGGAAAATAGAGCTTTCAATAACAGTATATATTAGTGATATGAGAAGATGGCCCTTTTTATCATTGTGTCATTTTCCATGCTTATTGATCAAAATAGATACTGAACATCTTTGCTAAAAAGCAGTATTTTCTCCTTGCCTCTTCTTGACTAATTACATGTGCGTAAGATCTATAAATGGGAAGTCCAAGAGCAGCTGTGTGTGCCTCCATTCTTTTTTCTCCAGACTTTTTTTTTTTATAACAAACCATTTCAAATATCTACTCCCATTTGCCTTTATTTGTTAGTTAACCTTCAGCAATAGCTCCCTAACATATTTAGTCACATGGTTGGTCCTTTTACAAAGATGACAGTTAAATAAAGTTACTTACCTAGTTGTGTCACTAATCTTGACTGAGGTTTGGGCATAGTGTTTTTCAGGTCTGTTTCTTTACAAGTCATACTGACTTCTATCTATTACTGCTGTTATTCAGCCCCACTGGTCTCAAATCTTTTATCACGTTACTGCGTTTGTTTCAGGTTTAATGTCAAAGGATGTACTTGCCTGTATGTCCAGGTAGTACAGGTTAGGAATTTCAATTAACATCGTGTTAAGTAGGACTTTATTTCCATCTCAGAAGACCATTGTTGTCCAGTCTTGCACAAAAGTGGGTTGGAGCCAAGGCTTAACTTAACCAACCTGTTGTACGGGACTGGTCAGTCCACACGTAGGTTGTAGCAGAGGCAGTGTTAGCGGCTGTGGGGGCTCAGGAGATACCACTCCTCTTCTCCTTCTCTCCTTGAAGTAGAGATTGTGACAGTCACAGTTCCATCTTCTAACAAGCTGATTGCAGAGGCAGAGAGACTTGGATGTTTGCTTTTCACTAATATTAGTTGATGTAGTATTTTATATTAGGTAGAGCTATCTTTTCGATCAGCTCCAGCAAACATTGCTTTGTTTGTTCAGGCATCCCCTAATTAAAAGGCACTGAGTATGATGGAAACAGTCAAATGAAACGTGCTCACAGTGTGCATTTTCCCAGTATATTTGGATTTATACATCAAACAAATGTCTATTATGATTCCTTATCACCAGCAATTCAGTAATCAGATGTGCGTGCTTGGTTCAGTCTGCAGTCTGTGTGGTTATCAGTATGACAGTTTTTCTAAGGAAAAATAGAATCTGATCCTCGCGGTATTGCTAAGCAATGTCTGATCTGGTCATCAATGACCCTGCGAAGTCTAAAGGGATAGCTGTACATATAGGTATATGAGAACACTCACATATATTAATGACTTTATTTGTGGACTTCTAGGATGCTTATGATTAGTCTTTTGGCTGGATCAGATGCAATGAAAGAAGAGTGGGTCCGTATGTGTTTGTGTAACACATTGCCACGTTAAGGAGCCATTAAAAATCAGGTTTTGAAGACATGGGAATAAGGAGCTACAGTTTATTATCATTATAATGAAGGAAGGAAAAGCAAAAATAGCTGTGTGCAAAGAGAATTCACGTGATGTGCTTAAATGTTTGCTTTTCCAAAGCAACACAGTTCCATCTTCTGTCTTTTCAGCATTTGTCTATGATGGATGGTGTGACTCAGAGTCCTCCATAAATTCTGGTGGCAAAGCAGCAGACACAATAAAAATAGCTGATTTTTACTGCTCTTCACCCTTGAATGGCTCCTTTCCAGTTCTTTTTTCATGTTTGCATTCTTTACATGCACATCTTAGCAGAGGCAAGAGGTTTCTATCAGGATGAGCAAAGGATACGTTTTTCTGCCTGTGTCATATTGATTCATTCTCACACTCACTTTCTGTGTTTTCAGTGGGCACTCTGTATCAAATGTATCTTCAGAAAATTTTCCTTATACTAGAACAACTTTCCATTTCCCATTACCTTATTGTTTATGCAGTTAAAAATGGCAGAACAAAATGTGTGTAGCAGTCAGTGAAAAACCAGGGACACCTGTGCTACATGCAGACTTGAAAGGCTGATACAAAGGAAAGTGCAGCTGATTTATTGTGTTAATTTCCCATTGCACATTTAACTATTAGAAATTAGCTTCCATTTCTGGGATTAAAACAAGGTAAGATTTACTCTTCAAACTGTGTAGCAGTGCATATAGATATTGTGGGCCAGAAGGTAGAGTAGGAGCTCGGTTTTTTGGTTTTGGTTGTTGGTTTTTTTTGTACTACTGATCTGCCAAGAGAGTTGCCTTAGATCTGCTCTTAAATTTCAACATCTCTACCTGATCTAATTTTGCCTCTCAGGGTGACAAAGTAATACAAGAATTTTGTTTAAGACCTGTATTTAATTTGTCAGTGAATCAGCTAAAACTACAGAATATTCAACTATTTAAGTGTTACTTATTTCTTGCTCACCTTTTGTGTTCTTGAGAATCTGAGATTGTAAACCCGTTTTATTTCAAACATATAAAATAAACTCTGTATTACCCAAAGGGAGCTACCTACTTTGAAAAGTAAATGAAAATAGCAAATCAGCCACCTGAAAAGTAGAATGGGGCAAACATCTAAAGGAAGGAGAAAGATCAAAACTTGGAATAGGGGCTACAGAACTTCAAGCAACTTCAGGGTCTGTACATTGAGTAGAGCCCAAGGAGTGACTATAGCCTAGAGCAGTCCGAGCCTCTTGACTGTGGTATTCAAATCACACTCACTTACCTACTCCTAGTCAGGGCATGCTTGCCTTCATCTCTCCTCTACAAATGGAACATGATTTTCACTGGCAAGGACCCATCCATACTAAGAAAGATAGCTCTGATCTGCATTACGTAGTTAAAACTTAGGCCAGATTGTTGCCACTGAAATGATGGAGCCTCCAGTCTCTAAGTTCCAGCGTGCCCATGGCTCCGTCTTTCTCATTGCCAATAAATTGGCAGCAACTGAAATCTGACTGGTGGTGCAAGATTTTGTTTGTTAGTAGCTTCTGATACCTGGAATAAATTGTCATTTTTGATCCCATCTTTTGATTTTATAATTCCTTTTCAGTTCTTACACCAAAACGACCCATATGCTTTGTTAATCTTCCTAGGTCTCATTTTTTGCTGTTGAAATTGTTCGTTAATGTACTTGGTTTTCTAAAATCATTGCTAGAAGCTCAAGACTATATACATGATTACCTTGGTATATGTGTGTATCTGTTTATCTTCTGCCCTGCATGTTTCATGAGCCTGTGAGTGTGATTGAAATCTGGCTTTCTGGGTCAGGCTCAGTGCAGACCGAGTGCTTGGAATGTTATCAGGAAACTCCAAAGGAAAGATTAGCAGTCATGTACAAATGGTGAGGTTTATAACTATGTCAAATTTGAATGTCTTCTCATAAGGACAAATCCAGGAATCTCTTTCACTGTACTACAGTTCATCCTGTCAAATTTCCAATTCTAATTCAAAGCAAGGGCCAAGGGAAAACCTTGCATATGTACTGAAAGAAGGAATATAATCAGCCTAGTGTTATTATTTCCTTTCTTCATTGCTGGAAACAGATCAACCCAGACTTCACCAAAACATGGGAGAGATTTGTGAAAGATAATTCCAACTCCAGTAATTAAAATTTAACCATTGCAAGGAATCCCAAACAAGCTACACTAGTAACCCTCTAGCCCTAACTATAGCGGTCTGTCAGGTCCATTTGTAATACTCGATAAAATCAATACATTTAAAGATTAGGAAAGCAGAAGTTATAAATGTAGAATTTCAGTGAAATAGTTCCATGCATAATTGCTGCCCTATAAATGAACAATAGCATCTCATATTCTCCCTTTTTTAATACGAGTCAGTGTCAGTTGTGTTCTCTGGGCTTGCAAAGATGGAAATTGGATCTAAATTATGGATGTTTTCTACTGACCTATATGTTAAATGATTAAGAATTATAGAAGTCTCATGCAATAGTCTGCTCTGCATATATATTTAAAGAGAACTGTATGAATATTCAAAACTGATTGTTTCTCCCATTTCAAAGAATAAAAGAAATATAGTTGTTTTGCTATGTATACATAAAGCATTTCTCCCAAGGTCAGAGGGAGAGGTCAGAGCCAAAACAAAAATCACTCCTGGGAGTGGTTTGCCACATGATCTTTTCTATGTCTTGAAAGGTCAGAGTCTATGTGGGACAAATTTAATAAACAGATCCCAGAAGTATTCTATTCAATTTCCGAGGAAACGTTCCAGAATGCTAGAATTGGGATTTTGCTACACTGAAATGCCAATTGTTTTGAGATGTTTTGTCTCGTAATTACGAAGGTGGCTCAGCTCCAGCTGAACGCCCCCTCCCAAAGAAAAAAAAGTGTTATCTAGAATGGCTGAAAACTGATATTAGAAATTGTTAAAAGTGGTAGCTTGGATCTGCTCGCTCCTTTTCTGTACTGAGCTTGACAAAAGAGTGAATGGTACGAATAAGGAGCACAGCATCATTAACCACCTGCTGTACAACCAGCAATTCAAAGTACTCTGCACCTTTTGAGAAACATTGGATGGGCATTTCTGCTGTAAGCAGAAAATAACCTGATAAAAAGCTGAGGCTTTCTGGTCCTTTTGTGAGAGACTGAAGGAGTTAATGTCTCAAATATTGCGGTGGGACAAGTTCTGCCTAAAGACAAATCCTGCACAGCAAGGACCCAAGGTGAAGACCCCATCAGCTCAGACACCAGCTGGGGGGTGCCCAGCTCCCCGTTCTGATAAGCTGTTCTGATCCAAAGATCAAACAACAGCCACGTCTGCAGGGAAGGAGAAATTACTCCCCGAACGACCCCCAAGCCCAAAGGCTCACAAACTGCTCATTAGCCTGACGAGTTTGGGTGCCTGCCCGCAGGAGGGGCAAGGATGCTAGAAGGGCACAAACTGGAGCCCCAGGTGGGGCTGGACCGATGCTGGACCCAGGGCCGATGAAATCTTTCTCTTTTCCTTTTCCTCTCTCTGTCTGATCTCCTTATTCCCTGAATTGACGTCTATGGCTACCCTGGATTTCCCGGTTTACTGAAGTAGTCCTGTGCCAATTCCTGTTGTGAGAAAGCACACCACCTCCTACCATGCCTCCCCAGTTCAATTTGCTTCTGTCATGAATAAAATCTTTAACTGATTGCTTGGTGTCGTTTCACCTTAATTTAGCCCGAGGGAATTTCGAATTAAACAGGACTCCCTGGTCTTTCCAGCCCGGGTCGTGACACCTTTTGGGGGCATTTTCTTATCAAAATCAGAATCTTAAAAACAGTAAGAGGAAGAACTGAGGTATAATGAGGGCAGTGTACTTGGAAATATCCATCAAAGTCTTTCATTTTGAAAATTATTTAAAATAATTCTTAATTTTATTTATATTTATTATTTATAATATTTATATTTCTTGATATTCTTGTATAAGATCTCTTTAAGAAAGATGATTTTTCATCCTTGTATCCTCTTTCTTAGAGATCTTATACAAGAACATAGCCAAATATAAATACATAGAAAATTAAAGAGGTGACAGTAAAGCATACTGTTCCCAGAAGGAAAACAAAAGGAAATTCACAGTCATTACAGAAAATAGTAATTACATACGCATGCAATCCCACTGACTCTGTAGGCACAATTCGGACTGTAATTGTGTGTGTTGGTTATTGGTGACAGGACAAACCCTAAGTACTCTGGCTACTGATGCATCTTTTCTTCAATATATGGTGGTAAAATTAAGATGGTATACTTCTGCCCACAGGGTCAAACCTCCGTTTCAGACCGTGTGGATATGATCATCATTCATGCTGACTCTACTTCAATATTGATCGTGTCACTCATTTCAATGGATTGTGATTTAAGCCGGTATAGGTAAAATCAGCCTTCATGATGATTACAGCTGAACACCATTTACTTTCTATAAAATACCATCATTTTTTCTATTATATTTGCTATTTGCTTCCCCAGTATGGCTCACCACTGGTTTTGCCTTTCCGTTTGTCACAGACTGGTTTTTACTCTACACGTATTTTGGAGCATTTATCATATGAGCCACAGTTTGTACAAACCTGCTGTGGTAACAAGAATAAATAAAAAGAAGATAATTGACATGATGTTTCCTGTCCACATCTGATTAAGCAGAACTGTGTTATAACAAGGGCCATCCAGCCCGGTGCCTCACCAGCTATCTGTGCAGTATCTAGTACAGATCCTTAGGGGGTGGAAAAATCAGAACAGAGCAAATATAACCTCAGTGAGGGAGCAGTTGGAGTCCGCAGACAATGTGGAGCATTACTTCAGAGGAGTGAAGCTTGGGCTTGGGACTGAAACCTAAAGGTAACAACTGAAATTATTTTAGTGTTGTTCTTCCAGCAGAAACTTCCCAGAGGCCCCAAACACTTTTTATTCCTTCCCCTGTGCCAGAAAGACCAATTCATTCCTACACAGGATTCAAATTCTGCAGCTGTTCCCTCAATGCAGTTAGTTATTGCTAATACAAAAAATCTATAGCGCGCTGTAAAGTGGAAATATAATACAATATATTTAATGGCTGGATACCTCTACGAAGTCTTAAGGAAGCCGTACAGGAACAGTTCAGGATTTGTCTGGCAAATTTAAAATTTCCTGATGGCAAAGCGTCAACATAACTTGCTTTATGACATTTGCTTCCTCTTCACAGAGGGAGCAACCTGAGTTGGTGCAGGAGGGGAACCGAGGGGCGTGATACAGACTCCGTTTGTACCTGGAATCCCTGATTCTTGGCCTCCGCATTGCTCGCAGCGGGGGAACGCTGCTGCACAGTCGCCTGGTCTCCTTCTCAGCTGCTGCAATGGGGATGTTAGCTAAAGATCACCCTGAATGTGGAAATGGAAAACATGGAAAGCGTGCAGCGTCAGTGGTTTTTTTCTAGTTGCTTAGCTTCAAATTCTCCTTCAGCTGCTGCCAAATTGTTGGTTTGCTGGGAACTTTAATAAACAATATCAGCCCTACATATGATGAAATATAAGAGATTCTCTCTGTTTACCTATGAAGTTCTTAATGGTAGATAAATACAAACTTTTTACTGATAAACCTTCTTAAGTTTTACTTTCTATTTCAACTATTTAAAGTGAGATTCTTCTTTCTGAATGAACTCTGGATTAATTTACTGTCCTGGTTTGAACTGGGATAGAGTTAATTGTCTTCCTAGTAGCTGGTATAGCATTATGTTTTGGGTTCAGTATGAGAAGAATGTTGATAACACACTGATGTTTTCAGTTGTTGCTGAGGAGTGTTTAGACTAAGTCCAGGATTTTTCAGCTTCCCATGCCCAGCCAGCAAGAAGGCTGGAGGGGCACAAGGAGTTGGGAGGGGACACGGCCAGGGCAGCTGACCCAAACTGGCCGAAGGGGTATTCCAGACCATGGGATGTCATGTCCAGTAAATAAACTGGGGGGAGTTGGGGTGGGGGGAATCACTGCCTGGGAACTAACTGGGCATTGGTTGGCGAGTAGTTGCATTGTGCATCACTTGTTTTGTATATTCCAATCCTTTTATTATTATTTTAATTTTATTAGTGTTATTATTTTCATTATGAGTTTCTTCCTTTCTGTTCTGTTAAACTGTTCTTATCTCAACCCATGAGTTTTTACTTTTTTTTTTTCATCAATTCTCTCCCCCATCCCACTGGGTGGGGGGAAGTGAGTGAGTGGCTGTGTGGTGCTTAGTTGCTGGCTGAGGTTAAACCACAACATTACCCTAAGGTAACACAGAGCAAAACCTCATCTTACGGAGGATGGGAAAAAATGTAACACTACATCTGCCTCAACAAGTTATACTCCTAATTACTGCAACATTTTAGGAACTTACAGTTTACACAATTTGTTATATTACGTATTGATGTAATCTCACCTGAAATACCTGATACTGTCATTTATTTTCTATTTTTTATAGTGATGCTAATTCAAAAAGCAAGACCAAGAAGAACTTTTCATTTGGAAAAAGACATTGACTTGTGCATATTTAATTAACATGCATCTCCTGTTGTCACATTTGGTTTTAAAAAACCCAGTATTTTCACATACAATCGCAAATTAATCCCAAAATATTCTGTTACATTTAAAATGTAGCTTATCTTCATTTATGAGTTAAACACAGGTTGTATTTAGTGGAAACAAAAGTTTTGAATCCACAGCCTTGATGTATTTGACAGTTTTATGCTTGTTGTCAACCTTTTTTTTGTTCTTTAATGAGTCCATATATTGTTATATATGGTTCTTCATCTTTCCGTAAGGGAAAAAACAGAAGCAATTATAACTTAATAACATTCTCTGTGCTAAGAATGTGTGGTGACAGATAATGAAGTCCAATATACGTATCTGATTACAAGTTGCTCTTTAGACGTAGGACAAATAACTACAAGATGGCAATGTCAAAGCAAGGAACACTTACACAATGAAATATTAATGAAAATACATTGCACTTATGTCTCAATGACATCTAAATGGGAATCGGTTATCAGATCTTGAGTGTTTGCAACAAATTTCTACTCTGTAAAAAAAAAAAAAAAGTCCAATGAACTTTAAAAATGTCAGCCAGCAGGGCTTTCAAATACATAATTTACTATTTTGTTGGCTTCCTATAAATGGATAATAATAAACTCCTAGCTAAAAGCAAGCTCATAAATGCTGAATCAAAAATGTGAAGAACACCATGAAATGATAAATGCGGAGCTGTATGGTAATTTTCTTCTAAGTAGAAAATGTAGCTGTAGTGTTAAAAATGTGAATGGAAATTTTGACATTCTGCTTGTGCAGAACAAGGTTTTTGTAGGGAAGAATCTGTGCCACTCTCAGTTTCTATACTGCTAGAGCAGTGCAAGAGCAACACTGCTGGATTTGCAGCTTACATTTGATGGACTTCCATGAGCAATATATTTTCATAGTCTTCCTTGTTACACTTGCCTCTTTGATACACTCTCATACTTATTTATTTAAACATATGAAAAATAGACTTATATTAATCAGAGGGCATAATGAAGTAATTTCTCATGGAGAAGTTTTAATCTTAATCAAAAATTGACCTATGTGTTATATTTTAAAAAGACATATATTATTGAATGGTATTAATAGAACTTTTAATGTTAAAATATTTTATACCAGTGAGAATTAGATTCTATTTTAAGGTAGTACTGTAGGTTGAATGACGATAAAAAATTCTCATTTTTTTTGGTTTGATTTTAATAGCATACAGACTACGTTTGAAAGGCTCTGTTCTGCTGATCAGCGCTCTTCATGCTGCCTGACACTATGGTCTCCTCTTTATGGGACACGATCTCCCTTGCTGGGTGTATTATATTAAATCAGTAGGTGTGACTTGACCTGGGCAGGCTAGTGAATGGAACAAAACTTGATAAGTGTATTAGGTCATGAAGACTGTTAAATCTTTCATATGGATAAATTTGTCCGAGGCTATAAAATACCATTACATGGTCCCCTGCCATAGTGGATTCAGATTGCACACTTGAGCTACAACATAACTAATTCTTTTGCCCAGATTGGAGGGGTTGAGAGCACCCACGCAGGCTCTGATCAACTCCTTTGGAAGGAATCCTGGATTTATAATGGAGTGATTTACAGCCTGATCTCTTCTGGACACAGTTTCAGTACCTGGCTTAGGAATCGGTAGTCTGAGCTAGGCTGTGGGACACCTCTATATAGTGTGAATTCAGTTAGAAGAGATTTCGGAATTATTTCTTCAAATGTTTATATCGCATCATGACAAGAAAAGGAAAAAAAGCTAAATGTTTGACACAGGAGCATTTAGGTAAATTACATTTATGTAGGATAAATCCAGAAACTGTAAAACTAGTTGATAATTAGATCATCTTTTGCAGGTTTGTATTTAAAAAAATTAAGTCTTAAAGCTTAGACATTTAGTCTTCTGTTAAAAAA
The DNA here is from genome assembly GCF_964188355.1 of Buteo buteo. Lineage (NCBI taxonomy): Eukaryota > Metazoa > Chordata > Aves > Accipitriformes > Accipitridae > Buteo > Buteo buteo. The sequence goes on from NC_134192.1 coordinate 21,251,215, forward strand.
AGGACCTGTCTTAATTAAAGCACTGTTATAACAATGATTTAGTTGGATTTCTTTTCTGTTCACATTAAAATTTTTGTCATAAGAGTGAGCTACAGCATTGTGGAATATTAATATGGGATATATTCTTACTCACACTACACGGTCTCATGGTGGACCTTATATCAGAAAATAATGTTTCAGTTAATCTTTTTCCTAGTTTAGGAGAAATCAGGGGAAATCTTGTCAATGTCTATAAGTGGCTGAAAGGAGGGTGCAAAGAAGATGGAGGCAGGCTCCTTTCAGTGGTCCTCAGGGACAGGACAAGAGGCGATGGGCACAAACTGAAACACAGGAGCTTCCATCAGATCGTCAGGAAACACTTTTTCACTGTGAGGGTGACCAAGCACTGGCACAGGTTGCCCACAGAGCTTGTGGAGTCTTCATCCTCGGAGACAGTAAAAGGCTGCCTGGACACGGTCCTGGGCAACTGGCTCTGGGTGGCCCTGGGTTGGACCAGATGACCTCTGGAGGTCCCTGCCAACCTTTCTGTGATGCTGTGACATCCACTGTCCATCTGCAACACCGAATCGTGTGGTCCCTAGTGATCAGTGTAGAATCCATGCAGGATAAAGGACAGCAAGTTGCTCACGGGATGGTTTCCAAGATGAGTTGTATTTTTGGAGAAGAGCTCCCTTCCCTGACCATAGCACCCACCGCTTTCTGAAGCCCTTATGGCAAGGATGCTAAGCTCTGTGGAACCGTGAGTGTATTTAAAGGTAAGTTTCTTAACTGCCTATTTTGCTTTGTGAAATGATGAATTGTCAAATACGTCTTTCTAATGTGGTATAGGTAAGTTTTCAGAAGGCACCTCGATCTGCTTTTCTCCTGTTATTTATTTCTTTCTAAGTGGAAAACAAAACAAAAGTATTTTTGTAGGCATCATTAGGCAATTCATCCTGTTCCCCACCGAGTTCCCCACAGTTTACCCACAGCTTTATTGATTCTTCTGAACTGTCTCATACACTGTACACAGCCAGTCAATAGGGTGATGATGGCAATCAATAGAAAGTATAATAAAATAATAAACTTGGCTGAGAACAGCAGTGGTACACTTAGACCTTAGAATTTAACCTGTGAACTACATTTACATTCGACAGGCCCTTTCTCTATCAAAGCTTACTCTGATGGGTTTGGGACTGGGTTTATATTTGTTGCTTGGAAGCAGTAAGGCATACAATCAATCCTGTGTAAAACGTGTTAGCAGAATAACGGTGCAAAGCTAGCTACTCCTAGGATTTGCATGCTGCAGTTTCCTTTGTTGAGCTCTAACCAATAGCTCTAAAATCTGAACATTTAAATCCCATTAATGAATTATCAGTGTTTAAGATGTTTTGAGTTACAATATACACAGCAACACATCTTACATTAGATTGCATTTGTTTTTTGCTCTTGTGTAATGTAAATTAGCTCAATTAGTCTTTGCCAAATGACTCACTAAAAATAATTCTTGCAGGTAGACACATGACTAAATGTGGAACAAAATCTGCATCTGTTTTTCATGCACTATAAAGCCCTGTAAAACACAATTTCCATTAGGTAAGGTAATGTCTCTTAGCTATAGTAGTATTTAGCTATTTTCCTACCAATAATAATATTTCAGTGTACTGCAGGTATTTTAATGTAATTTATAAGTCTAAAAGTATTGTGCAGCCTCCCACCCTAGAAGGGAAGGACTGTTCTGTGTTGCAGAGGTGCACAGAATATGACAGCAACCGCTCACAGTCTGCTTCAGCAGAGTTAACGATCAAGGAGAAGTCAGAGCTGTTGTTTTATAGAGTAACACGTTATGCAAAGCATTTTACAATGTTTAAGATGCTTTCTTCTGTTATTATATTGTATCCTTCATTTTTCTTCCCCTGGCTTTCTGCTATCAGCGACATAATTGTCCCATGAGCTTTGTGAATTGAGTACCTTAGTATAATATACAAATTACTGCCCCTGAGCTGCAGATTGAATCTTACAGCAAGTGTAAACAACTGAATTGGCAACATTGGTTTGAAAAAGCTTTGCTAGGATTCTGCATCCTAGCATCCTTTGTATTCATGGATAACTTACACTAAAGAACACTTTAGGGACAATCACACAGATGTGCTATAGGCAGGAAAAACTTTAAAAATAACAAGGCTGAATCTGAACTTCAGCATACAAGAACACTTCCCAACTTCTGACTAAAGGTTTCAGCTGCATCCCAACGTTGTTCCGGGAGAAGACCCGAGTTTGGGCCAAATTTCAGAGTTGAACGCACTGATTTTTATTTTTTTTTTGGCATGAAACACAGTTTCATTGGCTATGAGGAAAGGAGAGCTGGCTGCAACCTCCCCCAGGTAATTAGGAAACCCAGCTCAGAGGGTGTGCTAGAAGCTCCGTGCCTCTTCAAATGCAGTTACGGTGGGTGTGGGAGCAGCTGCTCTCAGTCCTGCTCACAGCCATGTGGATCTGCAATAGCCTGTGAAGGTGAGGGAGCGGTGTGTAAAGGTCAGTGAAGCTATTATGTTTCCGTGGATTAAATAGCTTTTCCTCACATATGTATGAATCTATAGTAAATTCCCCTGTAGCCTTAGAGGACAGTAATTATTGACTGCAGTGTGGTACAGCTGTAGTTTTACTGCATCATTAGAGGAACTTCTTCCACTCGTGCTTCCAGAGGTGTCTCCAGTCACATCCCAGGGTACCTGTGTTATGCACTAGAAGATACATTGTGTGATTTTTTTTTTTTTTTTTTTTTGCTTCCTTAGAGGCAAAATGTTTTGTGCATCTTGAATATTTTCATTCGCATGTTAGTTACAAGCAGCCTAACACTCAGTGTTAATACTCACTAATGCTCACTCTCTTTTTTTTTGTGTGGGTGGGTGGGTGGAGAGCAGGCTGTGTTAATGTAACTCATCATCTGTGCAGAATTCTCTTCTTGAGCAGCCTATAGTGCCTCAGACCTTGCCGTGTGGGCGTATCTATACACATGTGTATAAATACATATGCATATAGCAGGAATCACTTCTCTTATCATTGAAACGCAGCCAGCTCCTAGATGAGATGTGGCGACTCTTAGGTAGTGGACAGAAATATTAGATGAGTGGAAAGTGAAGAAAAAAGAGAACACGACAAGTTATGTGCAAAAGGTTTTAGTTGGGATATATAGTAATGACCTATATTGGCTTTGCCTGAAATACATGAGCTTCATATACTAGTACTGGCAGAAATGGCAGTGAATATTTAACACAAGTCACAACTTTTACACTTCCATGTTTCATATTCAATATATCTTTCTAAGTGTGTTATTCATCGTACCAAAAGTGATATAAACAAATCCTGCTCTGCAGGCTGCTGTTTACTCTCCAAGTGGCATTTTAAGAGCAAACCTTCCTTCCTTGACATACCACAGTGACAAATTACAGCTAATACTTCTACATCCAATAGGAAAGGAACATAGTAGTGCTAAGGATTTATATAGTAGAGAGCCATGTGGCATATGTAACTGGCTGGCATTTTTAGTGCCCTGCCTTGATTTGAGACAGCTTTGGTAATACATAGCCTATCTTCTTTGTCCTTGACTATTTAAAGATTTAATTTTTTTGTTTGCTGTCTTTCTTTTGTAAACCCAGAAAAGCCTCGAAAGATGTGTATATATAACAAAACATATGACATCTTTATACAATCTCAAATCTACTTAGGTAAGGAAAAAAAAATAACAGTGGAAAATATGAGTGGGAATAAATATGATAAATGGTATTTTATAATACCTAGATATGTTTCTAAAAGCTATCAAAGATCTATATGTGTAATATAAGACATTTCACTCATTTGGCAATTTTCGTGTTCCTCTGAGACTGCCTTTCAAAGGCATTAAAGAGTGCTAATTTTTTTTTTTGTTGCCCATCATCAAAAACTATTCTTTATCCCAGCATAATAGCATCAGATATTTAAAAAAAGAAGTGATGTCACAGAAGACAAAAAGAAATTATGAGTCTTAGATCTTTTTTGAAAATGAAAAATTATCTGGTTCTACTGAAGTGCAGTCTTTCTGATCACCCTGCTAATGTGCAGCTGAGGAGGACTCTGATAATAATTCCGTTAAGATCAGCTGGGGTATATGCAGAAAAAAAGCCCCACCTCTTGTGAGGAGTAAAGAGTATCCAAATCCGACAAGACAAAAGCAAGTGTCACTGAGAGGTACTATCTTGTTCCTCTGGCTTCTCCCAGCACCGCTGGCTTCAAACTTCAAAGAAATGAGAAGAAACAACAGACTTTTAATGCTGTACTTATGTCTTAAACAACCACGTTCTCAGCAGCATGTGCTTACTGTCCCTCAGAAATGCATACATTCATGTCAGTGGGCATCCTGTGTATTTAGACAAAGCCAGCCTATCAAAGTCTGAATCAGCCATGAGTTCTGAGAGCAAGATTATTTTTTTATCTAACGTATACTTTTGAGGCTTTCCTTCCAAGTTTTGGTAACTGGTCTTATTTCTGTTAGTCAGAAGTGTCCTTCTTGCATGTTTCTACATTGGATTGTGAGCATTTCGTCACCTTCCTTTTGTCTTGATTCATTGTAAGGTTTTTGTTTTGGTTTTACTCACTTAGAAAACAAAAAGAAATCAAATTACTCTCTAGTTTGTTTAAAATAAGTGAGTAATATGGCATCCTGGTTCTTAACTGATAAATACTTGTTTTATGTTCTTAATACCAGTATTTATAGTTGGCACTGGCTCAAGAACTCATTCGTAACCTCAGTGACTAAGTTAAAGGTGGATTGCTTTCCTTGCTTCTCTATGGTAGCATAAGTAAGATCCGTATCCTTGTGCTTGCATATATATTCTGCTTAAAAAAAAAAACCATCTCTCAAACTCAGTTTAAACTTTGTTATTAGGTGAGTCCAAGTCAGGTGTCCTCAAAGATGATGAAGTCAGTACACTAACTGTGGAAGGACTTTTAAGGAGTTCATCTTTCTCCATTGATGATAGTAGTTTATGAAGCCATCGCATTAGTTATGACATGCCCATGCCATCATTCAAAATTCCTGGCTGCGTAATACTGAATTACAATGGATCGCTTTGCATTTCTTAGTACGAGCAGGAAATGGCATTCAAAAAGGGAACACCTCAACTTTTAGACTGTCCTGTGTTGTTCTGATAGTTTTTGAGATTAGTTTGCCTATCTTTACCTGCCTGACCCAAAACAACGAACAAAACCCAAGCTCATGTGAGACAGGAAAGAATAAATACAACATGAGCAATTTGTCTCATTAAAATTAACTTTTAGCTGGAGATATTGGAAAAGGTAATTAAAGTATGTTTCTGCTTATGATTCTTACCCAGATACAGCCTGTTTCAGCAAAAAACCTTTTTCATGTTTGACAAGCTATTTTAGGAGATAAGAATGATTATGAGTTTTTCTGTTGATAGGAATTACAATTAAGTATTTAAATTCTTTTCCAACATGGCATTGCCCTAGAACAGTTACCTGCTTTGACTTGAAACAGTTCTTTTTCTTTCTTTTTTTCCATCTCCTTACTTTTAAAAGCCAGAAAGGCTTTTGAAATCTGTGGGGTTTTCTTTTAATTTCTTTTTTTTTCTCTCCTCCCAGAGAAGCCGTTCCTTTAATGATATGTTTGAAAACACAAAGTGGGGTTTTTTCGGTGCTTTACAGATAACCTGTTATTTGAATGTCTAACAGTCCTTTATGCTTGGTAAATGGTACATCAGATTAGAAGGAAACTTTGGATAGTCGTAAATGTTCTCTTAAATTTTGTATAAGTATTTCTTTTGGGGTTGAAAGTAAATAAATGAATATATAACACAGAAAATAAATCTTCCTTATGCGAGGAAGTAACCCTTTTCCTGCCTTTTTTACTAGATTAATCTTGTTTAAATTTGCACAGGGAGTTTCTATAAGCTTTATACTCTTCTGAGCATTATTTTTTAGAAAGTTGCTAAACTGTATATTAAATAAAACTGAGCATCCTTATGCTTTTTTAGAAAGGCCATTTTGCAAGTCAAGGATTGTTAACACAAAGAATTCAGAGAACGGTACAGAAACTGTCTTGTGGAATGATCTTTCCTTAGAAAGAAACATTTTGCTAAACTATAGATGTTTACGTTAGAAACTATTGTTTCTTGAAGACATTTCAAATTAAAACTTCATTTGGACTTTTTCCAATGGTGATAGCCTATTTCCATCCTACAGAAATTACAACATCCTGTGATGACATCCTATTTTGATTCTGAAGTTCTAAATAACAATTTAAATCTTGTTGTTGTAACTGTTATTTGAAAAAGCCAAAACCTCAGTTTAAGAAGCAGACATTTGGTGTCATATTATATAAAAATTAAAAAAAAGGGGGGGGGGGAAATCTGTAGAATTTACCTCATGCTTCTGCATATATCTCATTCATAGTTCTGTTCTCAGAAATATTTGATTTGACTTCCCCATGAATTACCAGTTAGATGTTGATTTCCTTTCTCACATCATTTTAACTTTGGAAGAGTTGTCTAATTAACAGAAAAATGAGGAACTGATGTGAAAGCCAGACTAAGAACTTTCGGTGATTGCTACCAGGATACAAAATATTTGAGCATTTCACTTCAGAGCTTAATGAGCAGGAATTAGCATCACAAAAGCAAATACCTGCATTACTTTTATAAAAAGTATAACCTGTTTTACTGGCATGATGTTGATCTGACATACCTCACCATGACTCCTTGCTGTCTTAGGTTTATGAATGTAGCACTCTAGTTCCTTAGGCTGTGCAATGTTTCATGAACATCAAGTGATGTTAAAATAACGCTTAGTCACTGTGGATTGCACACTAAAGCTTCTGGAAAGGTTTTTATTATTTAAACTGGAAGAAGAATGCAACTTTGCTCGTATTTAAGAATTAAAAAACAGTTTAGAAAAATCAGGAAGAAACAAACAGCTCTGTGAGCTTTTTTTAAAAGAACTACTCGGAAGAGAGTTTTCAACTAAGGTGAAAACCCCTTTGTGTGCATCTCCTTTTGAAACTGAATATGCTTTAGGTCATTGAAGATTTCTAGCACCTTGAAGCACCTGATCGTGCTGATTACCCCTGAAGATGTTGGCTAAACAAACCTGCACAACATATCACTTTGACAAGAGACAGTGCTAGCTTGCAATCAAGACTGTAAGTGATTTATTTGTTCCCTTTTCCCTGAGCTTACCCATCATTACATGTTCATTAAGTAATAATTGTCATTGATCAGCAGGCTTGTGTATGGATGATGGTAAAAGAAACAGGGCTATTAAACCTGCACTGGGTAGAACAAGTGCATGCCACAACCAATAAGGTAGATTAATGAGAAGAATTAAACTAAGGATAGTTATGTTATGGACCTCTTCCTTTTGTTTCATTTTATTTATGATTACTGACAAGTGTATGATATCTTAGACCTTCAGAAATAAATGTATAATAATATAAAATAGAACCATGGCCTAATGCTATGCTATTCAAGTGCTCTGACCTTCAAGAGCAGCTGGTCGTCACCTATTACAATAATTAAATTGGTTTGGTGGTTTTCAGATAGGTTTTGTAAATAGTGTGTAGGTCAGCTGAAATAACAGGACAAGCGTGTATCACAAATAAGATTGAAAGTCAAATCAGGTTTCTAATGGATCATTTGTGGGTAAGTCCCTGTGTAAATAAATATTTAAAAGATCAAAATGGCCTAACTTTGTATCAGTTGGGGACAGTGGTAAATTCATGATGTTTCAAATTATGATTTTTTTATTACACTTGTTCATCTGTATTATTTTCAGAACCCTAGGTAGGAAAAAGTTTTGGAATCTACTCATTTGATCAGGTAACGTCCCACCAGATGAGGTTGCCATAAACCCTGGTAAAGAGTTGTATGCCTGTAGAGGCAAGGTGCTGTTGCTTTAAAAATATATTCAGCTTTAGGTGTATCGGTGTCCATAGTTATATATATCGAAACATTTTTGCCTGCCTTCTCAAGTAGGACTATAATAGCTACGTATAATCTTTATTTTAGTAGCTTCTTCCAGCTGTGTGTTCATGTCTAAATAGAATTATTGAAAATTTTCTCTTAGAGTGCATGTATTTCTGTCCGTTTTATAGCATCATTTATTTATATATTTATTAATGTTCCTTTGGCTTATTTGCTTTGTTGCATCTGAAAACCAGGTATGTACTGCTACTACTATTGGGCCAAATGTTATTGGCTGTCTAACAAGCTTGATGTGTTTTGAGCATAGATTATTTCTCTTTTTCTTTTCATTGTGGTCCCAGGCCTCCTGCAATCAATCTTTTAATAAAAAAGGAAATGCCTTTTGTTGATTTTTACAGACCGAAAGGTCAAGACAACACTTAACGAGAAGAAAAGATGGAGCAAAAATAACATGAAAAATTCTTTGGGGAAATGGGAGAGGGTTAATTAGGTGTACTGATTGCAGTCATTTTATAGTTCCAGAAAGCATTGTCCTGTGTTAGTGCTTTAAAAATACAGCTTTAATTATTATGCTAGGTAAGAAAACTACCTTAGGGTAGATTCTGCCAGTGCCTTTCCCATTGATTGCTGCAGAAATCTAATACTGCAGTATTTTCTCTGCCACTACTGCCAGGACTGGCTCAGAATATCTACTGTAACTGCTTATAATTCAGAAGCAGTATGAACTCTGAAGCAAAAGTTTCCAGTCTGCATCAATATCCAAAACCAGTGTTGATGAAAAGCTGGATAATTATTTTCAAGTTATAAGGATGGAAAAGAAAAGAGAAGAATTGTTTGACTTTTTGAAGAGATTTCTATGGTTATTTTTAATCACTTTAAAAATGGCAAAACTATTTATTATGTCCATTGTACCCCACCTAGAGAAGGAGTTTAGCCCAGCTGGCCCTCAACTGTATTTTGTCTGAACATGAGATGAATGTGAGAAAAGAGGACAATATTACTTGCAGAAACACTGTGTGATATGCTTCCTATCTTATGAAACATTATCCTTGGCCTACTGTGAGTTACAGGAATAGATGTTTGTTATTTGTAAGGGATAATAACCACCACCACCACCACCACCACCTTCTGAGACCTAGCTACACCAGAATTTTAGGAAAACCAGGGCACAATATCGAATCATTAATAATGACACAGGAACCACATCATTGCCTTGCAGATAGAAGAAACAGAAAAGCATCTAAATCAGAGAAGTTTAGACAGTATAAGAAAATAATCAAGGTTTAATTTTTAATGGAGCAGCTGAATAAACAATAAGAGAAGACCTATCTAAGTTCCATGCAAGTTTACTGTCAGGATGGCAGGAACAGATCAAATCTGAGCGAGCTCATAAACAACCATACCAGGAGAACGTGATAGACTAGAATGGCGAAAGAAAAAAAGACCATAATTTGGAAGTTTCTTGCATCCTTAACACAATTTTTATGAGGACATAAACTGTATTTTCTTTAATGAATTCTAACCTGTGCTCATTGGGAAGAAGTAAGAGGGATAACATTATCTGTAAATATTCAGAGATAAATTGGTTTCTAGTCTGTTATAGAAAATACGCATTTCCAATTAGCTATAAAATATTTGTTCTTGTCATAGCTGTTATTAAACTCTACAGTTTTCCAATATAACAACAGAGATATTAAATTATGGATATGTATAAGTGATAGCTCAATCATTTTTTAAGAAAAAGTAAACTCATGTGCAGGAGCAGGGATAAGGAAACACCATCAGACTTTCCTGAGAAAGGGGAAAATGGAATAAGGTCTGGTTTATGTATATAAACTTTAAATAAGAGCAACATCTAAAGTTTCAGACCGCTAAAAAGTTACATATTTTTTTTTCAGCATTTGTCTTTATTACTTTGGAAACCAAACACTGGGAACCATCCAGTGGAAGAAAAATTGGAGTTATTTCTTTCCAGTTTGAACCTACATTTGACCTACTGTTACTCAAAAAACAACCCCATGAAAACAAACACCCGCCCCAACCAAAAGCCCCCAGCAACTCCCCTCCCTCCCCTCGATTGCTATTTCAATATTTGTAGATGGGCTTAAAGAGGTCAGAAGGTTAGAGTAGTGTTATGGTTTATCTTACCAATGGAAATGAAAACTAGGAAAAACTTCTATCCACATATTTTTACAACTGTTGTTGTATTGTTGATTATTAAGTTGCAGAGAATACAAAATCTCTGTCCCACTACCAAGCATTAGTGAAGTCGTATGCTGGGAAGCCATTTCAGTAAATAGTAACTGAAAGTCTTCTGGGGAGAAATAATTTTGTAAGAGTTGTTTAAAAGTTGGATGTCTTGTCTAAGCCAGTCCTTTAGATTCCTTCAGTGGCCAAAGGAAGAAATAGCTGTGCCACGCGACCTTTTAGACAGTGGTCTAAGGGGCTGCACCATTATGCTGTATCAGGGCTAGGGATAGCCATCTGTCAGAAAAACGATGCTTTCACCAAATCAGTTTCTGCAGTGAAGAAGTTTTACACTTAGATGCATCAAGAGTCAACACGAATAGATGCTGGGATTTTGATATTTGGTCTGTGATTTGGGTCTTCTGGCATGACCACCGAAATGCTATTACTTGATTTGAATGAGCAAAAAGAAGCCATTTCTAGTCTTTCATTTTCGTTATGACATCTGGAACAGTTTGTAAACTCAACTTCTTTGGATTTAATTATTTATGAGCCTTTACTGACTGTTTTATAAAAGGTAAAAATCCTCCCTTTGTTTTCCATTTCAATGAAGAGATTAAAATAATTAAATACTGATTAGCCTTACGTTGACCTTTACTAACAAACTTGCTTATAGAATTGGCAAACTTCAACACTTTTTCCCTTTTCTGGAAACAATTTATTATGCTACTGAACAGCACAAAAAGGCATTGCTTTAATCACCCAGTAAGCAAGGATTTTGGCTTGGTGTTGGGGTTTTTTGTTTTTGTTTTTTTGACAGCTCATCAGCTTGAGACAGCTCAGAACTCTTTGCTGCCTACTTCTTTGCCATAAATAGCAAATAATGATTTATCCTGAGGACAGAAGCAATAACCTATTCACATCTAGGACAATTTTGTCCTTCGTCTTTGATAGTACCTCATTTTCCCCCAAATAATTAAACAAAGCACTCTAATATAATTAATCTTTTAATTGCAGTATCTTGCTGGAAGGTTGTAAAATGGGATGTTGTGTTAAAAACTCTTGAAACAACTTCTTCAAAACCATCTTTTACCCATCTTTGCCAGGATAGGTAAAAGCTCTACATTTAACCATTACTTACAAGCCGTGCTTGCTTTTTTAATTTGCCTAGTCACTGTATAAACATCTCATCTATTGGTTAGTTGCTTGGTTTGGTTGTTACGCATTGATTGCCTGTGTTAATGTAAAAAAATTCCTTAAGACTAGATTTTTTTTTTTATGTTCTCTTGAGAATGCTTAGGTAATCCTGACCCTGTTAAGTACTGATGCTGTTGTTAAATCAGATTCTGGAGTACGTTCCTCCTAAACAATGTTTAGTTCCTCTTTATATAGTTTTGAAATTTCTCTGTATATTAAGTGGTTCTGACAGCGTACTGCTAATTTGTTTCCTTATTTATGCTAAATACGAAGCAGATCCTTGTGTGTGACCTAAGGAGGTAGAAAGCCTTGGCACATTCAGGGAAAGATAACTCTTTTTAAAGTTACATTCTAAATTCATTATCATGCATACATTCAAAACAAATGTTATGTTCTCACATGTAAGATGCCAGAGCTGATGGAAAGGCTCCACCCTTATAAGCTTCACCTTCTTCTTGTGCAAAGGCTCAGCTGAGTAGCCTTCCCTAATGAAAGGTTTATTTTCAAAAGTGACTTAATTCAAGCATTGAGATTACTTTAGTTATAGTTACAGTATTGCCTGCTTTTTACAATTCCCAGAGTGGCCAGAGGATAATACAAACTAAGTAGAATTTATGTACTTGAGATGTGGGTTGTACTCTCTTGCTGCCTGTTCTAGATAACAAGAAACATGTTAGCACTTTATATTTGCTGCTGCACTGCTTTTTATTTTGAATTGCCTATGTTGAAGGCATGTGTCTAAATATTATTTAAAACAAAACAACCCCCCCAAACTTCAGATGTTTTGGATCAGCCATGATTTTATCTATTTTTTGACACTGTTTCCTTGGTTACATGATATCTAAGTCAATTCATTTTAAACACAGATATTTTACTGAATATCTTTTAAAAAAAAATGTGTTGGTATAGTAAGTCCACTAAACCTTGCTGCAGAGTTTTTCAGCGAAAGAGGTTACTCCTTTGTGATATTGCTATTCTATTTGGGAAAATGGAAGTGTGAAATTTAGTCAGAAATGAGTACAGTTCAGTGCCCCATTCCTTGGGTGCAGCTTTGTTGAGAATAATAAAGAATAGGAAGATATGGAGGGAGGGAACAAGACCAGAGAATCTACTGCTGTGCACTTACTGTTGTCCTGCTTCCTGTGAAGAAGCTAGTCCAGTTCTTCGTCCTAAAATCTTTTCCTGGGAGGTACTGGAGTAGTGTAGCTCACGGTTCTGACACCTGGACGGGAGGCCAGAGCTGTATACTCCAGCTGCAGAGCTGCTTTAAACCCTGAAATAAATTCTACAGGAAGAGGCAAAAATGCTAAAGCTTTTAATGTATGTAGACAGAATAAAGCACAATTAAAGGAACTATTTGGCAATATCCTACATCAACGGAACTGCTGTAGATGACCTATTGTGACTCTGACAGCGTGGTCACGAGCATGCTGTGTGGGGGCAGAAAGATGTAGAAACCTGGTAGTGCCTTTCCACAGGATTTTTAAAAGTACTTTCATAATTTCAGCATACACTGAATTATTGCTTTTCTATTATTTATACCCCAAAATATTACTGTAACAATATCATATGCATATTAATAACCTCTTCTAAGATTTGATCTGTAATTGAGAATAGATTTTATATTTGGATGCATATTTAATACAGAACCAAACTTTTCTGATTAAAGGCAAAGGAAAATGATTACTTACTATTTATTTTATGCTAGCAGCTCTTCCTGGCATCTGGGCTCTGACCTGTTATGCAGTTTCCAAAGATGCATTATTAGATGCTTCTTACTGCACATAACATGCAGAAAAAGATTGGGCACAACTTGTAGCTAGAGAAAAGAGACACAGATATTAGTGGCTTTTTTTAAGAAGTTCGGTTATTTTTCCAGTACGTGAACCCCATCCCCCCTGAAAGTCTGCCCAGCATTGTCCCTACCAGACCAACCTTTTCCTTCTCTTCTGTCTTCAGAAGAGAAAAATGATCTCTCTGGGCTGGCAAAGGTGGTGTAAGGCTTGTATCGCCAGATGCAGGGTATCATGTCTGCGAGGAAATGATCGTGTTAGAATTGATGTGGCCACAGTTAACTTGCTGCTATTTCAGGGTTAGATTGTATTACTTTGCCTCTCCTTTTTCGTTTTTGTATTTTCATTTGTTGGTTACATTCTCAGCAACACGTTTTGACAAATAAATTCTTTCTATAACTCAGAATTTAAAAAAATTAATCTTGATTTTTACCATAGCAAAAGTATCCCAGATGAGATGGTTGGGCTCAGAATCTCTTATGTCCAAAGACAAATTCCTGTTTCACATCCTGCTAGGGAAGTAGACAGTTCCTTTGATAGATCATTTTAATTCAATGCATGCACTTTTTAAGAATTGGTTTTCATTTTGTGTATAAGAATGTCATTCACTGATGAAATGCCAAAGCTCTAAGCTGTGAAGACTGTTTTTGTGGAAACTTAGTTGATTTTTTTAATATTTTTTTTTTCCAAATGAACACTTTCTCTTATTTCATGAATAGTAAGATGAGCCAGACAATTTCAATTTTTAACTAAAAACTCAAAAGATACACCTATATACCACTCCAGTGTCTATCTGAAACAGTAGGAGAAAAGATCTGGCATAACTTCATCTACCCTATAGATGTAAGGAAAATACTAATTCCTCAAAAGATCAATAAACACAGGAAAAAGCAGGGATAACGTTATCCTGTTTTCCAGCTTTCCTGGAGTGCGGAGTTTAACTCAAGAAAACCGAGGCAGGCAGAGGCTGTGCTACTTGAAAAGGAATGTCTCAAATCTTTTCTTAGGATATTATTTGACTTTAATAACAATTAAACATAAAGCAAAAACATCAACCTTGCAAATTAAGAGAATCTGACTCTCCAGTTTGCTGAGATCTCAAGATACCACTAGGCAAAGGCAAAACTTGGGAAAGTATGAAGCTGTTAGTGGGGCATTTTTAACCCAAGTATTTGAAAATATTATCAAGAACAGTAAGAACCCAGTACTGCTTGCAAGAGAAATGAGTCAGTCTGTCAGTGAGTGACTTCCAGATATAAAAAGAAAGAGCACTTATCTCTATCAGTTGTACTTCAGTGAGAGATAACAGACATTAAATGCTGTACCTGAGTACCTGGTACTTCCAAGGTACAGTTTACTGCAAGTGTCATAACAAATAAACAAAGACCACTTCTGCAAATTCTCATGTGGCCTTCTAATTTTGGAATTGCTGTTGTGAAATAAGCTACATATTACTATACGACATTGTATACTACATGCTGAACCACTCATTCAAATGGAAATTTTACTTATGGGTAGAGTCCTATATGTTCCTTAAAGGTATTGTTACTATTGAAGTTATCTTTCAGACAGTTTTGCAGATTTTTCTTCAATACTTTTTATCTTTAAAATACAGGTTTTTTTCCTCCCTAAGTCTGTGCATTAATAAAAACATTATTTTAATTAGTTTAAGGTCAGTTTAGCTTAAAATGTTTCTTCACTTTTTAAATATCTGTGCTGCTAGTTACTGGGGGGGGAACATGAAGAAAATAATGAAATAATAGAAAATGCATAGGAAACAGTGAAAGTTGGTTAATTACAAGTTGTGGCTTATGCTCTCTACTCCGTCTCTTGAGCAGAGGCATACAGCTTTTTCCATGTTCTTACTCCCTTGATTATTTTTGCTCCATATGCACTGACTATACGAGGTGGAATGTAGTCCAGCTGGTTCCAAGCTGTGTCTGCTAACTGGGCAGCTAATTACATATGACCATTAGTAAGAGAGCAGATATAACAGCACAGATTACTACTGAGTATACATTACAGCCTTTTCCTGATTTGGGTATTTCAATTTGCCTGTTTTCTCTATGCAGCCTCCAATTTTCAAGAAACTTTTAGAACTTTAGTGACTTCAAGAGTCTTACTTCTCTGACATATCTGCCTAAAATATGTCAATATATTCAGAAATTGTTAGGAAGTGCTGACAGATTAACAGATAATGCACCACTTTTTCTGAAGAAGGCAGGCTAAAAGTTTAAGAAAAATAATCTTGTTGAAAATTCACCAATACACTTCTATTATTCTGAGGATACTTTTTTGGTCCAGCTGGTCATGAATTTATTGATAAGAACAATAAAAGTGAAGAGTCATTTTCATGCATATATCTAGTCTTCAATAATACAAAACATCTGATTGTAAAGTCTTTAGTCTTTTGTTTTTGCAACATTAGTATCATTTAAATATCAACACAGTCTCTGTCCAGAAGGAATGAACAGCACCTTCCATAATGATTAGAGGGTGAAAAATTGTTTGGGGAAAGCATATATTCAGTATGCTGGAACTTTATTGCAGTGATCGTTGGTTGAAATGAAAACTGTTTTGAGATCAAGAATTTCCCCCAACAGACAACATTCGTAAATGGCACTGTATCTGTGAAATTGAAATTTCTCTAGACTTCCTCTGAGATACTAAATAAATGCAGACCACTTGTTAGCCCTCTCTCAAGATCCGTTTGGTGGCACGTTTCAGGCATTGCTCTTACGCATTTTCTTTCTTTACTGCTTTACCTCCATTAATGTAACAGATACTTCACAACCCACAAAGGCAGATATTAAGTGTTTTGTATTACAAAGTTCGTGCTCTTACTATTTCTCATCACTGTGTTTTCAAAAGATTTCTTAGAACATTTCTCACCTTCTGCAGCACTTTTGTGTTAACATTTGGTTTCACTCCTTCCCAGGCAGTGTGCAAACATTTTTGCTCTTAGCATCGACTTGATGTAGTTCTCTGGGTTGATGGTTGTCAGAGAAGATTGCCAATCGGTGATGCTAGGGTGTCTATCAAGTTTTTGATGGCCTTAATTCTATGCTACCAAACACATAGGTCTCCCTTGTATAATCCTTATTAATATTGATGATTTCATTGACTCTCTAGGATTTCTTATATGAAGTTTTGCTTCTGTACATGCTAGGAAGTATTTTAGTCTCCACAGCCTTGAGCAGATCAGTTCTTACCTCAAATCTAAGCCTCACTGGGATTAAAAAACTAGACACTTCTGTCCTTACCACACTGAATGTTTTATATATTGCATTAAGTATTCAGTAGAACAGGGAATGGAATTTGTATCTATTCCTCTCCAGGGGAATGCCATAACCATTGGGCTGTTGGGTCACTTTAGTTGTGTATTTCTGGCCTAGAGAGTTTGGGGAAAGATTCAATGTGAAGGACTAAGAGCGACTCCACTAATCTCCCCTCTGATAATATTTTCTGAGAAATAGGGGCAAATGGAATGACAACCTGCTCTTCCAGGGCAAGTCAGACTCCTGTTGTGGGCAGAAATAACCCCAAAATCAGAACCAGACAGGACTTGTTGGGTGTGTGGTTATGTGACCCATTGACTTCCAGTTGTATGATAATCCTGTAAATTCATAAGGACAAATATTGGGTGCAGACAGCTTGAGACTACCTCAGCTTATTATTACCTCTGGCAACCAAATTTTGCAGAAATGGTTCTTGGTTTAAGCACCCTTTCTCTCTTTACACTATGCTGGTGTTCAGGCTTTCAAGGATATGGCTGACAATTTTATTCATAAATTTTCAGTCTTATGTGAAGAAACTTTTTGTGCAGTTTTGCTTTAATAAAACAAATCCTAAACCACATTCCTGTGGGGTGTTATTCTGTTTGGAAAAAGAAAAACCTGGTAGGTTTACAAATGAAACAGTCAATCACATTTGGGTTCATTCTGAACTCTTATGATACAAAGTTGAACGTAGTTTAGAAAAATTGCTTAGAGAAATTCTTTTGAATTTCTGGATGAAGAAAATTCTACAAGGAGACCCTCTACGTGTGCAGGGGGGGAAGGAGAAATTTACTGAATGTGTAGAAACCGCTGCTATTGCAGGCAGTTCTAGAACTAAAGGGCTGAAAGTAGGAAAGTACATGTGGGGAATGTTGTGTATGCTTCTCTTATTATTATACTCTTATCTGCTTTTGATCCCAGCCAGAAGTATGAAAGAAGATAAAATGGCCTGACTTGGAAAGGACACTCTTATGTTTGGTTTTTTGTTTGGGTTTTTTTTTTTTTGTTATCACCTCTGATGGGAGTTACACAGCAGTAGCCTTCCAGCTTGTTTGGATACTTTCTGTCAAAAATATCTGAAAAATTATGTTTCTTTGAGCCTTTCTGAACCACATTAAATTTTGGTTCAGCTCAGTACAGACATCTTCCAGTCCAGACCTCTGATTAGTAGTCATGAAAAATGACTACTTCTGATTTTTCAGCAGGTCTCAAACATTCTATCTATGTCTGAAGTTTTCTTCAACACTAAAGGGAATTCTGAGTTTTTAGATTTGGTAACTTTTACGTAATGTATGCCAATATAGTCACTCAGGACAGCACAGGGTATTGTACGTCAAGAATTTTAAACTGTGGCTTCATCACCATGTAAATGATTGGGTACAGGTAACCGTTTATTAAGACACTTTGCATTCAACAGAAGGGTCTAAAACCACAGAAGACTTTTCACATTGTGAGTAAACCTTTGGTATGCTAATTTTATATATGCAAGTGACAAAATTGTGATCTGCTTTCTCCACATGGGACAGAATGATAATATATAATTCTGTCAGAACAAGATGTGTAAATGAGGTCATTTAAACTTCAAGGGTGCTCAGGCAATTTGATATGAGTTTTCACGCTATACCAAGTGAAATTTAACTAGGATATCTTTTTAAACACTGGAAGCAAGTTTAGTACCAATTCTGATTGGAACTACCACCAACAGTATCTGGAAATTTGGACTGAGTGAAAAATCCGACTAGTGGAAAAGAAATTTTAATCACAGAACAGACTTCTTCTATCAAGAAAGATCCCAGCTTCTTTATTGCATCTAACGAACATGTAAATGCAAGGGAAGCTGGTTCAGCTCACATATCCACTAGAAAGCTAACACTAAAAATAGTCGTGTCAGACCAAAGAGCTGATCTAACTCACGGGGCAATTGCACAATTGTCCGATCCAGTGCCAGAGAAGCCTCACCGGACCTGAGGGGGTTGCAGAGATTGCTTCCTTTCAGGGGGCATCCTGTAGGTGAACCAGCTGAAATATGAAAAGAAACCTTCATGTGCTTGGGAACGGTGCTGGAGGATAAGGCTTGCTTTGCGGGGAAAGCCTGCCTTCCTAAATAGAAGGTTTGTGGCTCTAAATCTAGTTTTCATCAGATTACAATACAAATATAATATCATTGACTCCAAATAGCGGTGCCCATTTCTGTGGGTCTTTTAAAATTATTCTTCCTCCAAGTTTTATTGTAAAATGTACATATGTAGGTCTTATCATAAATACTGTGTCACTATTTATTAATTTATGATTTCATTAAATAGCAAGTAAAAGCAAGTACAGAAACAAACACAAAGTATACTAATGCAGAAATGCTCAATGCCCTTCTGAGCGCAAAATTGTGAGATTTCACTCAAGTCAGTTAAGGACATCTTTTATCATTCTGTCTACAGAATCTTATTTTATTTGTAAACTAATGAGGATGTAATATTATTATCCCTGGTCTTTAGATTTATTGTTGAATCATTACCTGTGGCTCTAGTAGAAAATCCCAAGCAGTTAATACTTCTGTCAAATGCCTTTTTTACAGCTCTGACTTGTAAAGCATCTATCCACTCTGCCAGAACCAGAAAGGGTAACCTGCAGAAAATAGACAATGACAGCTTGATTATCGATTTAGGAAAAAAAAAAAAAAAAAGAAAAAAGAAAAAAAAAATTATGATGATAATGAAGGTTAGTTTACTATTGTCAGTGTCCTTCATAGATCTGTGACAAAACAGGTTTAACACTCAAATAATAGGAAAATCCGGTAGAGAGCTTCATCACAATTTACATTAGTGTGATATGATTTGATCTTACAGTTGCATTCACAAAACACCTGAGCCATGACACTAATGATTGCATTCTCTGCCCGTTAATGCTAATGTGTATATTAATGAATCTCCCTTCCCTCTGATCACTGCTCTGAAAAGAATAAAGGAAAGATATAATGTTTTCTGGTATAAGACCATTTAAAAAAAAGAGTGAAATTGCATACAAAAATCTGTTAATGCGTTTATATTTTTTTTACCAGCCATATGCCTCTCAGTAACTAACACAAATGCCCTTGTATATTCTGTAATAAGACCATCTTTGGAAAGAGTAGTTACATATAAAATGTGTTAATGCATTCTTGTTTTTTTACCAGCCATATGTCTCGGCAGCTACCATCCCTGCCCTTTCATTTTTATATTACGTGTTTCATGTTTAGAGTTTCTTTTCTTAGAGCTCAGGTATGAACCTGTCCTTAAGCGGTGCAAAAAAAAGAAACTAAATAAATAAGAATTACACTTCGAACTTTTGCTCTTTGTGAATTGTATGTGGTGCATACAGAGGAAATTGATAGTCTGCCTCGGAAAAGGCCAAAGACTGCATAAACTCCCAGATAAAAATGTCTATCACATTCAGCTCAGGTGGTCATTTAAGATGAAGAGGGAAGCTACATCAGCATAACAGTGTGAGGAAGCTCACCTGCGGTTTGTGTGTTTGCACTGTGCTGATTGAGACACTGGGGAACTGAAAGTCATTCAGACACAAACACCGAGATTCATCAATTAAATATAAACCATTCAAACAAACGCAAGGAAAACAAAGCTTTATGCTGCTAGATTCACGTTTTGCTGTATGTTTTCTCCATGATTGCTTCTCTTTGCCGAGAAGAATAAGCGCTTATGACTGGGAAAACTTGGAGCTAGAAAAACATTTTTGAAGTAATTTATAAAAACTGTTGGAATTCATGCTCCTGTCTGTCAACAACATAGAAAAGGCACCAAAACAAAACAGACTTGTACCTACTGTGACTTTTTTTTATTTAATGCTGCAGTTGAAAGGGCTAAGGAAGTATTAAAAAATTATGTAGTATTTAACAGATGATAGAATGAAAAAATTAAAACCAGTCAGAATGTTTGTAATGTATTCACTGTCCTAATAATATGACTAACTCTGTATTTATATAATTTTTATTATTGGCTTACATTTCAGAAATGCGGAAACACATTTGAGGCTTATTCTCACACTTCAGAAATGTCTAAGCATTGTGTAACAGATATTCTTATGTAATCATTATTTATGGAAAATTTAAAGAATTAGTAATATGAATCTGGATACGACTGAAGCATTTTGAAATGAAGATCATTTTGCCAAAATGATATTTTAGAAAGTGTTTTGCGTGACATAAACCAATGTAATTCTTCTGTCTATAAAACAAATGGCTATTCTTTTTAAATTGTCTTTGCTGGTTTCCCTACCTCTGCAGTAATTTTATTAGTTTGTAACACATTGCTCCCAGGATAGCACCAGATGGATCTGAATATATGATGGCTTTTTAACAATAGTCTGTCATCAGTGACTGCTCCTCTAAGTGCTCTTTCCTTCATTCAAAAGTTAAATGGACTCTTAAAGCATGAGAAAGAATACATATGCATCTGTTATTATATGAGCATTAATAAGATAGAACTTGCTAAGAATCAGATAAATTACAGGCAATCATATGAATACAGTTGTTTGCTTAAATCTAAGAGGACACAGATTTCTTTTTAATGCACTGTGGACATCTGCCCACACTATGGTCTGTTTCTTTACTGCTTTTCTGTCACAGACAGTTTTTGCCGTTACATTTAGCAGCAATGAATAGCCACAGTAGTTGTTTCACTATGCATTAAACTATCTGTCATAGTGAAAGCATATGAAAGCTGGCAATTTATCCACCTGAACCAAAGAATTGCTTGCCTCTCTGCACAGATGTGCATGCAAAATAAGTTATCTTCACTTACCAAGCTTGATCTCCTACCAGAAGGAGAGTGGTCTTTTGCCAAAATGGAAACGAAAATGAATTTCAAGGCTCCAGTAGGGATAACTTTACAACTCTTTTGTCTTCAATTATATTAGCAGAAATACCTACTGATTTATTTGAAGAAGTTTTTTGAATTGAAGCCCAGAAAGATCACCTGCTTAAATATGTGGTTTTGATACAACAAATGCACTGCACTTTGAAGATACTGAGATTTCACATGGAAGACACTGTTAGTTGAACATCTTGCTTGCCTCCTCCTATTTTCCTACTAACAGAAATAGTAGTATTTCTGCCTACACATGCAATGCTAAACAGTTTATCAAAATGCAAGGAGCAGGTGCAGTACCTGGTGGCATCATTTTTCAGGAGAAATAAATGGTACTCTGAAATGATGAAACTTGTCCCATCAGGCCCCACTATCTAATATCTAAAGCTGACTTCATTTCCAAAGGATATATCACCTCATGCGAAAGAATCCTCTTATTTAAAGAAACCTACAGAGGAATATTGCAAGGAATATTTTAGGATATACTTTTAGTGCAATGACTACTAGGATAGGGATAGAATGAGAGACTCTGCTTTACAGAATAATAAACTGACTCCCTCATTATTTAAAAATATGCTCCTTCTCAAACCATACCTTTATGGTACCATAGAGATATCCAGATAAATATACAAAATCCTCATTCACTGTTTCTTTGGTATATGACAGATGCAAATCTGCCGTGGATGTGCACCTTAGGTCTGGAGTTGTGCTGGAAACGTCAACTGGTATCATTCCCCAACCCAGCTCAGTCCATAGAAGTAAATCAAGCTGGTTTCTATGGTTTGTAGTGAGCCAGTTGGATTGGTTTGGGTTTTGGTTTCCCCCCTGCCCCAAAGTTTACTTAACAAAACAGTTCTTGTTTTCTGCAGATTCTCCCTGGTTCCGTTTAAAATCATCACACAAAGCCAGCCTATTCTGGGAATTCTGGTTGGAGGAACTACTAAGTCAAAACCATAAAACATTCTCTTAGCCCTCACGATCTCTCATCAGAGCCTTCCCTCTAAATCAGTTTGGGAAATCAGATGAACCCCACAGGGTGGTCTGGCATTAGAAAAATTTTTCTGTTCACCACCCCAGAATCCAAATCAGTTTATACAAACCAATTTATAGTCTGGTAAAGCTCGTGAGAAGTGATCTTCCAACTGATTGAGTTCATTCCCATCTAATACTACTTTCCAACAAAAAATTTCCTATTTTACCAAGGAAATAAATTCAAGGATAAGGAGATGACCCACCTCAGTAGTAGTTAGTAGTTGTAGTGTATTCTACGTTGTTCTTCTACTTTGTAGTCTCACAGTTGTGGAGTACTTTAAGTAATTTTTGAAATTCATCCAACAGACACACATCAAATGTTATAAGAAAAAGGAGACTTGACTAGGAATACATTTTGATCTGATTTATAACAGAGTGCTTGAAGAATTATGAGAGGAGTTTAAAGTGGCTTGATGTAAATCTCTATTGAAAAGTATTGACAGCTGGACTTGATTTTCTGTTGGGGTTTTTTAATCACTGAATTTTACTTCCATTAAACTATTGCTTTTGATCCAAGGTATTCAGCATTGAATGTCTCTGAATACGTCATTTAAATTTTAAAATAATAAGACTGTCAAGTCTGAAAGAATTCTTTTGCAGAGTATCTTAAATTTGACTTTTTATGAGAATTACTTACACGGAAGTGACAGATAATAAATGACTTGTGCTGTATTTTTATTAGGTTTTAAACAGCTGAAATATATTGCTAGCTTAAAAAAGTATTTCTTAAAACTAAAGGGTGAGCAGGTCCATTTACTGTGCTGGAAGTGCACTGTGTTATCGCACTTGGGAGAGCTGGGAAGTGACCTTGGGATTCTAACACAGTTCTCCACTGAGAGCCAGCTCTGTGCTATACTTAGCACCGTGGTTTTTACATCAGATTTACGGACAGGTTAATAAAAAGTAAGTACTCCTGATGTAATGTACTGGCTTTGGTTGTATGAATGAAGGCCACATAGATCAGTGGGAGTCTTCTTGCAACAGATCTGTGGGATCGGATCCATCTCTAGGGACGGGGAATTGTCTTCAGTGTTTAGAAGCCATAAGCTACTTGCAAAGATTATGAAGCTCAGAGAGGAAGATCAGGGTTGAATTTGCAGGTACTCCAAAAGAAGAATAAAAGATATTTCACGACATCTACAACTCCTTAGTTTTAACAGATGTAGTTAAAATGGTGTGGTGTCAGTGACGCCATGAAAAAAAAAAATCCCTTCAAAAGTAACTGGCAACAGAGCAGCTAAGATAAAAAGTCATTCAGAAAAATTTAAGAACGCTGTGCAAATAATAACTAACGGTGTTTCTTTTGACTTCTAGACATTTCTTTCTTCCTCTTTTCTACCAGTTTTCATGGAGCCAATCAAAACACATTTCTAATATATGTGCACACTTTTCATTGATATGTTTCCCAGACTAGTGTCAAAACTTTAATTTTCCATTTAATATAACACATTAGTATTATTCACTAGATGATAATAATGAACAACATGTTAATTAAATAAAAAAACCTTTTGCAGATAATTGGTAAAATAAGACAGAGGTTTACATCAAAACTGCAAGCTTCATTCAGGTCTACAGTTCTGTATATGATAACATTCTTTGCAAAGAAATGAGAGTCTCATCTTTCAAGGGCCATCGGGTAAATAGTGAGAAGTACAACTTTAATTATTTTTTAAAATAATGCTCAAAGACTTTTTTTTTTTTTTAAATTCTAAATGCAAACTTTAGTATCTTCTTTCTAATTGGTCATTGGTGGTATGTCATTCTAAAAATGTCAGTCTCTTAGTTTGTGTGGAGTCTTTTTTGTGTCCAGTTTCACAGCTGATCACATGATTTTCTTCTTTGTTAGTCAGCCCAGGTAAGAAAAATTGGCTTACATCCCTTATTGATTCTGCATTAATACAGCACTAGAAATGCCCTTGGCAGTCTTACAATTTGGTCCTCTGTTATTGTCAGCAACCGCATAAGATCAGCCCCTGAAACATTATCAAAATTTATCTTATTTTGATCTTTTTCTTTTCTTCATAATTCATATTGTATTTCCAAAACTAATTTTCTGATGTTTTGCAATAATTGTCTCATGATGTCAAGACAACTGTAATGGGCTTTATTGCCAGCGATGTGAGAAGAGCCATATCCAACTTCACGTTTCCAGGAACTATTGGTAATGAGCATTTGGGGAAGAGATAGGGGAGGGGATGAAGCCTCGTCAGCTTTAATCATTTTAATGGACTCTGTTGAATGGTAGGACGTAAGTACCATGACTCGCAATGGCCACTAAACCAGAGCTGTTTACTCTAGTTGTACTTGATTCATTATTAGTAATTTAGGTTCAGGAGAAAATGGTATCTTCTAGAGTGTTTGAGATTATCCTGGAATAAACAAGGTAGTGACTTCCCTAAGCCACTGTAAAGGCTCAGTCTTGGTAAGGACTGAGTCAGGTGTTATAAGCTCTCTGTGATGATAAGGCTGGGTAAACACCATGCTCTGGAAACCTGTTGGCTGAAGACCTTAGAAGGAAGATTTTTCAGAATAAAATATCTTTAGAGAAATTTGGAGAGAACTGAAAGGAAGGAATTTAAGTTCCAATTGTAATGAGAAACAGTAAACGTCGTGGGTTTTACAATTTTTCAGTAGTGCAAAATAGGAGTGGGAGATAAAAGTGACACATATATATATTTTATGTTAGTCTAGTGTTTGTATGGTAGGGAGTTCTTTGAAAAGATCAATATTGGTCATGTATGTTATAAATTCATGTAACCAGTAATACGAGCATAAATTTAATGCTCTAAAATTTTCTAATTTCTTTTTCCTAGAGCTCTTGAACCTTTTCAGTCTTGAAACAAATATTGGAGGATTCAATGGAGTTGCAAAAGAAACAAAACAATAGATGACAGAAAATCTATTTTGATCCCTGCTAATCATTACCATGCAGTGTTTTATCATTGTTTCACACATGAAATTTTTGACTTTTAGAAATAAAGTTGCTGTGGTGAAGAATTATAAGGAGAGACCATGATATTTTCCCCAGTAGAAGACACTTAAGTAGAAGGTTGTGACTTTTTTCAAAAAGGACATTTTCTTCTTCATCACTTATAAGGTAGCTTTTTGTTCTAAATTCATAGATGGTCATTGCCTTATAAATTTTTGTTGCATTGATTCCTGTGACTCAGTAATTCCAAGGAGAAAGGTGAAGGTAAACAAATACCTGTTTGTCCCCATAGTGAAAGAATGAACTGGAGAGAGAGTACCAGATGCTAGAAACCCATAACTATTTGATGTTTAACGTTGCATCTTATTTTTTTCTTTTACACTGCATAGCTCTTACCAACATAATATGTCCACTTTTGATTTCTGGCCCTACTTTACTCAGTATTATCCCATTACTCTACCATTTTCTAAAAATTTATTTCTGAGAACCTCTTCATTCCTCAGCATCTGCCCATGCAAAGTGGCTGTCAGTAACGAGCATGCGGTTTATTTTCAGATCCTTCCATGGTGCACCTCCACATTCCCTTCAGATACTGTGGTTTTAATTCCCTTGCCACCAGCATTGCTGAAACAGAAGGAAATAGAACACGGCAGCAGATTTAGGATTTTCTTCTGCTACATTCTTCTTGATCGTTTCTGTTTCTTTCTTCCAAATGTCCTAACTTTGTGTTGACAGTCAGAACATCGAAGTAATCTTCCTTAAAAAATAAATCAAAACAATAGATGTTCTGAACTAGCTACTGGGCAGGCGAAGTAGGTTTCAGCACTTTGTGCTAGAGTGGATTTGCACTGTATTTATACTGTATTGATTCCACTTTTGGAGTTTTTACTGCTTGTTTAGAAGGGCCTGAATGCATTTCTTCCCTTGGTGAACACAAGTAGGTTTAGTAATCTGACTTTTTTTTTTTTTCCTTGCCCCCTCCTCTCTCATTTTCTGTACCAGTCACTAGTAACACCAGGACATTGCCCCAGTGAGCTGTTGCCCATGCTTGTCCTGTGCGTGTGCTAAAACTCCCACTGTAAAACTGCAAGGTTTTTTCTTCTATTGCAACACTTTCTATTTACTGCTGTATTGACAGGGATCTCATTACTTGAAGAGGGCAGGGTTTAGGATCCACTTTATAATATTGTATTATGCCTAGAATTAGATAATCATGTTAGGATATTACCTGCTATAGCAGAGAACTAGCGTTTTGTCAAAACATTTATGGTATAGCAGAGAATTAGGATTCCATTAAAACCTTTAATCTTTACTTTATATGCCACTGAAAAATAAAGGTATGTTCTGAATTTCTGTTTCAACTAGACAACTATTTAATATTTACACATATTTGTTTGGCATTACTCAACATTGTCTAGCATAATAAGACATAG
Source organism: Buteo buteo (assembly GCF_964188355.1). Taxonomy (NCBI): domain Eukaryota; kingdom Metazoa; phylum Chordata; class Aves; order Accipitriformes; family Accipitridae; genus Buteo; species Buteo buteo. Next base: position 21,277,875 of record NC_134192.1, read on the forward strand.
GCACCCTTTGATATTACAAATCTGTGCTAGAATTCTGATGCGAAACTGCACCAAAGAGAATAAACCAAACACCCTCTTTTCCTCTGACATAGAAGATAGTATCAAAATTTAGGCTTCCAGCTTCATCAACAATTATGAGAATTTTTTTAGAAAAATAATACTTCTCCTTCCTAAATCTGTTAGACTGAATGATGATAGAAGCTAAAAAAAAGAGCAGGAATGAAGAGCTAATTAATCTCTCTTTCTCTTTTTTCACTTCTCAGTCCCCACCAACCTCTTACAAACTTGTTTGATCATTCATTACAAATTACAAACATCACAAACTTTAATCTCCAGCTCATAAACAAATTAAACTCTACAAACATGTAGGTGGGATTCAACATTGCTTATTATAAGGTTACCTTTTTCCACTTTAAATTCCTAAACTTATTCTGTTTTTGAACTTGCTAGACTACTTCATCCAAAGAGGTAAAATAAATTCCAGCTACGTTTTCTGCATGGACAAGTAGTAGCATTTTGAGTGCTAAATTAATATTTTCCTTTGTAATCAAATATCTTGATTCCATTTATGCATCCAATGAAAACTGAAATAATTTAGAATCAACAGCAATTTTCTTTAGAACTATTACATACTCTTGCAAATTGACTAGCCTGATGTTCCTCTGCTGAAGTTTCATGTAAATAAAACAATCTGGTTTAGAAGCAGGTGAAAATGGAAGCATATGTATACCATCATATATGTATCAACCTCAAAGAATAGAACAGATCCTCTTCTGTACAATTCTACTTTTACCACAGTGTGACACAAATCCTTACAGAACAAATTTCCCTTTGGCTTTCCTCTTCCTTGATAGTTTCTTGGGTTATTCCATTGATTCCTTCCAACTTTTATAGAGGGCAGAATTTCTCCATTTAATAGCTTTTTTTTTTCTTTCCCAATCTGTTTCTCTGTCTACCTTATTTAAGAAGAGGGGAAGAAAGATCCGTGCCCCGCCGCCCTGCAAGCAAGAACAATGGTGTTTTTACCAAGAAATTTTGGACTCTGAAAGATGAGAATCCAGTGAGTTACTAAATCTTCTAGCTAGCTGTACTTCCTATATAGCCTTTTACCTTATGGTAAAAGATTCTCTGAACCCAGTAAATAACAATACCCTGTAGCTATCTATTTGTAGTTCTTCAATGAGAAGAGCTACATCTCCAAGGGGCCTTCTTAATTTTCATGTTTTATAGAATAAGTTCAACTGATGCTCTGGTGTTTGGCTACAACTCACATTTTATTTAAATCTGAAGTGGGTAAATGATCTGGAAGCTGTACTTATCTAAAAATGGTCAATGGCACACAAGTCTGCTGGATCATGAAAACTCCCCGAGTTTGCAGTTCCAAGGCTCCATATTGTAAGCATCCACCTTCTAATTGCTGCAAAAAAGTGGATTAGATATTCTACCACTACAAGCTGTGTTTGGGAACAATGTGGTTTTTCCTTAGAGAAAATCTATTGAATTTTTGTTCTTGAGGATATTAAAGGTCTCTAATGATCTCTCAAAAGTAATACAGGGCAGCTAATTATCTCCTTGAAACAGTCTCAGTTCAGCTTTGTTGAAGTACATGGAGTTCTTATTACCAGTAAGAGGACAGGGAAAAAGACATCCGAGATCTTGCCCATGAGAAATGCATATTTACTAGTGCTCTTCAGTCAACTGCTTTGATTATATGAGGAAATTTTCCCTGCAGGTCAATGATTCATTATTACAGAGGAAGAAACGACCCTTTGTAGTATCCTGTAAATCAGAGGAGAGATCTTTTGTGTGATTTTTAGTATGACTATTTGGCTCTCTATAGGAGACTCACTACTGGGTCCTGAATACTTGAAGAAAAAACCCGAAACAAAACCAAAACAAAACCAAAAATGGGGTTGGTAATCCAGAGAAGGGAAAGAGACATATGAAACTCATTTACTGAAGGCTCTTACCTTCCTCCAGCTCTTTACCTTCTCTAACTTTGTGTGTTTAAAGCAGGCAACCTGCCATTTCTCTGCTCCATTCTGAAATCACACATAGATCCTGTCAACTAAATGATTCCCACAGAAGCTAAATTAACGTTGACCCTTCCTTGGCCTCAGCCAACAGAAGCCCATCAAGTAGCACGTAAACTACCTTTATCAAGGATGAGTTCTTTACTTTCCAGACTTTTGTGCCTCCTGCCTAATCTTTTTGTCTTCGGCATCAGTATATTTCCTTTATGTTATTGTCTCCATTTGGACAAAAATACCCAACAGAGCTATCTTGTACACTAGGTATTTTACACATGCATGACAATTGAACAAGTAGAAGGTAGTAAGTGAAGCCCTCTGGAGGTTGTTGAAAGTTGGCTGCTGGTGATATCTTTTAGGATACCACCAAGTCACCAGTATACAGTGCACATAAAATGAAGACAAATTTCCCTTCACTTTCTCTGCCATTTTTCATTCATTGTGTCTTTAGGAAAAGACAGTGAGAGAAAGTGAGAAGACAGTTCTCCTGACAGATAAGAATTAAGGTGAGCACCACCAAGAAGTCATTTTTTGTTCTACTCTTTGAGTAAACTTGCTCGCTTCAGAAAGAAAACTTTTGCATTCTCTGTCCTGTCAGAAATGTTGACTGTAGCATTAGATATCAAATGATTTCTGAAGATTTTTTTTCTTTAAAACAAAAAGCTGACATCTTTTAACTGGCAGCAGAGAGTCAGAATGAAACCAAGTTTGTTCTATATATGACAGTAATAGCTAATATTACTGTTAAATTAAAATTTACCCAGATTTAATACCTAATATCTGATACTATCTGATTATTATAAACTGAAAGTATGTGTTACCTGATGTGAGTAAATTAGTACTATTACTATTAACATTTGCTAGTATTATGTAAAATAACTGCATGAGGTGCTTAGTCATCAGACTTAGGAACAGAAATTCTTCTAGTAAATGTAACTGCAAGGAACCAGATTTTCTTTTATTCTTTTCCTTTTTCTCAAACTGAATCTCATTATAGCAAGTTTGAGTTTGATAATGCTTTTAGAGATGTCATCAGGAACACTCCCCAATTTGCCCTGTAAAACTGGCTGATATACATTTGTATGCAAAATGCAGAAGCAGATCTTACAAGATACACACATCCAAGAAAAGGGTGGATAGCACTTAGTGTTACATGCATTATTTATGGCCTTCATTTGGCTTTTAATATGTGTAGATTCTGTGAATTGTTCTGGACTGGTATCTCTGGAGCATCTAGTTTGCTCAATATGCAGAAAACAGAAGAGCTGCAGATCAGCAGCGTGTGGGGAGAGGAATGTTCGTAAGTGTTTCAGGATCAAGGGAGAAATTAGGAATATAATGAAGCATTTGACCTCTGAGTAACAAGAGACAATTCGGTCCAAATCAGATGAATATTTCCCAGCAAAAAGAGGTAGTCTTTCTGTACAAAAATTAAGCACTGTGCATTAGAGGCCTGATGCAGCCAGTCTTTCCAGAGATTTCAGGACATTTATGGTGGGATCTTGAAGATGGCCCCTGTGGTTTTGTACTTTTGTGGCATCTAGCTAGTAGTCAGACTCCAAGAGCTGCTTTCGCTTGGGCTGTGTTGTTCTGGGTTTTATTCAATTTGAGCTATTACATGTCATAAAGTCGCAATCTTTTTCTCACGCCAAACATGTCTGTTCTTAGTCAAGTATGTCCTCAGCAATCCTGTCTTGTAATTAAGCTATTTAATGACCCTAAAGACTATTTGAAAACCCTAAATAATAGGTAAGCCCTTGATTTAACATAATTAAAAAATAAAAATAAATTACTTTCCCTCAAACTCTCATGCCTTATTTTGAAACTGGCCTTAAATACTATTTAGAGGTAAGGAAATGGAATGGAAAATTCTGCAATCCTTTTTACCGTCTCTGGCAGTCTTCCAAACACAAAGCCCAAAGCCAAATATTCATTTTAAGCATATTTTGTTTGGAAAAGATGCTTTAAGCAAATTAATTCAGTTTAACTCTGGAACACTTTAATAGTATGTGGCTGCTGATGTTGATTAGAATAAATACTGTGCATTTGAAACATAATAGTCTTGTCTGTACCAACATGTAGTTACTATACACTTATAAAAGGATGGAGTGGACTGACTCCAGTACTGAGAAACTTTAATAACTGTTGGGATTCCCACATTAGTGTAAAGCATTCAGTTTCTATGTGTCTGATTATTCTCCTTTGTGATTATGGGAACTTTTTTTTTACTTCTGAGAAATTCATTCAAAATTTATTTAGATCCATCAAAATCTGTGTCCAGAAGTTGAATTTAAGAAAGTAGAAGTTTTGGAGCAAAACCACCCCCTCTCATCCACTCTGTACAGATGGCAGGTCAGATGTCTTTGATTTTCACCATCACTTTGCAGAGTTGTCTCTGATACGGGCATGTATTTGACATACAATTAAGCACATCTAATGTCTTCTCGTGGGAGAATCTTACGTTATGAGGATCCTTAATGTAATTTTGAGAAGCCTTTAACAACAAAAGGATTTAGAAAGTTGCAGGAAATCATTCTTGTCGCTGTTCAACTCTGTTCTGAAATCGAGTTGAGGTATGGCTTCTCCTTCAGTGGTGACCTGCTGTCCCTCTCCTGGCCGTCTGCTGCGCACACATGGACACCTGGGCGGGATCCTTGAAGTTGGACATTCACCTAAATCAGTACCCATCTGTGAAGTGAAATCCTGAGTTTTATAGCTTTGTCTATGACCCTTTCCTAAGCTTTTCTCAGTCCATTTGGGCATGAAATAATTATTTTGATTTGCCTTGGACATCACTCTGTATAAATCATGCTCTAACACATCAAATTACTCACCGAGGTCCATGTCAATCCCTTTTGCCCCAGACAGTCAAACTGTTCCCTCTGCTGAAACTTACACAGTAAAATGAAGACAGTAATGTGAATGCCACTTACTTCTAGCAGGTAATTAATATCCAGATCCAAAAAACAACTGAAAGGAGATCCTCTCCTTTCCCCTGCCGCCATTAAATTTTCAGATATGAATATTAAGAAGATATACTCCATTTACAGCAATAGATATCACAGACAGCAGGCCTGGAGTTATAACTGGACAGCTGAAACCCTGGCAAATGTCCTTTTTGCTTCTCTGAAGAAAAGACGGTGGTTATCTAAGATATACAGTACATCCTGCAAGCTCTTTATGCCAGGCTCAGTTCTTTGAGGATCACTTAGCTAACTCTTCCAAGGGTCTTGCCATCAGATTGGCTAGCTGTGACCTATAGGCACTTTTGTGGAAATTAATAATTGCTATCTAAGTAAAATGAGGACAATTTTCTTCTGTTCCACAAGAATATGTAACAGGAGAGGCAAATTAAGTAACCTGATACGGTAGGTACAGACTCCAGTTTTTGTTTGAATATTATATTAAAATTTTATCTATAAAGGTTCCATTGTAAGACTTTTCTAGAAATTAAATTTTTTGTGATCTTTCAAAACAGAAGATGCAAATGTAATGTTAATAATTTGGGACAGACCATTCTGTCAGGTTTTTTGTGCCTTCATGTAAATATGCTTAGGAATAAAATCCAGTGCAAGTGAAAATCACTATTTGAACATGGTATGTTTTGAACATGCCAATATACTGAATATACTGGTTTTAAAAGATTTTTCCATAATTGGTCAGCAGCTCTTTAAGGAAGTCCATTTTTTGCAGGAAACAAAGTCAGTCAGCTGAGGATACCATAAAACCAGTAATGCTATCAGGACAAAGTAGGGCTCTTATCTCAAAGGGATTGATTGATTGATAGTCATTTCATGGAAACAGTTATTTTTAGAAATTCAAATTAGTTTCCATTAAGCTATTGCTTTTAATTATAAAAAAAAATAGAATTACTGAAATTGAACCCTTAACATGAGATTTAATAAGGTGAGTATTGAAACTCAGAAATAGTTTGAAAAATAGTTTGCTTTAAAGCTTTTATGTTGTTCTGATTTGAATAGACTCTTCCCCTCGAAATTCAAACTAATATTTTAACCAACAATAGTTTATATCTTTAAATGACCAAGACTGAAATATGACTTCAAAGACAATTTGAGAAATGTATTTACATTAATTTGGTTTGCATTCTGAAATTTTTTGAAATACTTCCTGTCTAACATTTCCTTTTAGAAAAACATTTGAAATGTGAAGATGATAAATTCTTTCTTGAACCACTACACAAATGATAGGGCCTGAAAAAGGCAGAATTAAGAAATAGAATGTTTGAAGTACTAATCCATACTGATCTTATGCATGATTAAAGCCCTGTTTATCCAAGCAGTTTTCATCTATCTACATTTTTGTTTAAAATTAGAACAAAATAACTTTGTCTACTTTTGAAAGCACTTTGTGGTGCTCTTATCTCCCCAAAGATATTTGTGCAATGGGTTTTCAGTTCCTGCTGTCTTTTTAAGAAAGGAAATGTCAAAGTTGTGTCTGCAGATAAATGAAACACACAGGTGATACGTTTACACAGAATATCTAAAAGGTGGTTCTATGCTCATCCAGGATATAAACCTCACTTTTGGAATTAGCTAGCCAGTGGCAAGAAAGAAACACAGTATTAAACTCAGTACAATATTATATAAAGGTTTCAGGTTTAAGATTTAATATATTAAATTAAAATTTTCATTAGTAGTACAGATTTTTAAAAAACAACAAAGAAAACTCATAATCAAAACCAGGAAACTTCTACAACAGGGATATTCTTCAGGTCTCAGAATTGGAGATGCAGAATACCAGTGATTCACTGTGGGTTGCATCAGGTTGTCAGGGTTTTGAGGACTTGCGTATGGAAAGTGGGGGTGGATGCTTGTACCCATCTACATGTCTGTATACATACTTTATTTCCTATTTCCAACTCATTATTCCATTTGGATGAATTACTTTAACATTTTTTGTAGGCTTTGCTTTTGAATTAAGAATTAATTTTTTAATTTCAGAGGTTTTTTTTCTGGATAAGACTGCTTAGTTTTAATGCACTTTTTACATTCTACTGCCAAACCCATGTTATTCAGATGCAATAAGAAGGTAATTTACAACTTGATTATTATTGTTTATGACTTCAGTACTCAGTTTTTAAAGGCCATAATGTCACTGTAACCATGTAACTATTGCTAACAGATTTGGCAATTGTCATCGCAAAGAGTAATAGAATAGTATTCTGCAAGGTGCTTGAGTGCTCAGTTGGAAAGGTTATTATATGATCTTGGAAAAACACTGGGTTTCTTTATTGCCTTATGTCAATTGATTTGTTAGCTACTGGAAGAAAAGAAACAAGTTCTCTATGTTTTCTGTTGAAGGAAATGTGTTAATAGACACTTTGCTAACACAGACAAGTCAAAGTGATCAGAAATTTCAAAACAGATGTTTATAGGAGAAAAAGATCAGAAAGCTGTAACAAAAAAAATTAAAGAAAAATCACCTTCTTCCTTTTTGCTCATGTAGTTTTTATAATGTATTGAACAGAGTGTCAAAAGCCTGAGGACAAATAAAACATGGGTGTATGGTATCTACAGACGACTCAGTATAGAGAGAGCTTTCGGAGCTTGTGGATATTTCTGTCAACGAGACGCCAAAAAAAAAGCTGAAATGAAAAATGCTTCTTTGATTATTTTTTTTTCCAATCCACTCATTAGGCCACATGCAATGATGAAGTTTGTCACTAGATTCAGTGACAACAAGTTTTGGCCAAGGTAAATAAAAAAGAGTGGGAAAAGTGTTTTTATGCTGTTGCTGGTGTCAAGATGCATACAGAAAAGGGAGATGCCATTAATTCACTTCCTTGGATCTCCATATTCCTTGGAATGTTTGCTTTTGATGAGCAAAAGTTCTTAAAGATGTTAAGTTGCTGGGACATGCTGGAGTTTTTTCACACGGAGGAAAAAAAATACTTGGAATTTAAATAGTAAGTAAATTATCAGTATTCGTTGTGGAGAAAGTGACTACAAGTTTCCATGGAGAGTGCCTATGTAGGATCCATATTCTAAAAACCATTTAGAATAAAGGTGCAAATAGTAAGAAGACATAAGGGTTTTTTTGATGATACTATGAATGTAAAGGCAACAGCCAGTTGTGAAATGCTGCATAACTTTGTGCTACAGAATATAAAATTCAGATTCAGTGAATACGAAGCACATAACTGGCTGAAGAACAACCTTGTTTTGCTTCCTTCAATATGAAATTTTTTTGTTGTTGTTGCATCTAAAATTAATTTAGAAGTTTGCCTTTTTAAATCTGTCATTGACATGTAGTGTTTAAGATCTTCAAGTGGCTAAATGGGAATTTTTAATCAAGAAATGTAAACAAACCAACTGATCAAGAAAATGAGAGAGAAAATTTAATATTTATAAATGCCTAGTGAGAAAAAGCTATTCTAACTTTACATATACAATAAAGAATATTTTTATAGTTACCATTCACCAATTAATAATAACCCTTCTGTGAAAATACTCACTAAATGCCCAGGCCAAACAAACAAAAATCAAATCCTAGGAAACAGGGAGGACAAGATAGGGAATATTATGATGACGATGATGCCAGGCCACAAATATTGTGTCCAGTTTTGTTTCTTGGGCTCTTACCCCTCTTCTCCAAAATTTCAGAGAAACCTAGGAGAACTGGTACTTAAGGACAAGCACAAATATGCCTTTTTTTTTTTTCTCTGTACAAAGAGTGGCCCCATGTTCTGCAGCTCTCATGGTTTAAGGAGAATCTTACATGATGGGGTAGAAAGGGTAAGAGTAGATAGTGTATATTCATAGTAACAGAGTTGACCATGACATCTCACAGATCTGCAGAAAAAAATTGAGAAATGTTTTGGAAAACATTTCAAGAATTGCATAAAACTTTATTAATATAACAATTCACTTTTCTGAGAATTCACTTTTCTGAGCCTTGCCCTATTCATTACAAAAAGGAATAGAGCAAAGAATATGATGAACAACTGTGAAACTTCTGTTTTCTAGAGGAAGCTATAGATACTGTTTGATAAAATTGTGTGGAAAAATTCGAGAAACAGATTTTAAATAGGCTGGTTTAAATGTTTCTCTTCACAGCACTGATCTAGAATCTGGGCCGAGCCATAGGTGAAATTGTCTCAGAGTCTAGTTACATTTTACATTGTGTTTGGCAGCAAAATTTAGTTTAAGAAGTTTTCACTTCCTTAAGTCTTCGTTTCCTACTTCAGTGTCTGCTTCCTGACCTATCATCATTTTGTTAAGACCTTCCTTTTTTTTCTTTTTAACTAAGACTTCACACAAGTGAAGGATATTACACGTATCTAGCTAATACTTATTTGCTAGAGACTTGGTTAAAAGTCACACTCTGCACCACATAAAAATAGCTGAGTACTGTGAGAGAAAGGTAGGAGATAAGAATGATCCAATACAGCTAGTAGCTATCTATAAACCAATTGTGAAGTTCTTACTTTTGTAACAAAGGAAACAAAAACACCAGCTGGGTTTGATTTCTTTTTTTTTGTCCTAATGTTGATAAATTGAGAAATAGGTTTTTTTTGTTTGTTTAATAGTACTTTCCCCCTTTGAAGCTTGCAGTGCAGTGAAGTCTCATCACTTCTGTTTCTTCAGACATCAAACCTTGTGTCTTCAGTTGTCAAGCCCGTATAATACAGAGGAATCTAGACAAACTGGCACTATAAGTCAAGTATCTGAGTTCAGTCATCAGGAAGCAGCTCGAGGGATCAGAATTTTATGGGTAAACATGACTTTCAAATCTTGATCTGTGTTAATCAAGCACAAAGTGCCATTATTGCTGTTTTCTGTGAATGATCTCTCTATGGCTGAGTTCTTGTGGTCCAAGCTGTTAATGAGATACCAGGGGTATGAGTATGTGTAGGCAGACTGTGCAATTGCAGTTAATGTTGACAGACTACAAGGCAAGCGGGCTAGAGCTGTTCAGCATTTATGGTAATATAAGCAGGGAAATTAGGTAGGTTCCCAGTCCTAATGGCAAGAAATGTTGGGAGCAAGGCCAATTAACAGGGGATTACAAACTCCAAAGGCTGGTGATGGGTTGAAATACCAGTAATGAAGAGGAGGGTTTTATCAGATGATCCAGTCATCTGGGTGACTGAATACAGTGAGAAAAGGGCTTGACTTACAGGCTAGTAGACAAAGACAGCAAGCATAGGCAGTGTGTGAAAATATTTAAAAGTGAAAAGTATGTAGTAGGTGTAAAGAGCAGTTTATTTTAGGAACAGAGAAGGTGAGAAAATTCATTTAGAAAATCCCCAAAAGAATCTTGTCCTGTTAAGCAGTAAAAACTGATAAACACTTTATACTTACAGACTTTTTAATTTATAAAAATATTTGTATGCAGTGCTCCAGGCACATTTATAATCCTCTCTTTTAGCACATATAAAAATGTGAGTTGACCCAGTGTCAACATCTACCAGTCTGTTAGCAATGGGAGAAGTGATCAGCTTTTCTGTTTTCATGGGTTGGCTGTTAAAAATCCATGTATAATGTAACTTTCTTGTACATTGTGCTTCCCTGATATGTAGACACTTTTCATGTAAAACTTCAGGTTGAATCATCTGCAATTTTAAGAGTATCCTCGCATTGTCTTATTTCTTTGTATAAATGTAACCATTAAATACTGGATAGAGTTATGGAAAAACAGTCACAGGAGAGTGTTAACTTCTCTTTGTTATTCTCAACACAAGTCCTTGTGTGCCAAAAATAACAATAACCATAGCTCAACAAGAGTGTCATAAATTTTCTGGCAAAACAGTTGGGAAGGATACACGCTCCAGTTTAGGGAGATTTTAATGAAAAATGATATACTAAGGGCAATTTCTCTTCTATAATGAGGGAACTTTCAATTTCCATTGATCTCAGCTGTAGATGTATCATATAAGAATCTTGTAAATAACGAGATTTAAAGCGTTAAGCTAAAGTTGACATTTTTCTCTCTTAAATTTAGCTGTAACTTGTCACCCTATTTATATACTTCATAAAGCACTAGGCAGCTTTGCATGAGACTATTCCCAGTAGGAGATCATAGAAAACTCCATCTTCCAAACACTCTTACTCAAATCACAAAAAAATGCAGTGTTTAAAAATAATTTTAGCCATGTTTTCTTCTTAAGCATCCTTCAGTTGCTTTTAGTTGTGCCTAAATTCACCTAAGTTATGGTGGTTCTTTCTCTGTTCCTCATCACCTAGAGTGGTCCTATTACGCTTGTTTGTTTTCTTTCAAGCCCTGGTTTCTACAAAATAAATTAAAATCTGTAAAGAAATACTTACCCTTTTCCTAAGGTGCTGTGTGATGGTTGAGGAAAGAGGAAGAAAAAAAAAAAAAGAGCACAGAGTAAAAGATTATGGTCTGACTAGTAAATATTGCAAAGATTTCTGTTTTCTTGCTCATGTTCAGTTTTTAATGGTTAATTGAAAGGGGTGATAGTGAAACAGTCCTTGTTAATCAAGAGTTAGAAGCCACGGAGTGCTATAAGGTATACAGAAAAAAAAAAAGCAGTTGCAAGCAAATCCCCTACTGCTTCTGGCAATATGGAGAAATACTGCATATGCTGGAAAAGATTCAAGCGGTACTGTATATTAAAGCATGGACAAACTGGAAAATGACCTTTGCACACAATCATGGCAATCACAAAGAATCTAGTTGTATGATACTTAATAGATTTCCTAAAGATAGTAGGGGAAAGGAAACCCCTGTGAAATAGTGAAAATGAGAATCATTAAGACAAAGTGGGAAAAGGAATTATGAAATATGTGCACATGAGAATAACACAGAATGACACAGAAGCAGGGAGATTTGGTGTAGACTTTTAACTGTTGACTTGTGAGTATTTCAGAGGGAATTCTTTGGATAAAAGGTAATGTCAAAGACCTATGGAAACTGAAGAAAGAAAATCAGGCAGTTTATTAAATTAGCTGTAAACATAGCCATTATGCTAAAACGCCAAAGAATGCAAGAACATGTGGAGGGGTTTTTGTGTCAGAAGACATTTCCAGAGCAAATCCAAAGTCCTTTTTATAAGCACACAGTGATGAAGGCAACTAACCCAGATGAAGTAACGTTCAAATAGCACATGATATTGGGACAGTCGATATCAGAATGTGCAATAGATAAACTGAAAGTCTGCAAGTAAATGGTTTGCTTTTGTCTCTGAAAGACTCTAAGGAAAGAAACCTTAGTTTATTGTCACTGTTAAGCATTGAGAATGTGCAGATTGATCTTACAAAAAGACAAAACCAAAACAGGTTTGAGGGGGTACACACAGGCAGGTAACTCATCGTCAGTCTTTGCACTAGTAGCTAGTTTCGTGGAGAGTGCACACTCTGCAGATATAAAGTCAGCATGGATACAGGTGTGTTGCTGTTATCTTCATTAAAAATGTGTTTATAAGAATTGGGAGCCTTCCAGTAACTGATTCTTTTAAGATGCAAAACCCACAGTGTCTGGTACATTAAAAAAAAAAATAGCCACAAATGGGAAGGAGTCTAAGAGCTGCAAAACATGACAGCAGCTAGCCTCATATAGAAAGAGAAGAATAGATAGATTTGAATAATGCCCTAGTATTTAGAGAGAAAAAGTAGAGCTCTACAGCTGTGTAAGAACCCCAAGACATTATTTAAAAAACAAAACCAAACTTTGATTTGCCAAGAGGAAGTAGAAGCGAAACAGTACTGGGCTTTTCAGCAGGTTAGGTGGCTTCTCCAGGTTTTTGGCAGGTCTCTTTAAGGGAAAAGACCACTTTCACATTGCCCATTATTTCTTCCCAGCTGCCTTTCATAATGTTATGTGCTTGAAATGCAAATCACCTGGGACGGCAGCCTTGGATTGGTGTGATGTGGGCCTTATTTGTACAGAGCAGCGCTGCTCTTGAACATCAGTAAAGATGGAGGAATTCAATGGAGAATTAATAACCTCAGACTCAGAATTAGACCAAATTTCAATTTTAGCATTTTATTTTGGAAATCCATTAACCTCAAAGATGTTAATGTACTGGAATCTAAAGATAAGAACAGAGTTCAAAGCTGTTAGAAATACTGAACTATGTCAGCAGGTTCTGTTAGTGTTGTAATAAAATATGAATTTGCCTAAAACATTTCCAGACGGCCACCCTTGTGACAAGGAAGCCAAAGAATAAAATTCAATGATTTAAAGCATATTTCTGCTGATTCCATCATTGACTTTTTTTTTTTTTTTTAACCCATTGGTAGCACTTATACATATCCTACAAACATAACTAGGAGCAGCAGAAATAGAGTATTACAGAACATATTATTTGTCATTTTTGTACATCAAGAATTAAGCCAACTATAGAGAAAATTAGTGCAAAATCAGGATAAAAAAATTAACTTAAGCATATAAATGAGCAAGATTTAGTAATTCCATTTAGAAGCAGAAACTGATCACGTGTTGTCTTCTAATATTGGATAAACACTGGATAAACATATGCTAATATTGATCATAAGAAGTGCCCTGTCTCTTGTCTGCTGAAAGGACATTTCCACTGCAATATTGGGGAAGATTTCTGAAACGCCTTGAGAGATTGGTCAAAATACTTTATGCCTCTACTAATGCAATCTGTAGAGTTACTGAATCAGGTATTCGTATTAGTGGTAGATTGTTTCTATCGTATTGTTTTCATTAAGAAGCTTGAAAGATAGAAAGAAGTAATTTAAAAGTAAAACTTCCATGAGGTATGGTGATTACACAGTAATGCTAATGTCTTTACGAGTCTTTATTGTAACTTTTCATTACCTTATTGAGGACTCAATATTGAAATCGGGTTTCTTTTAAAAAAAAGATAATTCTATTTTTACGGAGCTGTGCAATCTGGAAAAGTACTATTGATAGTTGTGAACAAAAGGTTTACACTATGGTAATATCATATCAGGTTATTGGTTTGCTGCATCTGGTTAATGCAATAGTACATCCTTATGAACCCACAGGCTCCTCAGAGCTCTATTAATGCATTGTAATTGTAGATTTCAGAGGTAACATGAGAAATTATTTTTAGTCCCTTTATTCACTTCCTCCCCATTCATAAAAGCTAAAACTTTAAATTCTCATTAAACTTAAACAAAAAAAAAATAATCTGATTTGATTATGTGTGTTTAGAACCTGGGGCTTTATGACTCGGTCTATATACTCTTTCTCTACTTCTGACCATGGAATAAAGTGTGTGCTGAAGTACAGAAATTTAATCTCTGTCATGTCAGATGCTAACCTTAGCTGGCTAGCCGATATGCACAGAGCCAGAATCTGCCTATAATAGCACCCAGGAGTTAGTGAATTAATCTAACCTGATGAAGTGTGTCTCCTCAGTGCATAAATCAGCTGGAATAATGTCATTGATATGGAAGGAGGATGTGGAGAAAAAGAAGTTTGAAATGAGCCACAGCTGAGAGAAACCTGCTAATGGATAGGTCTTAATATTAAGTAACTGTGAGCAGTCAGTGGGAGTCAATTTGGGCTGTTTGATTTCCTCAAGGTTCTCTGGTATGTATTTTTTATTTAAAAAAATAGTTAAGTAATGTATACTGCAGTATAAGTGAACCATGACTGTTTTCATTCACGAGCTCCTTGTGTGTAATATGCATGTTTATATTTGCAATACCTTTTTAACAGTATTTTGAATACTGAATACCTTTCAGTATTTTGAATCACACCCATCCTGACTCCAGTTGCCAGTTAGGTGTATTTTGATATTATCGTAGAAGAACTGGAAGAATGCAAACTATCAATAGGAAAATAACAGTTGAACGCTTTGGCAGTTAAAAAAATTATGTGCAATTTATATAGCAAATTATTCTCATAATTTCCACAAATCTGGCTAATTCAGAACTCTAATACTCTTCCTATAGAAAGGTTAGAAAATTCAGTATACCTGTGTTACAGCAAGGGGAGTGTGCATAAAAAAGGGGGGATTGCAGAAACCACCAGTCAATTCTATATCATGTTTTGATACTTTAAATAGTTTATGCATTCCAGCAAATTTACTGTACTACCAAAGCTGGATAATTTGGATACTTTTCTAGTTTGGGCCACCGTTAGATGTTTATTAGTATTAAGTCATTATTGCTAACTATTACTTTAAGAATGAATGACCACACAGGAGACAAAGTAATTTAATAAATGTAAAATTTTAGACTATTTTATTCCCCACAGACAAAAATTGGTCTTTTCTCTGTGGCTCACAACAGGTTTAATGGATGCAGAGAGAAGACAGTGTGCAATAAAGTGTGAAGCAAAACATTAAATGCGAATAAATAGAAAAATTTCTCTTCAGTTATTATAGTTTCAAGCTTTTAAATGGCATGGTATGGCATTCTAAATTTATATTATCATAACAGTTAAGCGTGCAAGGTTCTCCAAAGCTCACCCAAAGACTAAGTAGTGTTAGAAACATGTATTCTCACAGCAACTGTTTGTGCAGCAGAAGCAATATGTTAAAGAAGAAAAATTCATAAAATTTAGATAGGAGTTATTTCTTTTTATGTAGTGAGTGACAAAGCAGAATTAAGAGCTTTGGTCCTGGGTTTTCTCTCAGCTTCAATGGGTGAAATCTGCTCCTTATGGTGTGAGGATCTGCAAGTGCTAAACAGCTGAAAACAAGAGCTTATTGGGAGCTATTCATTGAAAAATAAGGTTATGGTTTAAAAAAAAAAAAGTGAATTTATAAAGATGAAACGATTGCCAGGGCACTCAGGAAGAGGAAAGTGTGGTGGGTGACCTTGGGCCGCTGACAGATGCCCACCCAGGTGCTCTCTGTCTCCCTTCTCAACAGGACGGTGGGAGAAAACGAGAAATCAAAAGCTCATGGGTTGAGATAAAGACAGGAAGATTACTTAGCAGTTACCATCACAGGCAAAATAGACTCTAGGGGCTGCAGGGAACTATCTGCTCTGGGCCTGGAGCATCTCCTCGCCTTCCTTCTTCCCCGGCCTTGCTGTTCCCAGGGCTTTTCCCACACTTTTCCCCTCACCCCTCACTGCCAGGCAGTGTTTTACCCTTCCTCAGAGATGCTTTCCCAGTGGCATCACTCACTCCACTGGTGGGCTCAGCTGTGGCCTGTGGTGAGACTGGTTGGAACTGGCCGTGAGTGGCATGGGGCAGCCCCTGGCTGCTCTGACACAAGCTGCCCCTGCAACCCCCCCACCAACACCTGGAGACCTACACCTGGTGCAAAAGCTTTGTGGAAAAAATGAAGCAAATTTAAAATTCTTCTATTGCAGTATCTCTGAGACCAACATCTGTTATGCTAAAATTACTTCAAGAAGTTAAGTCTATAAAGAAGCATAAAATGTAAAATAGTTTCAAAATTACTGAAACTTTTTTTCTTACTTAACAAAATCATTGAGACTTTTCCATCCCAACTCAGGGCAATGCGCATTCAAAATCTGAAATACTCAAGCCACTGGCAATTTTTCCTGTAAAGTATTAGTAAAAACTAAGCTGACCATCAGAAACAAAAATTCACAGTAAGCGAAAGAGAAAGAAGCGAGCCAATATAACACCAGAATATTTGTTTGAAATGCAAGATGAAAGGGTAAGCGTTCGATGGTAGTAGATCTGCTAGAGCTTTCCCCCCATCTCTGTATCCTTTGTAATAGAGGTACAGATTCCCCTAACTATAAGAAGTAAAAGAGGTTGTAGGTTATCACGCTTCATCACTTTTTCTTTAATCTCCATGTAAAGATGATTAATTTCAAGCTCTTTCAAATATATAGCATTCACCGTGCAGGGTGGTAGAAAATCAAGACCATCTCAAGAAGCTGTTTCTTACATACTGCAGAACTTTACTCCTTTTTTTCTTTTCCCGGTAGGTTTGCAGCAAAATCAGCCAAATGACATTAGCTATGCTTTAAATTTCAATTTCCACACTTCTTTCGTTCTGTATCTCACTCCTTTTTTCATCTCACCACCTAACTTCCTCAGATTTTAAGTGTAACGAATCTCAAACTCCAGTGAATAAAGGAAAATAGAAAAAGAGGAAACTATCACGAGCCTATGAATTTGTGCTTCCCAGGTTCAGAAAGTTTTCTGGGGCTTGATGATATCCAGCCATTTTTATAGTTATTAGCTGATACCAGTACTCTACACAATCTTTCTCACTATCCATCAATAGTTACTGACCCTAGAGAATACAGTGGTGGAAGTGAAAACTACAAAAACTATAAACTGCTAACGAGTACAGATTCTGCTTTCTCAAAAGGATCTGTAAAACTGTTGCCACCATCAGGGTACAAAGTGCTTTCCCTCCACAGAACTTGAATCAGGTTATACCATTTGCGTTTCTGTAATTCCAGCCAAAACTGTTGGCATAAATCTTACGAGCATTGTTTGGTGTCTGTCGGCTGAGACGGGCTTATTTTTGTGAAGCTGCTAAGACTGACCTTGAAACTTTAGTGTAGTCTAAGGGATGATTGTGGCTACCTGGGAAAGAGGAGATCTGGCATCTGTACGGCACATAAAAATACCCCTTATTTTTAAAAAAATGTGGAGAATTTTCTGGACACATAGGCAGAAAGTTGTATCGCAGCAGACTTGTCCTCTGATTGCAGTGAAAACAGTATGATTGAATATAACTGTTCTCATTTTCACATGTAGATACAATTTGAGAAGCCATGAAGATTTAAGTTGCTTGGACTGTGAACGCTTTTTGTAATCTATTTCTTAGAGAGTATGTCCCATATGCTACCTGCCATCCATGTTTTTTCATCTGCATAGCCCTTCTATTTTTGATGAGATTTATTCTTGTCTTTGAAGTGGCCATCTTATCAGGGTTTTTTTTCCATCTAAAAAAAAGTTAGTAATATAGTCAAAATCTTACCATCTGCCTCTAGCTGTTACACTTCCACAGGATATAGTATCTGTCCAAATTTTACAGACTTGCTTTCATTTTCATAAATAACTTTTGCCTGGATATTGTATTTGGAAGACAGAAGTTACAGTTTTTCATATCTATATTCATGTATTTTAACCTTAGGTGTCTTTTTATCTTAATCTTAAAATAAAAAGACCTGCCTTCCAAAAATCCAGCTTCTCCATTTCACTATAATGTTTTTCTGCAATGATTGATATATAAGAGAATCACAGCTTGTGGCCTAGGTAATCAAATATTATAGTTTTCTTCCCTGTAAGTCCTGTATATACTCTTGAAGTTTATAATGAGTGAACATTAGCCCAGAATCTTCTTGCAAAAACACCTTTGTAAATACTGCATCACTCAATTTAATGCCGGATCTTTTGTAGAGTACCATGTGGGGTTATCTGTGTTTTGCAGCACTTGATATTAAATGCTAATGAAAAAAGCATAAAATCATTATAGATATGTTACAAAAGTTTAGTGGTAATATTTATGGAGGATTAAAGCTTTATAATGAATTGAAATAACAGAAACCCTATTTTTTACTGTCAATAATCTGTATGAAGTTTAGTTTATATTAAATTGTGATGCCATTTGTGTATGTTGAGTTCCATTTGATAAGAGTTGCTTAAACCAAATGTTATTTATGAAAATATTGTATTTATACAATATATATGTGAAAACTGTATTATAAGGTGTGAGAGAACGAATGTTCTTTTCTTTTTTTCTCTGGGGATAACCAGAATCAACAGCATTAGAAGTGGTTTTACACGTCAGATTTTGCTGTCCCCTTTGTTTCCCAAGATCTGCGTGCTTACTTTTTAAATTAAGGTAGCATAAAATAAATTTGCAATCTTTTTTGGACCAGAAGAACCTCATAAAAATGATCTCGCTTTGCTTCATTACAACACCTGCTTGCAATAAGATGGGATCTTATCTATTTCTGTAATAAAATGCCATGGTAGAGCTGTGCTCTTAATTATCCTGCTAAATAATGGGACACATTTAAAGCCTTTCCACTCCATCTCCCAGTGCTCATTAGTGTCATTTATGAGTTATTTGTCTGCCAGTTTTTTGCTTTTCCACAAAAAAAATAGTGTTAAATGCATATTCTCATATAAAATGAATGCATAATTAATAGTCCCTCCTGTTTCAGAATTTACTCTTTAATAACAGAAGAAATGCCAAATGTTTTACTGAAAGCCAATACGCTGATAAGTAACCTAGGTATCAATATTTCAATGTATCTTATTGTTGCGGGGAAAAAGAAGTACCCTGATACAGCAGTTTTAATAGATTAAACAATAACAATTAGATAATGGTTTTATAACTCTTCTTGTTCACTTGGCAAGTAGAACAAATGAAGTATTTTTCAGTTATGATAAATTTACATGTACATTGTCTATCAGATAGCTGATACAGAATGAATGCCTTATGAAAATGTACGATGAGTTGAGTATTGTAGCTATTAGGAAGTCTGAATTCTTAAACTTGTAATGGTTAGTTGGTAACAGGGGGAGTTAAAACCACTAAATATTTTGCTACTAAATATTTTTTTATATTGCAGAAACTTATGTAACATCTGAAGTTCTTGGGAAGTCTTTACAGCAGTAAATATGAGTTAGGAGTGATTGATTAAAACTTTATTGATAGAATGTTAATATCAATAAAAAGTTTTTAAACTGACAATAGAGCCTACATCACAGCATTAATCATTACGATATCTTAAAATAAACACATATATCAATTTAGTTAGCACACTTGAACTGTCTGATATTAAATGATGAGAGGAAATTTTTAAATGGAATTCTGTTAAAGAAAATATCTAATTTCCTTTAATATATGCTTTCAGTATTAAGACTTGCTTAAGAATAAAAACTGCCTTTTGTGGATCATTTAACTGAGTGTTGTAATTGCCTGGTTGTGTGTTCTTCATTAGAGCAGGACAAGATTTGGAGCATAAAGTATATAAGTGACCTAGAACTGGCTTTGACTTGCTCCCAGGTATGAGAGTTGTCATAGCATTCCATAGGGCAAATAGAACAGGATTTTTGTCTGATCAGTAGGCAATATTTGCTCAGAACATAAAAAAGTATTCCTCTGCCATCTCGGTGAAGAACATAACCAGTTCCTGCAGTAGGTGGTACCGTTGGATCTTAACACAAATGTGGGTCCCAGAACCCTTGGAAGCCGATGAACATCCATCTATGGAAAAGCCCCGCAAGCCCAGGCGTACATGAGTTTGTGTTGACTGTGAAGGGGCTAAATAAAGTTGAAAATGATCTTTCAAAAAGATTAAATGTGTTGTAACGGCTTAATCCCCATATGAATGACTCTGTGGAACCTTGCAAACTATTGATAAAACTGACAACATGAACACCCATCTGAAACCACAAGCTCTATTCTGCCTGTTGCCCTGTGACACTTCAGCTCCTCCTGGGATAAGATTTTAGAAAAATACAAGTTTTTGATCCTGTAATCTTCAGTGTGGAGTGAAGGAAGAAGAAAGTTAGTGGAAGAGGCTTCCCTGATTTATCTAAATCCAGAGGATGGCAAGCCTGGGTTAATGCCAACAGTGAGAGGTCCAGGAAAGCAGAAAAAGCACAAGTCTGTCCTCCTGGCTTGGTGTAAATGGGAGTTTTAAGCTAATCAATGCCTGATGATTGTTGGGGTGGCACAGTACAGAACCTAGATGGCTGGCACTGGCTATTGCATTACCAACATTTGTCCCATCTCAGAAAGGGCCCGTCACTGTTAGGGGCAAGCAACCCTCAGTGTACACCTTCACGGAGCAGATTCAGCGAGCAATGATGGATTTGCTGTGGGAAATGTGACTAACCTGTGGTCTTGTTAGGGACACACAATCAGATGATGCAGTCCCTAAAAGAAAGGCTGATGACTTCTGTTTCAGTAGGTGTCAAGCTCTAGGCTGCTGACTTCCTTGCTGTAGTTCCAACAAGACAAAAGAGCAGCAGCATTTCCACTGACAGCACTGCTACAAAATTCAATTTCCTGTAGGTCCTTAAAGGGCTCTGTTACATAATATAACTTGTATTTTTTTATTCTGCATAAAACACAGCTTTGTGTTTTACAGAAGCCAGAGAGCTTTTGTATGTGTGGGGTTTTCTTAAAAAAAAAACACACCAATGAACAGGACAAGAGGTGGAAAAGCAAGAAAGGAAGCAGCACAAAAAGGAGGGCAGAGAGAAATAAGAAAGAGCAATAAATGATAGAATTGCCAGAGGGTGATTGGCCTTTAAGAATTAATGACTTTTTTTCATCTCTGGTCATTCAGCCTTCCTCCAAAGGTGAGAAAAAATAACCCTCATGACATGCTAAATCAGTGCTGGTGAGAGGAAAATGGGAAACTTCTTTCTTTCTTCTTTCTTTTTTCTCTTATTTTTTTTTTAAACCAAAGAGGAGGTTTGAATCTTGCAGACAGAAGACGAAGTGGTGTCAAAAAGAGTACTGACCAAAAATGCAGAGTTGGAAGGCTCAATCCCAGGAAGAAATTTGACAAGTATAAACACAGATCTCTAAACAGAGCTGTGTGACCTGCTCATCGTCTTCCTTTGCCTCTCTCTCACCAAAAAGGATGTGACATAGGCTTTAAAGAATATCTGCGTAGCCCAAAATTGATCAGAAAAAGAGATGGGACCTTTGCAAACCAAGGAACTGTTCGATATCCTCTATCGGTCTTAATGCACAAGGTTCTCTGCGGAGAAGAAAGTGACTTTGCATCTATTTTTGACTTTTACTTTAGTCAAGGTTATTCAGAAGGGGCCAAAGACAGATAAGCTGTACAGTCATCAATTCAGGGACAAGTATGGGGATGAGAAGGAAGAAATTAAAAAGAAATCCTCAATTTTCTGGAAAATACCAGTAATTGTATCATCCTTAGGGCTAGATAAGAATTAATTCAGTGTTATTTCATTTATGTGGACTAAAGACTATTTCTGACATCTTTCTATGACTCCAGTCCCATTGAGTTTTTGCACCTAGATGTTTGGTTTGAGACTTATATCTGTGTTGATAAACTAACTGCATTGGGTCTGCATGGCAAGGTTTTGGTAGCAGGGGGTTGGGGGCGCTTCTGTGAGAAGCCGCTAGAAGCTTCCCCCATGTCTGACAGAGCCCATGCCAGCCGGCTCCGAGAATCCATCTGGGAGAAGATTTAAGAAGGGAAAAAAACCTGCAGCCAGAGAGAGGAGTAAGAATATGTGAGAGCAACAACCCTGCAGACCCCCAGGTCAGTGCAGAAGGAGGGGAGGAGATGCTCCAGGCGCCGGAGCAGAGATTCCCCTGCAGCCCGTGGGGAAGACCACGGTGAGGCAGGCTGTCCCCCTGCAGCCCAGGGAGGTCCACGGGGGAGCAGATCTCCACCTGCAGCCTGGGGAGGACCCCGCGCCGGAGCAGGGGGATGCCCAAAGGAGGCTGGGACCCTGTGGGAAGCCTGTGCTGGAGCAGGTTTGCTGGCAGGACTTGTGACCCTGCGGGGGACCCCCTCTGGAGCAGGCTGTGCCTGAAGGACTGCAGCCCATGGGAAGGACCCACGTTGGAGAAGTTCGTGGAGGCCTGTCTCCCATGGGAGGGACCCCACACTGGAGCAGAGGAAGAGTGAGGAGTCCTCCCCTTGAGGAGGAAGGAGCAGCAGAGACAACGTGTGATGAACTGACCCCAACCCCCATTCCCCATCCCCCTGTGCCGTTGGGGTGGTGTAGGTAGAGAATTCAGGAGTGAAGCTGTGCCTGGGAAGAAGGGAGGGGTTGGGGGAAGGCAGTTTAAGATTTTGTTTTATTTCTCATTATCCTACTCTGGTTGATTGACAATAAATTAGTTAATTTTCCCCAAGCCGAGTCTGTTTTGCCCATCACGGTAGTTGGTCGAGTGATGTCTCCCTGTCCTTATGTCAACCCACGAGCCTTTTGTTATATTTTCTCTCCCCTGTCCAGCCGAGGGGGGGAGTAATACTGCGGCTGCGTGGTGCTTAGTTGCTGGCTGGGGTTAAACCACAACAGCAACCTGTGCCGTGACAGGTTCAGCTTACCATTAAACTAATATCATGTTCTACAGTGACCTGTACCAACTGGCACTCTCAAAAAATTTCCTGTGTACAATTTGGGGGATTAGCACAAGCCAGAGGTCATTTCCAAAACCAGTTCGAATAAGATCACGCATAGAGGAGTGGTAGGGGGAAAGACTTATGAACAGGCCATGCCATTTGACTTCGCGGCTGGACAGCGTTTCCTGGCACTGGATAATTAACTGGAACAGACATTACAGAGGGAATCTTCTCCTGAACACACTGAAAGCTCATTAATTATGTTCAGCATAACTGATGTTGAACAACAAAGTGAACAGTGAAGATACTCTAAAACAGAGAAGATGATTTCACATTTGTCTAGTTCAAAGAAATATCTGTAAATTTTGGAAGTGGGAGTAGAGCTAGTGATGTAGATTGAGCAATAAGATCCTGATTTTGGTCTTCTGAATTAATGCTGGGAAAATCAGTGATGTAACCTGGTGTAGAGCTGACAAATGTTAGATTAGAATCAGGCGATGAATTCTTATAATTATCACTTGTCTACTTACTGAATATAAGATAACTGCAAGTAATTAGGAATATGAAAGAAAAGAAAGATAAGTGTGTACAAACATTACAGCAGAGATTAAAAGTCTATTTATATGCAGTTATTTTTAGGGTAGAATTTTTCTACAAAACATTGATAAAGCTATCTATTGTAACTGGCAGATCTGACCTGCAGTTATCTGATTATATATCTAAAAAAATACGGTAAATAAATCCAATCAGAAAACAAACTGCCATAGCCCTGGAGACACAAATTGATAGTGCAACATACTACAGAAGCATTTGTGTGTTATTTGAATCTACCCCTCAGCTTTGTGCTTTCAGATTGTTAATTTAGTAGAGCACTAACATTTGAAAGGATGGGATGTGGAATTGCTTAAGAAATTGATTTAGATGCTTTGATATCACCAGTGATCTAGTAACAGGTATTCCTAATGAAACAAATTGTTTATGTTCATATGAATTTATCCCATTAAGAAAAACAGTTTTGAGTTGGTTTTTTTTTATACCAACTGATCACGTTAAGGAGAGAAATAAACTCACAAACACAACAAAGACATTTCACCTTAAAGCAATAAAATCAAATAGAGATGCTGAAAACACTTTGGGAGTGATTTTTCTCTCATGCAAATGAAGAGCTCATATCTGAAATAAATCCTGTATGCATTAAATAATGCTTGCAATATTTATATATGTATTAATAATACAGGTTCTAATATTGATATGTGAGGAAGTAACACCATTGATGCCAGTAAAGTAAATCATACTAAAATTAGAGTAAGATGAATAAAAATGAGGCCCCAATTTACTAATTATGCAACACATGAAAGCTATAAATAAACCTAACCCATGGAAACATCAATTAGATGAAAGCATATAGTGCATAAAGGCCAATCTGTAAGAATTATTTTGGATCTAATGCTTTACGTTCAGAGTTTAAGCTCCATTCCCATACTGGAACTATGCTGGCTTCTGAAAAAAACAAAGAAGTAATTAATACATTATTCAAATTGACTAATAACTAGGCCAAGAAGGAACTACAGCACTCTGATCTGAAAAACAGGAGTAACAACATAGAACTGATTTTACTGCATGATTAGAAAAAATGGGGTTTAGGAAAAGAACTGGCTGAAATAAGTGATCTAAGCACTGTATTGATAGTATTGACTATTGAGGGCATTGTACCTGCAAAGAAAGTCAGAAATTAGCAAAATAAATATTACAAGCAGAGGCTTGGTAGCCTTCGATATTTTTCCCTCCATCTATCTCTCTGGAATTTATCCTTTTCTTTAACCATTCTTATTCTACCATAAGTCTCTCAAACTGGAAAATCATTACAAAGATGTCTTAGTTTTAAAACAAAAATAATACACTGAGCTGTGAAGTCTTAGGTAAATAAGTTACAAATTGCCACACAGGATGGAGCATCTAGGTATTTTCACTGCTGCTCCAACAGCTCAAGTGACAGTGGAGGACTAAAATGAATGAGTTTTTGTCAGCATTTGACTTTAGGTAGAAAATTCAGCTAGAAGAAAAGTGATACCTGGCATTATATAATAGAGATCTGCCATCTATCACAGTACATACTAAAAACGCTGCTATTCTCATGTTTTGACCATCCAACTCTGTGCCGATTGTACCGTTTTCCATAATATTTTTAATACTCTCTACTGTATACCTGACTCGTGCTCCAGGAATGAGGCTTTGGTTCCACTGGGGTTGAGGTGAGTGAGCAAGGACTTTGTCTTACTCATCTCAGTCACGTAAGTAGTCCATAGATTAGCCTGGAATTATTTATCTGAGTATCATATCAGAGTCAGCTATTTATTTTCTGCTTGTCCTGTATTATTTGATTTCCAGCCAAGTGTAAGTGGCCAGCTGTAACACATTTTCAAAATGAGGCACTTAATGAACATGTTTAGTGTTAATATAGTTATTTATGTGTTATCTCTCACTGTTTTATTGCAGATGATAGGAAAATAACACTGTATATTGTTGAAAAAGGGTAACTGGGACACGATTTTATGTTTCTAGAAAACAATATTAAATTCAGCAAGTGGGAGTAATTGTTTTAGAAAAATGAACTCTTAAAAAGTATAGAAAAACTGGAGGGGAAAAAGCTGACAATTAAAGCTTCAAAGAGCCATCAAGTACAGTTTGGTGTCAGATATGCAGAATTATACACAACAAAATACCAACAAATAAAAGCACAAAGCAATAAAAAGAAAATTCTGCAATTCGAATTGTTTATTTATTTCATTTTATATAAGATAGAGAGCACACTTAGAATATATGCATCAACTCACCCAAGATACTGCAAAATAAAACATTAGGAACATCTGAATGCAAAAAAGGAATAATCAACATTCTTAATTTCAAAGTGCTATATTATGTGTAAACAAAAGCATATGAATGCGACTATAAAACCAGGATAACGCAGTTCTTCATGAAAATATCTCAGCTTTGTACAGTGGAGACTCATCTCGCTGCGAAAGCATGCTGAGGGCCTAAGAAACGAGTAGCCAAATCCTGTTTGTCTTACTCAGGTGAGCCGTCCTATTTAAACAAGACAGATGTAAGAAGTCCAAAATATCTTTTTAAAGCCTTCAAAAGTATGAGCTCTATTTGAACATATAAGCAATGAACTGTTAGCTTTTCATTATTGTACAGTCAAAATAATTTCTGCTTCTCATGCACTCTTTGTTCAAGTTGTTGCTAAAACCACTTCTAAAAATAAAACACATCTACTCCTAGAATCGGTTTACCAGGTGTTTTATCCAACCGTTTAGACGGGAGATCCAAGCAGTCCCTGCATGCTGAGTGTCTGACTGGATTAGCTCAAACGCCGAAGCCCTTGCTCAGGCTTCGTAGAGTGTTAGACTTATTCCCAGCTCAGAGGGTGTGCAGAAACATCCATCATTTACCTGCAGTGTCCTCTATGATTGTGTCCTGAATAATTCTTTTCATTATTTATGATGGGCACAACTCATCTTGTGCGTTCTTTTGAACCTTAAAAAAGCAAACCGAAGAAGAACAGGGTGTTGAAAATGGAAAAGGTAAAAAGTGGACTAGGCGGGTTGTGTATCGCTAGGATGACAAACCTGAAAATAGACTTTGCTTTGGAAACATAGATCAGAGAATATCAAGAGCCACCAGAGGAAGTGATGGGGAGATAACCTTTTGGTTTCTGGAAGACTAATTTCAGTGTGATTTAGGGAGGTGATAATATTTGCTGACATCATACGGTTGCTTTCATCTTGCAATTGTTTCAATTGAGATGTTATAGTGATGTTCTAAATTAAAAGCTATTTTTTGTGAAGCAAGAGGAAATTAAATCAATATAGATTAATTTAGAGCAGCTGCTATTCGCTAAGTAGGAACAGTTTCATCACCAAAGAATTTTAAATCTAGCTTTTATAACATAACCTGCAGAACATTTGAATATATTCCCTTGGTCTCTGCAGTGCTGTAAGTCTGCTAAGCTCAATGAAATTTATCTTGTACAAGACAATATGCTGTAGATCTTCACTTGTTTATTTCTCAGAAGCTTCTTTTCTGTTGAAACATAGGTCATGTAAAACCATTAAACCTTCCCATACAGGTAAGAAAGATGAAATGTGGAGAATGCTGCACACCGCGCGCAGAATGAATCAGGAGAGGTGCTTCTGGCATTATGATTCACTACAAAGATTCAGTGTTCAATAGCCTTCACCCCCACTTCTCCGGTTGGGGTTTGCATATAATGTACAAACGCTGTATTCAGTCAAGGTTACGTGAAGGTCCTCCCCCGCCCAATACGCTTTACAGAGAGATGAAATTTGAAATAATACATGTCATCTAAGGTGTGAATATTGTTCATGAACCTGTAAATTTTAACAGATTGTTTTGATGTAGTTGGGAGCCTACAAATATGAAAGATGCCTACAACTGAGCTATACAAGGCATTTGGGCATCTTGTTTCCATTCAAAACATATTTTATAGAGGTTCCTAAGTGCCTCTGTGGAAATGTGTGCAAGTGCATAGCTCCCATTTAATTCAACAGCACCTGGGCGATTTCCAAAACCTACTAAGCATCTTAGAATCACAGAGACGGTGTTTTATATTCTGTTGTAGTCAAAAATCAGAATGATAATACAGAGCTAAGCCTTAATTTAGTTTTATGTACAATGGTGCTGGGCTGCCTCTGTAACTCGCAGGAGGAGTTAAACAGTCCAAATGCTATAAATTATATCAATGACGGTGGCTTGCTTTGCCAGTGGAATGGAGTAACAATTATGGAGATATTAAGTCTACCCTGACAACAGCGGTACGTCCCTCTGTCACTCTCTTTATTTAATTTCCTATCCATGATGGGTTTCTCTTGCGGCAGCACTTGCGCTACTGAGTGGCTGTTATCAGGATGGCTTTTTTCTGGCTATCAAGAAAGTCGTTTCTAAGAATATGTGTTATGATTGATTTCAATACAGGTGTAAATCAGAAGCAAATTCATATAAAGTTATAAATCAGAAGTAAGTAGGTTGTCCTGTGAGAATTTACACGTCAGAAAAACTGTTGTAAGAAGCAGCATCAGGATCATGTGCTCTTATGTCCCTCTACACATAAAATTGTTGCCGTAGATGTTATTCACAGAGCTGGGAAGGAGCAAAGGTATGGCTTGATATCGTGAGTCTGCCTTCTACTCTCAGTCACCACCTCGTGGTGGTCAAAAGGTGCCCTTTGTGTGAGTATGAATGGCAGAAGTGGATCCCTAGCAAATTGCATATGATTACTCCAGGTTAAGTATAAATGAACAACCTATAAATTTAGGGATGAAATAGGAAAAGGCATGGTAGTATCACTTGCAGAGTATTTTGTAAACTTACTGTGCAATTGTTCTTTCTCACTGCGTGGCTCTTTTCATGCTTCATTATTCTCTTTTTAACCCCGTAAGTCTAACTTTGGTTAGAGAGCAATTACTCTTTATTTTGCCTTCCTGCTCATTTGCTCCAAACTTGTGGTTCTCCAGTACCAACAACTTTGGTACAATTATGAAGTGACAACACCACAAGAAATTAAACATTTATATTTTACTTATCTAGATGGATTTTCTTAGGATAAATAGAATTTGAATAACCTTCTGGACTTGAAGAATGAAGAGCACTAAGTCAAATTATTCAGGCAAAGATGTTTGCTTTCCTAATACATACCCCAGTTGAGAATGTAGATTTTGGCTTACCTTTTAGGATCTGCTGAGTTGACTAGATTCTTTAATAAAAGTATTAGATATCACCTTCAGATAAGGGATATTGTGCTTATCTCAAGCTGCAAATCTTAAATTAACTCAGAAGTTAATCTTGGTCACATGTAACTTTTTGTTTACCAAGATGATGGATTTCACTCTTGCAGAATCTTCATTTGTAGCTGACAATTTTACCACTGAAAAATGGGTTTCCCTTTAGAAAAAAAAAAAAAAATCAGCTTTTAACAATTAAAATTGATATGCCAGGGTTTTGTTACACATCTAGAATTTCCTGCACAGAGAAAATATCTACTTATATTGAGATGCTTATGTAAAGCTATCACCAAATCAGTATCAGTATTCTACCTTGTAGGTATAAAGCAATCTGCTTATTACACAGAATTTTCAAGATGTTGGAAATTGAACAATTTAATAATGTAGTAATTTAAGGGATAACTGAGCTTAAAAGGGGGTCAGAGTTCCCACTTACTTCAGACCATCCTTTAGTACCTTGGATGCTTGTGATTGCGCAGATGGAGTGTGTGATTGCACTATATTTAATATTAGACAGTTTAATGTATTATGGTCAAAGGTCATAAAGTCTTCTTTCTGACTTTCACTAGAGCACTAGTAGCAAATTTTATCTAGATACTTCTCTTTCAAGCCATTTTTCTTAAACTAAAATTTACATTTTCAAATGTGACCAAACTTGAATTCAGGCCTTCTGCAGTCTGACTATTTACCCCCTGCTATTTATAAGTTATTCCAATGAGTATTGCTGTTATAAATGTGTCTGACTTTCAAAAGCTATACAGATAGTATGAAGTTTTCCATTGTCAAATAAGTATATACATCTTGTCTTTAATCATTGTACTATATTTTTAAAAATTCTTTCTATACATATGTTCTAAATATTTGTTTATTATTTTCATAAAAATCTCATATCATCAGCTGAGAAATATTTTCAGAAATCTAAGCTCTTTACAAAATGCTGGGTATTGTAAAGCTCTACATTCAAAATAACTAGATGACTGTGAATTCTGGTAGCTCAGCAGAAGTCCACTTGATATCTTACTAAACACCCACATTTTTTCTGTAGTGGCAATTTGAATATCAAAACAACCCTTCAAAGTAGATTAAGAAACAATTCGACTTCATAGTATTAATAGGCATGAAATTGGATAATTTGGATTTAATTACATTGCTAAATTTTCTTTCACACTTTTATAATTCAACAAACACCTGTCTAGATTAAAATTCAGTACTTTTTTTAGTTCAAAATGTTACTCAGATCTTTTTTTTTTTTTTTTTAATTTTAAAGGAAAACTAAGGATGTAGTTGTTTGTTTGGGATATTTGGGGAGAGTTTGAAGATATAGAAAATGGTTTGGACAAAACCAATTTATTGCAGCTGTGGAAATATAAGACCCACATTACTACAAATGCAATCTGTGGAAGGAGGTTGGCTAGCAGTTGATTGGCATGAAATTCCCGACCGAAGCAGATAGGGGAAAGTAATTTTATGTATCTCCCTTATGTGTATGTGTAATGTTAGGACCATTTTAGACTTAGTATTACAAATTAGTTGTTATTATAATATAAGTAAGAAGCTGAACAAACATGTGCTCATACAGAAGAAAGTAATTTATGCTACGAAGATGGGAAAATGTACCAGGTTTTTTTTTCCTGTAGTAATATACTTGCTAAAAACTTGTGATTTAACTACACTCAGTCAAGAGTACACTAAATATAATCCCTACTTTCTTATTACAATCTCAGACAGTGGGATTATTCTGCTTTATTGCTCCAGCAGCACCTATGGAGAGCTGAAGGTGAGTCAAGGCACAGTATGACTGAGTAATACAGCAGTTTGTTTAATTATTCAAGTAGATGGGTAAAATTTAGAGGGGAAAAAAAATGACGATATGAACTTTCAGTAGAGCTGGATAGAAAATAAAAAGATGCTAAAAAGGCAATTGAAGTTTATTAAATCCGAAGCAGTGTTTGTAAAATCAACACCCTTTACCATTGTAACCACAGTGAAAACTATAGGGATGAGGATATAAATTGAAATTAAGGAAAGACAATTTCAGAACATATAAAGCATGCCTCGTGCACTCCGACTATAATGCATAGTTTGAATGGCGTAGTGGGTAAAGATGCTGGAACAAACGTTGCAGTCATTCAGGAAGCAATTAGATACCATCCTAGGGGAAAATATGTATTATGAAGGCCAATCCTCTTTAGGCTGAATGGCCTTTTCTCATATTCAAGATGTTTTATTCACACTGTTGTTTTTTCCAGAGAATGTACTCCTTTGCTTTGCTCTGACATACAAAAAAGTAGTAAATACAAGATAAAATTATGGGGTTTTTTTGTGATTTTAGAAAGGCTTTATTATATTTTTTTTCTTTATAGTGCTTTTCATTAACTTGTCTGTTCAGATAAATGATCTGAAAACTGCAATTTTTGATAGAATTAAATTAAATAAGATAGAGTGAATAAGATGATTGTCATCCATTTGGGACAGTTGATACCATGCTCTGTCTCTGTGCTGTTTGTTCCTTGTCAGATGGGATCCAGATTATTTCTCTCATAAGAGACTTTACCCTGAGATCTGATGCTTGACAATACCAACCCTAAAACTAAATCTTTCGGTTTAGAGTAGAAAGCTCACTGCGGCTTCTGAGATACCTACTTATGGCAATTTATAGATGGTTGGCAAGGCTTTTTAAATGTTTTAATTTTATTTTTAGGATATTCATCTGTTTCATTTGGATATATTGTCAAAGAAGTAAAAAATACGTTATACCATCTGAATTCATTCCTAGAGCTAGACAAGTTTAGATTTTTAAAAAAGGCAAGAGATTACAACAAAACTTTAGATTAGTCTTCTAATAACCTTCTTCCATAGCTGCTCCAGCAATTAAGTTAGCTAGGGAGGCTAGATGGCTTAGCAAATGTTTTGGAGAGATCTGTTTTATTATGGAAGGTGGTTTGGTTTTTCTATCTCACCATCTTTTGTTCCTGACTTTGGTCAAGCTATTATTTTTGCAGAAATGGTGAGTTCTTCTCTCCTCTCCCATCCCTCCAGCATTTTCAAATTATACATTTCTGTTCTGTTTTTTTTTTTATGATCATATTCCTTATAGCTAAAATGATCTCTAAAGTTATTCCTAAAGGATTCCTTAGAGTTTGTATACATCACATTTTACTCTGTATACGTACATCTTATTAAACCCACTGCTATACTTTTAGATGTTGTAGGAGCTCCGTCACATTCAGGCAGTACTAATGGCCTTTGTAAAAAAAAGACGATGTTCAAAGTAGCTCCATGCAAACTAGCTCCTTGCAGGATTTTTTTAAAGTTTTGGTGTGTCACAAATACGCCAGTGTAATATTACTTTTATGCTTCTTAATTTGAAATTGTTATGTTAATTGCAAAAATTATTAGACTGTAATTTCTGGGAACTCCAGACTCATACAATCTCATAGTGATTGCAATTACACTAGTTTTACAACACTACAATAATACTCATGTCAGCTAAATTTCTTCAACCCAACTACAAACACCTGCTCAAACCCATATAACCCTTACAGAGGGAGACTGCAAGGGAAGTAATACATCCTGCAGCTACGATACAGGCAGGTAAGAGTTCACTGTTCCTTTTTCAGTACTTATTCTGATGTGGGCAATGAGCTCTTTTTCCCATTTAAAATTAAAAAAAAACCCATATCATGCTGCAGAAAGCCTGATTTATAAGAAAATGAGCATTTCCCCTGCTCTTAAGACTGTGATTTCATCAAGCCATATTTGTTTAAGAGGATTTTTGAAGTCTGGGTGACTATTCTGTGTTAGGGCTGTATAACCAGGATCAGAATCCTGCTGTGTTTATGCAATCCTGTCACAGCACAGGATAGGCTAAGTCCTAGAGGAAAACAGAAAGTTTATTCTTGGATTTGTTTTTGTCTTTTAAACCACCAAAATTCCAGCTCTGTATCCTTAGTAAGGAAGCTAGGATATATGTTTTGTTTTGTGTCTTTTTCTGGATTAACAAGTTTTAGAAAATTTCACTAATTCAGATCAAAAGGGATAAAGAAGCAGGTGAAAAAAGGTAAATAATGGGGAAAATGGGATCTATGGATTGGACTTATTTTACACTGAACATTTTAGAAAATCCATTTTTTCAAAAAAAGCCATTCTAAGTGTTTGTTTGGAGAAAGATCTTTTGAAACTGTATGAGGGTTTTGTGTATACATTTTGTACAATAGGTTTAGATTTTACCTTTTTTTTTAAAGAATGCTTAAATATGTTACTTGGCTACATATTCTTACTAAGTGATCTTTTGCACTGATTTTGCTAAGTGCTTAAAATGTTATTTATGTTTTACTATAGACATAAGGACTTCAACTTTGGAACGTTAAATATACACATATATATATAAGCGCCTCTTGAGAATCGTGCTACTCTTATGAGATACAGTGAGTCTTGTCGTTGCTTAACTAGGAAGTAAAGCTCTGTGTATCAGTATGAAGTGTCTAATGAAATTAGAAACATCTGTTCTTGCAGCTTGTTGCTCCTCCCTTGAGGGGAGAAAGGGAGCAGGATGAATGAAAGAACAAAGAAAATGCATAGCAGAACAGATTTTGGAGGGAACAGAGAGCTGTCTGAAGCCTCTTGCTTTCATTCGACTTGTTCTCCAGCCAGAACTCTTCCCTGCAAGAGGAGAGCAGAGAAAAAGATTATAAATGGTCCCACAGCACAAGCAGTCCTTGAAAGGCCTTTTGCTGGTGTGCTGATTTGTCCATGGAAGTTTGCTCTGGCCTGCTGCGAAGGAAATTTCGTTGCTCAGGCACTGAGTGCTATTTTACCTTCTACAGAGAGTTGCACCGAGCTTCCTGCGGAGTTGACAGGCATTTTCTTATTCTTCATTTGCTACTGTTTCTAAGACATCCAAATCAGGCCTCTCTCATGTAATAATAGCTGTTTCTGTGAGTGCTGCATGATCTGCACCTACTGTCTGTGACTGGTTAGCTTCACCTGACTGGAGATAAGGTATTGATAACAGCAGCCTATTTTATACAAGCATGTAACTTGAAAGACCCCAGTGTAGGAGCTGTTCCTTTGGCTAGGACTGGTAACGCTCAGAGTGTATGTTGCCTATATATTTATTCATTACCACTCTTTAGATTTCTTACACTGCACGAAAGCTTCCATCGTTTGCCAGGCTCTTACATCGGTAATGGTATACTTAAAAGTTTAATTTTCAAGAACAATAGCTGTGGAAGCACTTTTGGAGGAATCTGTGGGGTATAGACCTAACCCCAAGTAAATGGCTGTGCAAGACGTAGTCTGTCCGGCTAAAGTAGTTGCTGTTCACATCTTATAAAACATTCTTCTATGACGGTTTTCTTTCACCACTTTTAAATTTTAGTTCCTACTTCCTTTTGCTTGGAATTCTGATTACACAGGAAATGCCCTGACTGATTCATTAAGCCTTTCCCTCTTACTGAATCAAATATTGTTTTGAAAACACTCCTTTTTTAAAGGAGATTTAACATATGACACTACCATGTTCATTTGTGCTGATTAACAAATACTGCTTAGTGAAAGGGGATTTGCAAATGAATTTTCTGTGATGAATAAGAACCTACAATTCAGTAAACACTTTAGAACTCCTTTAAAAATGTACAGTTCATCATACATTATACATGGAGATGTGACCATCGTCAAGCCTGCTTTTACAACTGTCTTATAAAGCAAAGTGTTTGATTTTCAGGAATTCTCATTACTGCAGTGTGACAAAATAGTTCAAATCAAACTCATCAAATAATTGCAGAAAACAACTGTTTATACAGGGTATTTTCCTCCTATTTAGCATAAGTTCAAATACTATTTATTAGCCAATTTCACATTTCATGTGGTTATTTGAAAAACAGGAAACAAGTAGTAAATGCCAATTTAGCTGGAAAAAAAAGAAATGGGCAAAATTCTATTTGTGAGAGAAACAGGAGCTCTGGAGTGATGCAGATTGATTTCGGTGGAGGAGAAGTAAAAAGGAATGGTCAGACTGAATTTATTGGCTAGCATTAAACATGTGGGATCAACGCCTTGTGAGTCTGCGCGTCATCAAACTGCAGGGACGGCTGGGTAGGAAGAAAAGTTGAGGACATCTGCTGAAAGTCTGGCTGGAAGGATAAAAGGAAGCAATGTGTAACGGAGAGCTATGATTAACAAAATACATGAGGAAGTCAAATGAATACTAAGGAGGAGAGAAGCTACTGTGGAGAAAAAGAGAGCTGCACAAAGCCAAGGCAGGGCTTTGTACCTGTCAAAATCTATTTCTGTCAAAATACAGATCCCTTGTCAAGACTGCTGTATTTTTTGCATGGGGAGGAACTTTGGTCAGAAACGGGAAAACTTTTGAGTTTGGTAAAACAGAGAAAAGCTTGGACGCTTCTGTAAATTTTGCCCCATCACAATTAGTCTCTCTGGAGTTGAATGTCTCCTCTATCTGCCTGTAAGGTTGTGATAGGTTTGCTATTTTTTGTTTGCAGGGAGAAAGAGAAAGTTGGCCTCAAATTCGATAGCTTCTTCTAACCACATAATCTTCCTTTTCAAACAAGGCTTCACACCACTGCTTGGGTTGTTTTTTTTTCATTCTTTGGTTGGTTTTGGGGTTTCTTTGGGTTCTCCCTCCCCTGTGAGGTCTCCCTCCCTGAGTACCTTTCATAGCAGCTTAGCCTAAGGAAAAACAGAGGCTAAATCCCTTCCTTTCTCAAGCTGTTTTCTAAATGAAAACAGAAAGTCTTCCTTTCCTCCTTGTTTGCCTCCACATCACCATTACATATAATTTTTTCTTCCATAATTAACAAACCACTGTACAAAAAAGCCATTAGGACACCACAACACAAGTGGAAATGAGAGCCCCTGAGGACTATAGAGCAGTCTCTGGTACTTGGTGAACATTCACATTGCCTTGCAATAATCAGCACAGGTGTTTCTGAAATTGTGAAACCGTCAAAATCATTCTGTGTTTAATTGCCCTCAGACTCCCCCATCCATCTGTTTAGCTGGTTTGGATCAGTTCACTGGGTAAAACAAAAGATATTGATGGGCTACTGCTAATGGGTCTTGAACATTTCTTTTTTTTTTTTTTTTTCCTTAAGGTATGTTTATATAATTGTGTTTTGGTTATAATTCCAATCTTGTGTTGATTCCTTTGCTAGTGTTTACAGAGAAAATTTTTGGCAAAGGAAGGACGGGAGAGGGTAAATCTTGGCCTTTTGTTTTTCTGAGCAAAAATTCCTACTGAATCTCTGCTGCTTTGAAAGTCCAAATTAGCATTGCAAATTTCAGTGTTTAATTTCTAAAATTTTACAAGTGAGAAAGTGTTAGCATGAATTCATAGTTTTCAGTATATCTGTGCCATGTCTACTATTGAAAAACATATCCGTGTTTTTAAAGAAAAAAATTACACATAATTGAATCCTACTTACCACTGTTTGTCTTGGTATCCTACTATTTTGTTTGGATCTAAGAAAAGTTGGTAAAGATTATCTCTGTAGAAGTATAGTTCTAGTCACTCATTTTGCTTCTTGAATAGTTCTATTAAAATTTGCCTCTTTAGATTTCCAGAACGTATTTGTTCTTCCATCGGTCGTATTTCTAGCGGCAGCTTGGGAAATTTATTGTTTTTTTGCATTGAATATATCTTCAACACAGGTAGTACTGTTTTCTTTGTAAATACAAATGTCTTCTCAAATAGCAGATATATAAATGTTGAGAAAACTTTGAATATAAGCTATAAATATTTCAGGCTGCAGCTGCATAGATCTTGCAGTGAACCTGGTGCTCTGGTATCTAAGTGTTTATTAAACCTGAGTTAGCTCCTTCTAGTGAATTGAAGTGAATCTGTGCTGTGCTGAAGACCACGCTATTCCTTTGGGGAGTGAGGTTAGCATTTTGGTCTATGAACCCAGACAGAAAGTAAAGTACACTTGCAGCCTTCTGCGGTTTGTCAATGTATCTGCATTGCTTGTGTCTTCAAAAGTGTACATGCAGTTGTCTGATTAATGCTTCCATAAGCTGTGTGTTAGTTTATGCTGAAAATTTGATGCAGAGGAGGTTAGATCATTTCAGATTTGCTGAACTGGACTATAGTTCAGTCAGAACCTGCAGCCGATAATTGGCAAAAACCAAGAAACAGCTGATTCTTAGTAAGAAGCAGAGCCAAACCTCTGTATGGTCTGTGCATACCCAGAAGCCTTGAGTAAAAATTCCCATTTGTTTATAGCACCAAAATATAGCCCCTCTGTTGTTAGGCATCCTATTAGAAAGCTGCATTTGAGAAAAGCTGAGCGATTTTCCTTCTGTAACATACACACTTCTGCACGCAAATATGATGCCGTATTGCTAGAAAAACGCATTAGTCAGAGACTGTATCATCAAAAAAGTTTGTGGAGAGGTAATGAATGAAGCCTCACTGTAATACAAAAGATATCTTTATGCACATATTTATACTGTGACTGTTGATATTCTATTATTCTGTATTCATGAAACAAAAATTTCTATGAATTTTGAGGTGTTCTGTGATTAACAACTTTACATTATAATAAATTATTTACATTATTATAAATGTAAACTGTATCATGGAGTACTGTATTAATCACACTGATGCTGTTTTGAGGCAGGATAGAGAGAAGCTCCAGATGTAATAGCTTAATACCAATATTACTGAAGGGTCCAGTCCTGAGTCCTTGTTCAAGACACCGAGATCAAAGAGACTCATACCTCACTAGGAATTTCAAGGCTCAGCCAAAAGTAGTTAAACATTTATCAGTAACACTGTCCTTGAGACACCATGAAACTCTCCCTTGATCGGCTCATACAATTGAATTGAGTTTATGAAAAGCAAACTAGCATCTGATAATGGCCATAGGATTCTTTATTTAGCACACTGAACTGAGCTGTTCACACACATCTGTCTGTCTGCTATTGACTTTCAGCTTAGGAAGGAGACATGACAAGAATGCTTCCATCTCTCTTATTAAGGTTTTGAACCTTGGAGAAGGCAATAGGTTCACATTCTGGACTTAGCTGAAGTACTTTCTTCAAAACGTGTTTTCAATGTGTGTTGACAACAATCTTGTCATTATCAACCTCAGAAGATGTACCTCCCAGGTTCCAGAAGACAATTAAATTTCTCAGCATTTTTGCAAGCAATGATTTACATTAATGAAAACTGAATGGTGGCCCCATCAGACCTACCTCAACATTCACTGCAGCCACACAAATGCCATTTATTTAGTGTTTGAAGTAACCAAGCAACTTAGGTTTTAGGTCATAGTAATGATATCCAATTTCAGGAAGACTGAACAGCTTTCATTTTAACACACTAAATCTG
The DNA here is from genome assembly GCF_964188355.1 of Buteo buteo. Taxonomy (NCBI): domain Eukaryota; kingdom Metazoa; phylum Chordata; class Aves; order Accipitriformes; family Accipitridae; genus Buteo; species Buteo buteo. Next base: position 21,316,000 of record NC_134192.1, read on the forward strand.
TAAGGAACAAAATGCAAACATGGAAATAGGAAGGACTTTATAGACACACACACATGCCTGCATGCAGAGAATGAATCAGAATTGTAAATGCAAATGCCCCACACCCTGTATTCTAAAAGCCTAGATAAGAATTAGAAAAAAAAAACTTAAATAAACCCCAAACAACAAGAAAAACCCCAAAACAAAATTCCAGAACTGGAACCCATTGTAATGAAGAAAACGACTGCAAGAAAGGATTTCAGTCTCCTGGAACTCCAAGTAGATATTTAACTTCAAAAAAAAAAAAAAAAAAAAAAAAGGATGTTAGCTTCATGCTGAAAAACATGGTCTTCCCAGTTCAGACACGAGAGGTGCCAGTACAATTAATACCTCACTGGCTCTAGTCTTGTTTGTAGGTGGCAACAGGAGAGTGGTGAGGTAGAACCACACATGTTCCAGTGTTGTTATACCAGTCTTCAAGTAAACAAATCTAATATTCTAAAATTTATTATTAGGAGTAATTCCAACAATTATATAAGGAAAAGTGAAGAAAAAACAGTCTCTGAGTAGCAAAGGGGCAGAGATTCAACCAACCTCAAAATTCTCAAGGAAATGAGATGAAATATCTTGGAGACAGGAAAACAACTGATTTGTCACTCCTCGGTTGAGGATGTACTTTAGCTTTTGAGGCTTAATGGCAAGCAGATTGGTACCTCTCCTGAACATAAAGAGCAATGTTAAAAAATAGAGAACTGGACTGAGGAAATGTGAACTGGGAAAAAAAGAGGAAAGCGGGAGACAGCAGTTCTCTGACTTCTGGTATTAACTGGCACTCACTCAGGACAAAAATGCAAAAATAGAGCACAGGTAGAAACCATGGGTGCATGACAAGGTTGCAGTTTTCTGAAAGTGAAGACTAGTTAAGAATTTATGGAAAATTGTCCTTATATATCACAAACTGTTTGCTCTTTCTATTTTTTTTTCTCTTTACAGGCCTTTTATTCTAGGAGAGATAATGGTGCATGTTCACATTTGTTCAACAGCTCAGTTTGCTAAATTAGCTTTCGTCTACCCCTCATTTTCTATCTTGCCGAGGTAGTATATATCTTTATTTTGCTTTGTGGAAAAGAATAGGGCCTCCTAGACTATCTTTCAAAGCTCTAGAATAGAACTAGCTTTCTGGAAAGAAATGCAATTAACATGTCTCTAAGTTACTTTTACTCTATCTGTGGCCCAGAGTACCTGTGGAGGAAAGCCCTTCAGTATTTTGTTCCTATATGATACTGTCTAAAATCTGGTAGCCTTCTTTTTATAGAGCAGTGTTATAAGTAAGTGCTAGATAGTAGCCCTCCAACATAACATGCTCTATTTCCATACAAAAGTAGTAAACAACTGTCTTTGATTACAACTGCAAAATTTGGTAAAACAGTGAAGTATCCACACTCCTCCTCACTGTCTTCCCTATGGTAAAAAAAGATGGACTGTAAGATAATGTTAAACCTTGCCTAGACTATATTCATCCAATCAACCAAACCTGACAGAGAGCTGAAGGTCAATATTCTTTGGTATTTTTGTTCCATGATTATTTTTTTTTCCTGTCCTCAAAGAAAATTGCTTCCATTTGAAGAGATGTCTAGACCAGTGGTATCTCTGTGTCCCCCAATCATTACCTGCTAAACTTGTCTGTTAGGCATGAATCCCGACACCTCTGAATCATCTAATTTTAAAGCACTTTTTTAATAACCATCACTCTTTCCCAAAGAGTACTCTTATGACATTAGAAATATCTTAATACTCCCTCAATAACAGAATGGAAGATAAAAATTGCCATAGCTATCATTATTGGAAGAAACAGCACTATATTGAAAGGCTAAAAAGGACTTATTCTTCTAACCTGAAAACCACTTACAGAATATATTTTCTGACACACAGTCTCTGTGACTGCTTGAGTAGCTATCTCAAATGCAGTGTCTAACTTAAGGCTAGGTCCCTTATTGCCTCGGTTGTTTTATTTTTACATCGTACATATTTCAAATGATTGATATTTATAAAGGAATGTGAAAAGTGAAATAAGTGACTGGGATTATACAATTAATATTGCATGAATATGGTGGGATTTATACAGAATGCAGTTTATTTTTAAAATCTTCAAGTTTTACAAAAGCTTGTGTTTAAAATAGCTCCACAAATCCAGTTTGGTCCACAGCATATCTCCAACACTCTCCAGGACTTGTATTATCTCACTTAATAGAAACCATCTAAACTGTAGTTTGAGACAGTTGCCTAAGATCCCTCTCAATATCTAATGCAGACATACGAAGAACATCTGGAAGATAAGTGATCCCAAAGGATCCTAAATTAAAAATCTAATGCAGAGAGAAAAAGTAGCTTCTAGAGATGTTTGTGTCTCTTCAGTAACTACAGAAAAGACCTACAAATACCTAAAAAAAGATATCTAATTGTTAGCTGACTAAGACTGGGTAATGAATGTCCTAAAGGACTAGCAAATCCAATAATCAGCATCTCGAAGTGATAAACAACTGTGCCCACCCAGCTATTGGTTGCCTTTCACTGGAGTCAGGCAAATTTGATTAATTATAATTAATTCAATAAAAGATTGAGTCCTGCAGCTCATTAATAATTTCAGAACCTGCAGAATAACATGCTTACTGTGCTCAGTACTGCCTGTCCCCATGTTATATATTTAAAACCATTCCGGTTTATCATTGAGGAGCATAAACAGTTTTCCTTCCAGAAGGTGGTATGGTGTGAGATTCTAATTATTCCTTTTAACTGTGCTTCTGCGGTAGTTGGTTTCTAACTTCATGTGAAGTCCTTAAGGCTAAAATATTTTGCAATAGTTGTGGGTTATGTTTTAAATGAACACCCTTTACATCTTAAATGGTGTGAAGTAGCACTCATGGAGGAAGAACTTCATGTATTATTAATGTTTTTTGCATTGTATCAAACTGTTTTAAATCAGATGCTAAATTTTACATGAGTATTGATCATAACTTGATATCATCCATTAAAAATAACCTTTTTGTTTGTTCAAACTCCTTGTACAGAACTATGGAGAGGGGCAAGAAATGGACATTTAATTAGGTTTAGTAATTTTTCATTATCGTTTGAAAGGGTTATAGGATGTGCTCAGTTGCCTACAGTCTCTTTAGAAGTTGGAAAAGGATATCAGATCATCACTTTCCAGGCCTGTTCCCAAGAAGAAAAGATTATATCCCATTCTATAAAGACATTATTTTACATTTATAGAAGTAAAAGGAAAAGCAAGAACTCCATTGAAAGTTAAAGGGGTTATATTATTGACATTTGGCTAATTTGTTTTGCTTTACAAACTGTATATTCTTATGTCTTTGGTAACTAATACTTGCTCAAATACATTAGTCACGAGTTTGTCTGTGTTAGTTCAAAAAATATGACTGAAATGTGACTAATAAAAATATCCAAACAGCCATTACTATTTTGGGAAAATCCATGGTTCTTCCTTGATTGTAAGTGAAACTCGCTCATTTATAATCAGTGAGTAGATTTAATAAATGTAAATAGTTTTGCAGAATATATCTAGCGAACTCATTTGGCAGAAAACTAAAGCCCTATCACAGCAGAGAGTAATTTTTGCTGTAGTGAAGGAAAAAAAAGCAGTGAAACAATAAGGCTAAGTTAAAAAAAGACTAAAATATTCTTTAGCTTTCAATGAACTTTGGAGAAGATTATAATCCTAAATCTCATCTAATTTTAGAAATGAAGATATTTTGTATCAGAGGCTTTATATGGCTCAGAGCCTTATGTTTTCTCTATTTGAATTTGAACATCACATGAAACAAATCTAAGTATGGTTTGTAAAATATCAAGCAATTCAAACAGTAAGAACTCTAAAGAAGAAGGTTATATTTTCTAGAATAAAGTATTAGGACAAAGTCAAATCAATTCAGAAACAAAAAAAATGCCAAAACTTACCTAAGAATCAGCACATTTGCAACAGTACTTTTCCTCCACAGGGTTTTCAATTCCCTGTGTTCAGTATGTGACCTTATAAAAATGATAACAGGATTCAGCTTCTGAAAAATATACATGCACCTTATCTGTTGTTTTCTTAAGGCAAACACCAGAATTGAGAGATGTGTTAAAAAAGTCATAGAGCGTGGTTTCAGTCGACTGGTAACTTGAGGCAATAGGAAAGTATTTTTTTTTTTTGCTAAATTGTTTATGAGAAGCGATTTTCTTTGGCTTTTTGAAAAGCATAGGAACTCAGTTTACCTAATGATTTCTCTTAGCTACTAGACTGTGGACTAGTTTTTAATAAACTAATGGCTCCTTATACAAGTCTGCTATGAATTTTCAAGGGCAAGACTTAATGGTCTACCACAGTTAATGGCATTCTATATTACAGTAGTCTCATTGGTTGCTCATAAGGGTGTGTTTCTAATTTCTGCCTGCACACCAAGTTTATCCCCTTATCCTTCTCTTGAAATGTGTGCAGGATACAATGAATTTGTGCTTGATTTTTTTCAATATTTTCAAAGTTATGTGTGGAACAGAGCATCTTAGACTATGTTTTAGCACAGTCTATTCCCTTTCTGCTTCCCTCTTCAGTCTGCGATAAGAACACTCATCAGCTACCTTTATCATCTCTGCAAATGCTATACGCATTATTTATTGCAACAGTATTCTTCCTTGCTTTTCTTTGGATGCAAAAGTATTTTTCAACTCAGGAGAAAAGTGTGTGTGTGTGAAAGCAGGTTTAATGAGCAAACCTTCCACGCTTTGTTTTTTTGTTGTTGTTGAAAGACACAAGTTTGACTTCTGCCAGGCAGAGGTGAGAATTGAGATTCAATTCAAACTCCAACCTAACTGGAAGACAGTCACTGTTTTCAGCGAAGTTGGACCCAAAAGATGTAGCAGTAGTGCACACGCTGCCTGTCCTGGTTTCAGCTGGGATAGAGTTAATTGTCTTCCTAGTAGTGCTGTGGTTTAGATTCAGTATGAGAAGAATGTTGATAACACACGGATGTTTTTGGTTGTTGCTAACTAGTGTTTAGACTAGGTCGAGGATTTTTCAGCTTCCGATGCCCAGCCAGTGAGAAGGCTGGAGGGGCACAAGGAGTTGGGAGGGGACACAGCCAGGGCAGCTGACCCAAACTGGCCAAAGGGGTATTCCATGCCATGTGATGTTATGTCCAGTATATAAACTGGGGGGAGTGGGGCTGGGGGATCACTGCTTGGGAACTAACTGGGCATCAGCTGGCAGGTGGTGAGCAATTGCATTGTGCATCACTTGTCTATTCCAATCCTGCTATTATTATTATTGTAATTTTATTATTATTATTGTTTTCTTCCTTTCTGTCCTATTAAACTGTTCTTATCTCAACCCACAAGTTATACTTTATTTTTCCCCCCCAATTCTCTCCCCCATCCTGCTGGGGGCAGGGGCAAGTGAGTGAGCGGCTGCGTGGTGCTTAGTTGCTGGTTGGGGTTAAACCACGACACTGCCATTTGGCCCTTCACTGGGTTAGGGACAAGGATGCCAAGCTGACTGTATCATGAAAGGATTTGGCATAAACTGAGAAGCTAAGTGCTTATCAGCCTGAGATATTTTTAGGTATCTGCGGGAGCAGAACTGTAGTTTCCTAGGAAAATGACTTATGAACTTGAGATGTCTAGAGAGGTAATATGCTGCTGAGCATGGTTTTAAGGATTACAATTAAAATACCTAAAAGCAAACTAAGTCACACTTTAAATGCTTTAATTTCCTTTTTGGCACTTTTTTTTCTTTTTTTTTCTCTTTTTTTACACATGGGGAGTTTAGGGAGGAGAAAGGAATTCAGCTTGGTTCTTTTATATCCTACATTATCTTCTCAGTCAAGCCCACAAAACAGAATAAGCCAACCATATTTTTGTTGAATAATTTTGTATAAGGATGACTTGTTTTAAAGTTGTCATGATTTCTGTGAATATTTCACAAACAGAAAGCAATACTCTTTACAAATTATCAGTCTGTTTCAACTTTGTTAAATCCCTGGCACATGTAGATAAATGTTTCAAGTGTAGGTCTGTTGCCTTTGCTACATATTGTGGATTTTTCAATATTACAGTTGTTATGTGTATTGTTCAAGGGTGGCAAGCCAGATTGAATTTGCCTTGCTGCAGTGGGTGGTATTTAGGCATATGCTGGCATACAGAATTGTTTCAGCTGCTTCACCTTCCGCTGTTTTCCTCAATTCAAGAAAAATGCACAAAACTTGCCCTTGCAGATCTTGAATCAGAGAGAAAAAAAAAAATCCTTCTGCCATACAGTCTGTTGCATTTTGTCAGTGGTTTACATTCAGTCTGTCCCCTTAACCTTTAGTTAGATTCAGCATTGTCCAGCAAATAACAAGTTCTGAATAATTTGGGACAGTTACTCAGGATATTACCACCTAACAGAAATTGCCTGTTTTTAAATAATGCGTTTTTTTGTATGTGTTTTCCCTGGAATTTTTAGCAAATATGGAAAAGAAGTCAGGCGAAAATTATACTACTAATTACCTGTACCTGTCTCCAAATAAAATAGGAAACAATTAAAAATCCTCCCAGAGATTAGATGGCATTAAACAGAAGATAATTAGTACAAAGGTGAGAAGAGGTGATCCCCTTTTTCCCATTGCCAACCTCAGTGCACAACGGGGCTAAGTTTGAGAGATATTTGATGATCAAATACAATGAAATGTTATACCTAATTTTAGCAACAATCCATTCACCTAATTAAAAAGTTATTTACAAGTCTTATTACATTTTTAATAATGATGAAACACAAACAAGCTGTCATATGGATAGGTACCATATATAACTAGACAACAATATACTGGCATAGAAATACAGCTTTGAAATCTGAGTGATTTTTCTGACAACACTGGGGAAGATAGAGTTTCTAAAATAATAGAAAAATAGAAGAAAGAAGGAAAAATAGCAAAGGAAGAAAGAGACTGACAGGGTAAACATGTACTTCTTTAAGCTTTGCTGTACTGAACCTTATCTGTCTACACACTTGTGTATGTTTTGATTTTTGTTGTACTTCTGGGGTTTAGTTTGGTTTTGTTCTAATATGAAATCTGCCTTTTCAAGATGCTTTAAAAAATAATTTTAAAGTAATTGAGGGCACATTTTTAGGTCTATATTTTAGGTGAATCCATTTTCCAAAAAGATAAAGCTGGGACATTTAAAATGATGTGGTATTGTGTACAAGAATTCAATCTGTTTTTAAAATCACTGCATTAGCCTTTGAGAACTCTAAACCAGCACATCAATACTACTAGTAAAATACAATCTTTTTTTTTTCAGAGCTTTGTACATTTTAGGCAGGCTAAATGCAGTAATTAATATTTGGTCATGTTTTACATTGATTGACCAAAGTTATTTGAGGGCCTCCATAATGCTAATGGCTGCTACAAGTTCTGATGCAGAACATCAAGCAGTCAATCAGCTGGAATGATAGCTTGGGACCTTCTATCAGGGAAAGAAATATAATAGAAGGACAAAATTAATTGGGGAGCCTGTCATTAATTGGGGAGACTGCCATCCTTCTAGCTCATACAAGGCTCAGTAGAAGAAAAAAAATTGTTGTTAGTATGGTTAAGTGAATTGTATTCCTACCTTCCCTTTCCCCATGCTGTAGTTTGCACAGCTCTGTCTTTATTATCCCGGAGTCCTGATTACTGTTGGAATTTTAAACACCAATTTTATATTTCCTTTTAGAAATTAATGCATACAACAAACTTTCTCTTAACCAAAATGAAGATCAAACATTTCAATGCCCAGGTGGTATTTTCATTTATTATTTAATATTTCTATTTTTATTACCCGTATGTTTGTATGTACAGCAATGTGCATATAGTATATACATACTTGTTTAGTTAGGCTTGCTATTAGTTAATAAGCTTTGTTAAAAGGACCATGTGGATATGATGACCTTCCTTATGTTCAGTCTTTGACTTAAACTTTGACTTTTGCAGAATATTTTTGTACTGTTTATAAATATATTTGTGTCTGAATTCACTGGGTACGACCTAAATAGATATGAAACTCAGGAATATTTTCTTAAAACAAGCTACTCTCTTACAAATTCCCAACATCCTTTGTTTGCCTCTCCCTGTTTTCAGTTCTAAGGAGTTATTATAATTCCCACAGGTAGCACTATCAGCTTGGAACTATAATTAATTAATAAATTGTGCCAACAATGAATAAGTCTTTTTCTTTCTGATGTTTTTCCCCCTCTCTTTCTGATATGTTGAGTAGCATTTAGGATTTTCTGTCCACAATCATAGGATTTTTTTTCCTTATTTCTATTTTGAACTGCTCTCAGGTTTTGTGGCAGCTACTTTGCTCCAGTTCAGAAAAATTTCAGTATCTCTACAGAGGTCAAATCTGTTGGTTGTTATTTCTATATGAAGTGCAGGGATCCCAAAGCTACCACTGACTGCATTAGCTCTAGAACTGGAAAACCTCGTCAGTCTGTGTCCGAGTTAATGAATGTGGGTGAAGCAGTATTGTGCCATGACAAGAAGTGCTATCAGCGCAGTCAGAGCTTGTCTTGATGGGTAAGAAAGGGCTTCTGCATTTCTTTCTCCTCATCATCCACATCAGTTCCAAGTTCATTGCTGTCAGGTTGTCCTGATTTAAGACTTTATCAATAAGAAAAACAACAGTGTTCAAAATTAACTGAAAGTTGTGACTTCATGTACTATAGGCCTTATGGACAGATTATTTTTGTTCGTTCTGTCTTTCTGGCTAGCGTGAAGACCAAATAAGTGGTAACAGCATAGTTTGTAATTGTAAAGTGATTGCCTACTAAGTCTTCCTTGACTGCAAGCAATATTTTGGTTTAATTCCAAACAGAAGAAATATATCAAAACATATAGTAAAATACTTACCATATTCAGAGGCTTCCCAACAATCATGTCTTTAGCCAGACGCTGACAGAAAAAGGAATTTGGACTTACTGTGGATATGTGGGACACTTCACCCAGAAAAAAGGAGAAAGCTTGGCCCATGGAAAAACTGGAGGGTGGTAAGGACCCAGTTGCCATTTCCATTGGAGCAGAGTTGGATCAAACTGAAAGAAAAAATACATTTGAATATATTATCTTTGGAAAAAAAGCCTGGATTGTTATGACTTGTATGTCCTACTGTAGATCTAACATGATTCTTTAATGGACAGGGTGGTATATTTTCTTCTGACTTCTGGTTCTATTGCCAGGAATTCTCTTTGCATCTCCTGAATGTGGTTTATACCCCAACACTCTAAGTTTAAATACTATTGAGACATGCTGTCTCAACCATTCAACCTGTTTAGTATCCAGGCCTTCATTTCATCTTTGTTAGAATCAAAGTTGCAAGGAATGTCCTTAAAACAGACAGGCAGATAAGTCAAACCAACCAACCAAAAGCCAAGTAACCCCTGCAAATTCTCCAGCATCTCTAAACTGAGTTGTATAAAATTACAATAATCCTATATATATTTATATATATATATATATCTGTATGTGTGTGTATAAGCGCATGAGAGATTGATAGGATCAGAAATCAGGCAGCCATGAAGCTCAAGACGGGTGCCATTGCTCGCTCCAAGGGGTAGCACACCTGCACTGTGCAATTATTAGAACAACTCGTGAGGTTATACACAGACAAAATAGTGTGGGGCAATTCTTGATGACCAGTGCAGTATTTTACCAACTGAACGTATGTACCAAAGGATATGCTCCCTCCTGTTTAAAGTGTGTCTATATGAAGCTTCAACATAACATACATAGTCCTTACTGACAGTTTCTTGGTATTTTGTTGTTCTCACTTAAACCACAACCTAAATTAGAATTAATTCTGAAATTTGCAGGTTATTGACACTGCACAAGTAAGACAGGCCTTGCTTATACTAATTTTGACAAGAGTCGATCACAGTGTGACAGCGGTAGGGTGTTCTTTTGTGTGTCTTTTTTTAAGCCATGACTGCTACCTCTGGACCTTTTGTGGTACCAGCCAAAAAGTGTGTCATGCCAGTGTCTACTGATCACATAGGTCAGCATGCCGTGGCCTTCACCTGACACGCTTCCTGGCATCCCTGCTTACCGTTCCTACCATTCTTACCTGTGGCTTGCTTCATACGTGAAAATTACTATATGCTGTTGATGCAATGACAAAAAAAGAATTCGGGCTGTTCTTCTCTTTCTCCCTCTGTAAATGTTGGCACAGCAAAAATAAAATTAGGGAGGCATAACAAATACTTTCTCTTACATCAACGGTAAAAGTAACTTCTCATGAAGAGACAGAATGGGGAGCAGAAGGCTGGATAGTAAGGCCACACTTTTAAAAGTCTTCTAAAATGTAAGCAGGCTTTTAAAATAGAACAATAAAAATTGTTTCCAACTCCATGAACCTTGTACAACGCTTCAAGTTGATTTACAGAAATAGTTGTTCGTTGTATGCTTCAAATACTGTATCTCTTGAAGTCTGGTGCCTCATCAGTCTTCTGCTATGGTGGCTGTCACTTGCCCTCCTCCAGCTCTACATGTAAATACTTTCATTGTGCTTTCCTTAGTTACTCTCTCTGCCAGAATCTTCCGATACAATGAAGGAGGGGAAACTGTCAATAAATCACTTAAAATTGTATGCTATTTTGCAAACATCTGCATAAGCAATTTTTACTTTAAAAAAAAAAAATTAAAAATCCATACAGCAGTACAGCCAGTCAGTTTAGCTGAAGTTTATAGCTTCTGACAGAAAAAAAAGGCAGAGATATTGCTGGCCAAGGATAAAGGTAGATCAAAGAAGCTGTGGCTAAGACCATTAATCTGCACATAGCACTTCAATTTAGAAGGTGCAATTTCTTTTTCCAAAATACCACATTTACCTAGTTTCAGTTTTTAAAGAAATAAATAATATGCAAATCTGCATAATATATTTTTGTAACAAATTACTGTATTTTTTGAGTACCTACTTTTAAATTCTGCTTCCCATTTCTGTTCTTCTAAACATCATTTATTTAACAAAAGAAGATCACATAATGATCTTGGTTTAATCTTTGAAGTTGACATATCTTCTTACCATCTAATGCAACATAATATTCTCTTTATCACCTATTCTCTTTTTCACAGTCGAACTCACTGCGGCTTTGTTTTATGCAGAAATCAGTCAGCAATATGACTTGCAATGCACTCTGGAAAACTTTTAGTGATCATAACAAAAAGCAAGAGATCAATGGGCAGTCTTACAGATTACTTCAAAGAAACAGGGTGTGCAAACTGAGTCTGTAAAAGCTGAGCCTTCCCAAACCACAGGGGTTTGTATTAAACAAAACAAATCAGTTCTTCTAAAGTTCAGCGCTGATTAGCACAGATGTCTGTGCTAGTAAGGCACTGCCTTACAAAAAGGTCTTCAGGAGTTTTTCTTTGGGAAGTGACATATAGATCTTGCTGTTATTTCTCATGAGGTATACAATGAAATGTCTTAGAATAAGACCAGAAACAGTCCCAGAAAATAAAGTTCAGAGGCAGATGGTGATCAGAAATCATTCTGATTAGGGATGTGTGTAGGGCTGGATGTAGGTTTTCCTTAAGACATCAATAGTAATACAAAATTTAACATCTAAGACGCCACCTATTTGGTATTCCTTCAAAAGAGCACTGTGGCTGGCTTTCAGGAAACTTTGCTGGTCACAGATCACCAACTAAGTCGTCTTTGGATGGAAAAAAGGAAGATTCAAAGATAAAACTCATAATAGGGACCTCTAACAATCCCAAAACATTTGAATGCCTTATGGTGGATGTGATCCTAGGAGTTGGTACAATATAGTTGTTCATGATATGAATTAATGCAAAAGAAAGAATAATTTAGGTAGATAGTAAAGGCAGAAGACAACTTTGAAGTTTCTGAGTGTTTATCTCAAAAGTCTGCTTCTGAAGGAAACTTTTCAATTTCTTGTTGTCTAAGTTTTAGCAAATATTTATAATTTCATTAAATTGTAGCCTGAGTTTTACCACCATTACCTAAGTTCACTTTGATAAAAATTCATAAATAGTGTTAGAGCATTCTTAAATATGATGGGTCTATTTATGTGTTTCTAGAAGATTCATAGGAGGATGGGTAGAGTAGAAAAAGGAAGGATTGGGCACAGAAACATTCTGTTCTGAGTCAAAGGTTACTCATTTCTCCATGTTCTGCATGATGTGATTGGTGCATCTGTACTTTAGTAGCCATAATTTGTTTAGTGATGAATGTAAGAACAACTGTAAGAGAACAGATGGTGCCCCTATTTGTCTGGATTTTCTTCCTACCAAGACTTTATCTCTTGCAGCAGATTCTGTTGCTCATGTCCTTTCCATCTTGAATCACTGAATCATATTCAACAACTCTAAAACTTACATTACAGTTAATTCAGGACACAATATGGAATAATTTTCAGTATAAAAGTAAAAAAAAAGTTACAATTATTTCTGCAATCTCATAAAGTTTTTTTATGGTTTTACCTTAGTCATTTTAATATTTTCTTCATTTACTGGCTTCTAAATTACTTAAAAATTAAATTACTAAAACTGCTACTAATATCTGTTGGCAAACAGTGTGCAACTCCCAGCATCATTCATATCTCTATTTGGTTTTGCCTGTTGTTTCAAAACTTAATTCAAATTCTTGTTCAAAAGTACAGCTCTGAAATCCGATTATTTAAAAATCTTCTCAGTCTCCTAAAATTCAAGAACATACGGTGATTCACCCATGATAATTTTTGTTAAAAATGAGTTTAATTTAATGAGTCAATGAAATCAAAGCTTTCTTTTTCTGGCAGCTGGCCCTTTCAAAATTCAAGGTCAATGCACAGCATTGATGTAATTGCACAGCCAGTCATTCCATGTTCTACAGGTGTTGGTCATGTTGAAAATAAACACACTAACTGTATTTTTAATGTGTAGCAGAAGTCATATGAAAAAGCAAGCTCAAAGAAAGACATAAGCATATTCAGTCATTTTGGGGATATAATTGAGCCATCAAGTCTTTCTACCTTGAGGAAATCACATTTACCTTACTGTTACTATGTGCATCTATTCAAATGCTGTGCTATACCTTCTTGTTCATTAACTGCTTGACACCGTTAAGATTTAAATGATTACTGAGCATTAATAACTCAGCATTCAGCTGCAATACTTTCAGAGCATCAACAACAAGATTCAGAACTCAAATCCCAAACCCTCCAAACAGCATTTAATTTGATAAATTCTGGTGTTACAGTGTGAAAGGACAACTCTAATAGCACTAATACAATCAGAAGGAGGGGAAGAAACTAATACAGAGAAATGAGGAAACCAGGAAATCCAAACTTTACTTAGTTTAGAATCTAAAGGTCATGGGAATGGTATGATTTCTGGAGTTGATGTGCTGCCAAGTGCCTGAGAAAAAAAAAAATCACTAACCAACCCAAAACCTGAGATTAAAGAAGAAAAAAAAATTAAAATGCAGCACTCCTGAAGGATGCAGCAGAGTTGCCCTGAGGTAGCTCTGCCACACTCAGAAGGAATTTATGTCGTATAAATGTCCTTGTAATGCAGGCCAGCTCTGTTATGTGCCATATCCTTTTAATCGCATCAACAAGACTGGCTTCTCGAGCAGCATAAATGGTGGGCAAGCACACCATGTGAAATTAAAGCCAATGGCAAAATTGTATTATGGCCTAGATTTCACTCACCTGCATGTAAGGGAGGTTTTCATAATGGGAAAGGTGATTGTTTGTATCCTTTTCTCCTTTGTGCAAAAGGGCCTTTCATTACTTGTAACAGTTTCTATAGATGAAAGACATACTAGGAGGTATTCCTACAAAATCTTGGGCAGAACTGAAAGTGGGGAGCTCTCCTGGACTGGTTTAAATGACTTACAGTATCATCTTCCAGAGGAAAAAAAAAATAGATCTCCTCTATTAGAGTGTGTTTTCTGACCTTTTTTATATATAGTGGCACATAAATCCTTGCCTGAAAAGAACTTATGTGGAAATAAAAACAAAAGAGAGTGATCTGGAACCAATAAAAAAAGAAAAATGTAAACTTGAAAGGAGCTTTTTGTACAATGTTTCCTCTAAAGCAAATAAAAACAAAGTTAGTTGGTTGTTTGGGGTTTTTTCCTCAGCTGGTTACTTTTGTTTGTAAATAAGATGTCATTTTTAACTAGAAAAACATAAATACTGAAGGTAGTGTTAACAGCTGTCACTTTCATGTGATATTTATTGTGAGCCATTCTGCTCACTACTATAGTTATCTATGCTTAGTTAATGCGTTTTTCATTCATGCATTCTAAGTGCATAATGTCAGAAATGATTGATGAATATATTTTTCAGATTTGTTAATGAAAAAACTCTATTTCTTATTGGGGGGGGGTGGTGGTGTCGGCTCTTTCAGCCCCTTGAGAGAGTTTAGTCTTTATTCTTACAGGCAAGGTCCAGGATATTGACTACGTTCAGCTTTTTCATCCAAGTGCCTCAGAGCGGGTGGACTGTGTTTAGAATTTGGCTCTTCAATATTCTGTGCTAACAAAAAAGCATATTAAATACAGTGGAACATTATTTTATTAGTTGTCCTTTGCTGCTCTTTCTACAGTTAAGCTTTTGAGCACAGACCTATCCAGGTATGCTCTGATTATTCACTTTGGGTTACTAGCTGAAGGATACATAGTGTTTCTTCATTCCCATAGGCAGCTGATAGGGCAGAGGAATAGTACACTTGGGGTTTTATCCTAGAAAAGAGTATACCTGACATGCACAGCTAGCCCTGGGGAGTGAGACATGCTTCCTGACCTGACAGTTTAGACACCATCTTTGTAACAAACGGAGGGTGACCATATAAAGTACAGTAAGGATTTGGTATTGAATTTGGCTCCAGCTTCCAATGAACTTTAACATTATTAAAAAAAAATTCATATAATCTAATGTATATTTTATTAATATAGCCTTTATTTGGAAACCAGGCTTTTCAAAGAAATAATATGCTTTATTGAGCTTCAGAGCTATTTAGAAGTCTCAGATGAACTGTGTGAATTATCTCTGTAGTAACCCATTGAGCATTTCCCTTACAGAGAATCTTTGATCCCATCCAAATTATGTTAACACTATGCAACCATCTGAACTTTCAGACTCCTACAATCTAATAAGTACTAAATTCTCTGGATAAAATTTTGTCGGGAAAGAGATGCCATTAAAAATCACAACCTTTTCATATTTGTATGAGTTATATTCTTTTAGCTCTAAGTATTTCACAATGCTTTATGTTTTGATGAGGAAGTCTGGGACAATATTTGTATTTGGCAAAAGTATCTGCTTTGCGCTCTGTATCAAAACTGGGCACATTTCACAATGAAAGACTTGCATTTCACTCGTTCTTATTTCTTGGGGTTTAGCCAAAAGGTATTATCCTTTTCCAAACCACCAGTTTATATTTTATGTATAGCCATAATTAGAACTATCCCCAAAGCCTGGGGTTTTTTGTTCTTGAGGGTGGGGTTTTGTGTGGGTTTTTTTTGTTTTGTTTTTGTTTTAATTGGTGTGATTCACCTTTCTGGGTGAAAGAATCATTCATGTGGACAGTGTCCCATAGCATCTATTTGACTCCCACAGAATGCCTTTCCTAAGATTTCTTACTGTGATATAAAATATCCTGGGTTCTGGCTCATGTGAAATGAATGGCTGCATCTGTTTTTATTATGTACTACAAGAAGTAGGTCCTTGTTGTCAAGCCAAGTGATGCAGGTGGGCTTGGCCTTCCACATTGTCTATGAGAGCAGACCCTGGAATTCACTGTATTTGGAACCTGATTGGCTCTGAAGCAGTTTGAATACAAGCTAACATGTATGCAGCATGATTTATCAGAGGATTAGGACCAGTAGTAAAACAGCAAGTGAATCAACTTGATAAAATATATGCACAGATGATACCACAAGTCTGAGCTTCACTTTAATCTAGGTGGAGCATCCACTACCACGGCAGTGGTACTAGATTTGCAAATACCATCACTGGGATTATGAAAGACCAGTTCTTCCAGGCTTATTCTTATCTAGGCAGGGTCAATCAGAATCTAATCCCTAGCTAAAAAAAAAGCACTCCTAGGAAAATATTGAAGAGTTATGAGATCTGCTATATATAATCAATTCATATATTTTCTTTAGAACGTGCAAACTTTATTCATTAGCAACACAGCTCTGCATTTGGTATGTGCATACAGCACACTTCTGTACCACATAAGGGGTCGGAGTGTAATTTTATATTTCAAAGTAATTTAAGCAGGGTCACGGAATTTGGTAGTTTCACACTTACAAAGGCAGCTAACAGCCTTGCAAAAGAATCTCATAGACAAAACAATTGATTCTAACTTCTTCCTGAGTAGAGAACCTCCACTGCCTAGATCATGTACAATAAAACTGACATCTGAGGGTAGAGCAAAAATATACGCAGCTTTCCTAATCCCTTGGAGGCTTCTGAAATTACTGTCTGAAAACTATAATGAGAATGGGATAATTTGTGACATTTCCCTCTGCTGTTAGAAGGTATTGATTTTATGACATTTTCATTTCTTATTATGTATTACGAGCATAAGACATCAGAATGTTAATATCAGATGCATAGAATAAACAAGGATAGTGCCAGGTAGTACTTTATTTATTTCAATTATTTTTCAGTTTTATGCTGTAGCTATTTTACCAAATCCCTGCAGGCTGTTAGCAGATAAACAATCATTCATAAGCTCTGAGAATTCAGAATTAGAGGAGGCAGCCCATACATAAACTTATTTCTTCCGTGAAGTCTACCAGCCAGGTAAGATAACTTATCCTCACTGTGCTGAGTTTTGACCTCCCTTGGTTTACCTAAGACATTAAATTTTTCAGCCACATTGTCTGTCTAATTTAGACTGTCAGTGCCTTGAGGTAGTTGTCATCTTCCTTCTGACATATGAGGGACCTGCTGAAAATACTGATGTATTCACAATAGGTCCAATACTGTCACTTGTATTCAGCCCTGCTGCATCTTACTTGTCAGGCCTTTGTGAAGGGTAAGTTCCCTCTTCTAGTCGTAAAACCACCGAGACAAGGTTATGGAGAAGGCTATCGCACCGAGAGTCTCTTGAAATTGTTCAAGTGTTGACCTCTTAGCTGTGGAATAATAGAGTCCTGTAATTAGCTTTGCTTACAGCTGTGTCTGGGATCGCTAAAAAATACACTCAGCTTTTGGTTTTCTGGACAAATCTCTGGGTATCTCTCCCCTCTGTTCTTAGCATATTCATCCCACTCTGTTCATCGCATCATGCAGGATCGATTCCATCCCAGGAGGAAGCAGGGGCTGCAGATTCAGAAGTTCTGGCAAAAAACCTTAGGAGGTTGCACTGCGTACTGCCAAAAAGAGAAATGGCGTGTATGAAATGCCTGCAGAGAAATGCACCATCCAGGCTGAACAATGGTAGCACAATGACGTTCTAAGTAAACATATGGCAATAGGATACTAATCATATGCAAGGTGCTATTTTCTAGAATCATGTTTTTCTGCAAGTCTATACATAGGAAAACTATTTAAGATATCTATATAGCAAGAGACAGTTGCATCTTAAGTTGGTTAAAAAACTGTGGATACTCGCAGTGATCAGGCACGTGTTGTGGTGCACGAATGCCTTGGGCGCAGGGGAAACTGAGGCAGCTCTTTTTAATGGAGGAACTTGCCGGCAGCTCCTGCTCGGTACCGGCTCTTACACCACCTGTGTGGCCTTGCCTTTATCTGACAGTGCAGCAAGAAGTTTTCACAACAACATCATTTCTGTTTGACTATAGAAATGACAACTAGAGTTGTTTCCTTGTCAGAGAAGCCTATAATAGCTTCAAACAGGGAAAGGGGAGAATGTCTGCTGTGGATGGGCTCTGCGTGGCATGTTGCAAGTCGGTCAGAGTCCTGTTCGATGCTCCGCTGCTTGGGGCTCCCAGCATCTAAAGCGACGTGAGATTATCTATGCTATTCTCTTCTTGCAGTGCTAGCTCTAATAAATAGCATTACAGAGTCTGGGTGCTTTTCTTACTGGGTTCACAATGACCCAGCATCTTCCAGTGCAAAACACTAAATAAATCCAGGAAGGTAGCTGTTACTACCTTAATGCTTAGCCCCAGAATAAAGCTTCAACTATACCTTTGGTCACCAGCACTGAAGAGAATACCACCATAGTTGCTGAACTATGGACTGACTAGTCCCCTTGTTTCTCAATTCAGCTGCACAGAGGAATAGGATTTCTGTTCGTCCTTGAACAATGTCTGCATGTGATCAGGCTCTGGTTACGGACATGGGCATGGAGAGGAGTGGAAAGGACAGATTTTGTCCTCGGTGAAGTACAGTTGGTTACATTCTGCTAGATTTTATGTCTCTAATATTCCCATATGACTTCCTGAAGAGGTGGAGGTGAAAAAAAAAAAAAAAGAGAGAGATTGAATAGGATCTAATACATCTCTCTGCCCTTTCAGGACTTCAAGAGATACTTGTCTGCCAGATTCACTGCGGAAAATAGTGAACAAACAAAAGCAATGAATAGGCAGTCTCACTTTTTCAACTGCCAAGTGAGAGTTTGACCCACAGGCATTTTTTGGTTTCTTTTCCCATTCAAAGAAGATTGCTTCTCCATTAAAACGTTGATATAGAAGTTTACCTGTAATCAGCATGCCTTTTAAAAATAGAAAACAAGTCTACATATTAAACATGAAAAAAAGCCCCAGTAATCATGGAGATGCTAAAGATGCATCTTGCATTCTGATGTCATATTGAATCCATATAATTGTTTCCTTGCATACATGTAAAAATATATAATATACATATTTATACATGCACATATATGGCATAAAGCCATTCTATGCAAAAGTTAAAACAGAAAAAAAAAACCCCACCAAACTGAGTAATTCCACATTTTATGAAGATCTGAACTTAAGCATAATGAATGTAGAGTTATCTCCATAGTAGATGCAATGATCTCTAGACCAAGTTATAAGTAACCTCAATTTCAGAAAGTATAACTTAGCCCTAAAATATATTGAATGTTTGCTAGAGAAAATGTTGGCCTAAAAGAGGACTATAGACACAGCTACCAGCAATAACAGATACATAAATTGGAGGAATTGAAAATGAACTTCAGATGTATGGTAGCTCTGGCACATACCTCAGTCATGTTTTACATTTTAATTTTTCCTTGTTTATGAACAGTGTTAATTTAGTGTTGGCCTAAATCATCACATGCTGTCCAAATATTCTAATAGGCAAATAAGGAAGAGACTTCATAATGATTTGGCTTCCTTGTAATCTAAATCAAGGCAGCCCATTAGACTCAATTTTTTCCCTGATACAATAATAGTAGTATATTCAAATCTGACCAATTCATGCCATGGATGTCTTAGCAACTATCTACTTGCAGACATATTATAATCCATAATTCTTTCAGACTTACAAAATGCTTTCACTCATTTTAACATGAAAAACTTACGGAAAGGAACAGATGACCTATCTGAAACCCCTCAAAACTTCCTGACCAAAATAGAGGCACACTTTATAGTGTCTGAATTATCTCACCATCACTGTGGTTGTATACAATCTAAGAGAAAAAATATTCTTTCTCCTGGCTATCTGCATTTAAATTGATACATTATAAGAAAAAACAGAAGTTGACCTGGGAAACAAAAATTTTATTCTACAGTTGATGTGGATATAACGGATTTTAAATTTTTTTTTTTTTGGTAAGTTCACTGTAGTGGAATTTATAGCACATGGATAATATTGTACAAAAATAAGAACTAAGGTATAAGGGAAAAGAAATTGTTATTTTTATGCCTTGTGAAGTTGCCTAAGTTGCAGATATTGTACGTGAACGAGATTTGTATCAAATTTATATAGAGCTTTCTCACAGAATGATGTAGTGAAGAGAAGGGAAAAACAATATCGTAATAAGGTCAGAGGATGAGAGAATAACTGAGTTGTCCAGAAAATAAAGCCACACTGGGATCTCAAAAACTGGGATATTATTCCTCTAGGTAATCAAAAACATTCAAAATATCATTCAAAATGTATCTGTCCCTTGTGAGGACTTTAAATGAGCCAAGCTTACTATGTCTGAAATAATGCTTTTATAAAGAAAATATTACAACCAGGGAAAAGCTTTCCTTGTATCCCTTAACAATAAAGTCTGAAAATACAATGTTATTGAAATTCTTTTTATGTGTACTTCAGAAACAAAATAATTTTGGGTTTCTTTAAAGAAACACAGATTGTGTAGATTTCATCTGATTTATACAGTGTAATCATATCTATATCATAATTTTTCTAGTTTGTAACAATGGCCTTATAAATATTTTATTCAGTTCTTTTTCAACATAAATACTTCCATTTCTGGAGGTCACAATTTGATCTGAGTGCAAATAGCTTTAAGCAGCAGGGGTCCAAGCCATAGATATTTATTCAGATTTAGACCCAACTACTAAAGTATTTAAATGCTCATATACAGTGTTCATGCTGTTATGGAGCTGAAGAACAAAAGTGATCAAACATACACATATTCCACATTCAGAGAGAGACACAAAGAGAGAAAAAGAAGGAAAGGGAGAAAGAAAGAAGGAAGGACAGAAAAAGAGTAAAGAGAATGATTACGTCCATTTCTTAGCTTGCGTTTCTCAGCTTGCACTTCTCTCTAATATGACAGTGCTCAGTTCATGCTTGTCTTGCACACACTCAGAAAGACAGATTTGAGTTATCA
Source organism: Buteo buteo (assembly GCF_964188355.1). Classification (NCBI taxonomy): domain Eukaryota; kingdom Metazoa; phylum Chordata; class Aves; order Accipitriformes; family Accipitridae; genus Buteo; species Buteo buteo. The sequence goes on from NC_134192.1 coordinate 21,336,762, forward strand.
TCATTTTAGTCTTATGCTGTTGTCTTCTTCCTACAAGGAGAATGTGAGTATACTCTTCTGTGGCTGGCACCAATCCTCGTGTATTCAAGGTGTTCACCTGCATATCCCACCACATTCTCTCCACATACCTTTGTTAGTGGCAGAAATCTCAATGAAAATAACATTATTGAGAGTTTCATTAAGATAAGTTAGCAGGACTGTGAGAGGATGAGGAGACAAGAACAGGTGAGGTTAGTTATCATTCCAGTGGAAAAAGACATAGTGAGAATTCTTACTCCTTGACCAGTGCAGAAGCAGCTTGGAACTGCCCGGTGATGAGAAAACCATTGAATAATCAATGCACCTCTTGCATTAATTGATATTACAGCAATCCAAGCATCAACCAGCCAAATGTACCAAAAACCAGGCTGATTTTGAGATCCTTGCCCTCTTGTTTCTGTTCCTGAGTCTCATTTTAAATGCAGCCTTAATACTAATTGGTATTTATAGTTGGAATTTTCTCTAAGCAAAGTCCGTGGTATCTCACAGCATATTTACCATTTCTAAACAAGCCATGGCTTCTGTTCTATAGATTGCAGTGATATTTCCTTACACATTTAGGAACAAATCATCATTGGTTACTTAATCATTGTGGGACTGGCTGGCTGTTCTTGGTTTTAAATAGTCCTATCTGCTCATAAATTTTACAAATAAGATTCTGCCAGAGTATTCACCTTGGAGTAGATGGTCCAGTGAGATTTAAGAGAAGAATACTTATTTTCAGATCACAAAGCTTGTTTCACAGGCACGGTCTCTGAGCCCACTATATCCCTCATTTGAATACCCTTATTCTGTAGAGTAGACAAAAAGATATATTTAACTAAATTCATCTCCCTCACCACAGAGATACAACTATCAGACATTCCAGAGAAGCCCTGGATATAGTCCAAAGGATAACATGTACAAAAAAGGACTTTTTTTTTTTTTTTTTTTTTTTTTTTACTTCAACCATCTATGCAGATTCTGGTCATGTTCATACATTGACTAAAATCTCAAAAGCATGTCTCTTCTAGCAGGTATGAGAGTCTCTTATATCTCTCTTCTATGATATCTTTCTATATCAGATAGATGTGCAGCTCTGTAGTTTGGGTAGTGGGAAGCACAGGAATGTCTGCCATAGCTCTACTTTACAGGAAAATTCCCATATGCCCCCAAAATGTATTCACAGTATCTTTTCCACTCTTTAAAAGATATTTAGTTCTCAGTGATTGGTTTCCAGTAGAAATTATCTGAAGGAGTGTCTCAGAGAATCACTCTTTAGTTATAAGTTGATTGACTAGATGTAGTTCCACTTGCTGTGAGACTGTAGTGTGGAAGTTAAAAGTTTTCAAATACAGATAAAAAGCAAAAATGAAACAAATGGAAATCAGTACTTAAAGGATAAAACCCAAACTCACAGACATAATCAAGTTAACTAATATAGCTAAAGCATTATCACTGTTTCTCTAATCAAGAAGAAATACCATTAAACAGTATTTCAGATCACTTTAAAAAAAATTATCTTTCACAGTCTCAATTTTTAGCTGAGTTTCTGAAGATAATTAATCACACAGATGAGGCTTCTGATGGAAAACATGCAGAAGGCTTTCTTGCTGCAAGTTATTTTTGCAATAGAACTACAGTATGTTCATTCAATTACTATACAAAGCAAATTCATATAGATATGGGTCCAGCTCAGTCAGTTTGCCATCAGTCACAGAAGAAATTATAGAAGCCACTTAAAGACATCAGTTGAGGAATCCTTGGAAAGGCTCAGCTTGATCAACAGTGTGCACTTTTAAATATGGAGATCATGCTTTAAATACACTGAATCCTTTGAAGGTACTATTACTGTAGCCAAGGCATTTAAAATTATATATAAAGTTGATGGGCTTTTTTTTCCCTTTTAGGCATTTATAAGGTTTTACATCAACAGTTAATATCAAGGCTATGAAATCATGAAATACAAAAAAAATATAAAATAGTGAAAAGTGGTTAAAGATTACAAAACAACCAACCAACCAAACAAGTAACATGCAGGGACATTAAATTATAGACAACTTCTCTTCAGCAAGCTGCTTCTAGGGTGATGAAGAAAATCAAACCCTCGTTGTCCAGTTTGATAACTGTTGTGCCTTAGGAATGTAAGTAAATCATGCAAAAGGAGGAGCCTGGTATCTCTCATAACTCCATTTCTTTTCCTTCACTTGACTCTTAAGAAACTTACGGAGAAGGGTTTTGTGTGATCCCCCTGTAAAACTCCATAGTGTGATGGAACTCAGGGGTGGTAAAGAGGAAGCAAATACTCTAGCAAAGTATGCTGATTCGGTAATTTTGGATCAGATGTTTATCTACTTTGGAGCACTCTGTGCATCAGGTCATTCACAAAGCAAGTGAATGCAGTACACATTTTGAAACCTTTGTTAAGTGATTTTCTTTTCTTTTGGCTCTTCATCATCATTAAAATCTGACATGTGACAGAAATACATGTGAGAAGCATCAGTTAGAAATAATCCTGTATGGAAGGAAGGAAAGATTAATATTAATGGGTAATATAATTGTTGAAAGATAGAAACGTGAAATTAAAAATGTGAAAAATCCAAATGCCAGTGTACCTAACTATACATATCCCAGGAAACATTATCTACAACATACAAAATATTATGGAGTTAAGTTCCATTGAGGAAGATGGTGTTCCTTAAAATCTACCCCAAACTTGCTTTGAATAACATTTAGCACACTGCTCTCTAAAGCAAAGCTATAAGCATGGGCATTGAGAAATACCTCTGGTATTTCTTGTTATTAGTAAATAGTAAAATTAGTAAAATATAAAAAGATATTTTCAAGTTGTTTACCTGGTGTTTCAATTTTTTTACATATTAAACTACTTTAAAACTTACAGTGCTTGTGATTAATCATGAAGAATGTTCACTGGCCATGAATATATTAGAGTGCTCAATGAGAAGAAGGTTTCTAATCATCAGAAGTGGATAATCCCATCCTCATAGCATCAGCAGTTCACAAAAGCCTCAACTGATATTGAGAGAGTTCAGTAACATTAGGAAATAAATTATTTGAGTTGCAGCAGCAGTGCTTCAAATATGAAGTATGGAACAGCACAAAAGGAGCCTGAACTTGATGACACTGGAGGTGGCTCCCATTATATGTTTATGCTTATAGCTTATGGACATTGTTGTCTATTAACTCAGGTATCTATTTTGCAACAGGAGAAATGCAGAATATCAGAAGAAACATACCTTGTATCTGTCAGTAGCTATAGCCAAGTATGTGATAAATATGAGGTGCCCTACAGCAGGGGAAAATCTTAATTTCTTGATGATTAAGTGTAAAAATTAGACTATTTTTGTCTTAATACACATTTAATATATGCTTAAAAGTGAAAGTTAAAAATTAACTGTCTTAATGTGTTTAAGGACTCTGACTTCCATAAGATTTTCACAGATTTTGAGCTAGCTGTATGTTTTTGGCATGAATACAAATGCTGTTTGCAACAATGACAAGTGCTGATCTTAAAATCATTCATGGCCCTTAGTGGTGTAGTTAGGGCTCATTTGTTTCTGCTTTCTTAACTTATTATTTTATTTTATTAATTATTTTACATTCTCTCTCTTTGGGTTTAAGCCAAAGGCTTTTTTTAATGAATACATCAATTTTAAGGGAAAAAAGCAAATGTAACGAGAATAAAATACTTTTCTTACATGCAAAGAGTTGCAAGGCAAACATTCCTATGAAAATAATGCCTATTAAGAGCATAAATATGTTCTAGTAGAAGTATAAAGTGGTGTTGTTTCCTCCAATGGTAAAAGGAAAAAAGCTTTGCCTGAGAAGTGTGACAGAAAAGGGCCATGGGGTAGACAAGAGTGGATTTAGAAATTATTTACCTTCTTAGACGATTTTAGCAAACCAGCCTTTTAGGTCTATCTGTCTTGATTATTTGAAACTAAATGTTTTGTGCAGGAAATGAAAATAGGTTGATTAAGCATATTCTCATCCTCACCCCATGCATCCTATATGTTACTATGACACCCTGTGATGCAGGATAGCTACAATGCAGAGGTAATAGATGGGAAATTGTTTCAGGCCCCAGTGGTTCTGGTGTATGATTATGATACAGGCTAGCAATCATAGAAATTGCTTCTGAAAGTCATATACAGCTCACCCATTCACTGAGCTGCTCACGGAAGTCAGGGGATTTGTGTGCTTCAGCAAAGCGTATGTTATAAAAGAGTTATTTATAATGAAGTCTTGCAGATGAGTCTTATTTCTCTAACTCCTTCATGTGGATTATAGCTTGTGAAGACAGGAAAGAAGAGTTATACCGAACTGTTCTGTAAGTCATTATCTTCCCTTGACATATGGCACAATTTCTTGTTGAAAGCAGATGCTGTCAGTGTAGCAATGTAGCACCAATGAAGACATTGTCAGTTGTATGGTTACATTACAGTGAGTGCATAATTAGTCATTTTACATCTACTTTTACTTTATTTTGACAATTAGGAAGCTTAACAAGAGAAGGCTATGGAGGAACTGTGACTTTTCTACTTCAGTCAGAATGCAGACTTGAGAATTGAGGAGTATGTACTTCGCACCTCTTCCGAGTTCAATTTAAATTGAACTAGCACTGAACTAACAGGTTCTCTGAATGTTTTTATCATAGATATACTTAAATGTCTGCTGTAAATTGAAGTAGGCTAAGTGTATTAGAAATTAAGTAGATGTTTCTTTGGGAGTGTCTATGTTCTTTCTGAAAAGTTTCATTTCAGACATTTAGAAAATATCTAGTACTATCAGTTTTGTACAATACTTACGGTAGTATGTCATATGAATCAAAAAAAGGAAAGGAAAATTAAAAAACCCCGAGAATAGAATGGAAATTATGCTTTGCAGATATTGTAGACATCTCCACTTTTCTATGAAAGCTATGAAGAAAAAGCTGGCTGAACTTTTCCATTGACTCAGCCTTCAAGCACAGATTTTAAGGTTTTATAAAGTTGCTGATTATGTTTTCTGACATCATGGTTGCCTACTAGTACTAGCTTGGAACTACTCACTGGATGCAGTAGGGTCTAGTCTGACTTCCAGAGAGGTCAACAGAAAGACTGTCAGGTGAGGACCCCTAACAGGCACCTGTGACTGAGATGTGCTGCCAGGTGAGTCAGGTGCAGGAAAAACCAGGCAACCTTCAAGAACTGAACAGCTTAGTTTTTGTTGCTGAGAGTAGTTTCTGATTTAGGGACAGCATACACAGACCTTCACTTACTGTGTATTAAAAACTGCCTACATATATAATTTTGCCATTGTTTTAGAAAACGTTTCGATGTACTGAAAGTGGACAGGAAAGATTTTTTCTTCCTCCTGTAGACTTCAGGTACAATAATGAACATCCAGAGTTTTTACATCTGGAAATAATCAGAAATTTGGGAAGCCATCAGCTTCAGTGGCTGAAGAAAATAGGATTCTCAGTTTCTCAACAGATGCACTTTAGAATTCCCATTAATTTTCAGAATGGCATTCCCAGTTTTATTTTCTATCATTTAAATAGATATTTACCTTCTATGCCAAGCTTTACTTGCATGACCTAATAGCACTGTTATAATCAAGGCAAACCCTCCCCAGAGATTATAAGCTACATATCTCAGTCTCTCAATGAGGATGCTGGTAACTGAGAAGCTTTCATTGCATGTATTTTACATGTTAACATCACAAACCCAAGCTCCCAATAAGCCATCCTTTTTATTATGTGATTTCCTCATTGTGCCTATATAATATTCAATGTCTTTTTCATTTCAGCTAGAAGACAAATAAGAGTTTACCTAGCAATTTACAGATTGATTTTCTACCTCCCCACTGACAGATGTAATGACTAAATAAAGGGAATAAATCTTTTTCTCTAGTTTTTTAATTAAATGTTGTCAACTATTTGAACCTTGGAAAACAACTAAAATGTGTCCCACAATGACAAACATTGAGTAAGAGCTACTTTTCCTGACTTTGACAATTTCTGTTCAGATTTTTTTTCCTAATTCAAATTATTACTGTGGAAATTATTAATATAAACAGCTTTAAATTTTGAGTCTTTTAAGACACCTCCTGGGTGACTTCCTGAGATCACCTTTTACGAGCTTCATCAAAGTAAATCAGCACCAGTCTCTCACAGAAGCTGCAGATGTTCAGCATCATATTTGACTAATAGGTCAACTCCTCAGGGGCTAAAGGAGGGACAAAACTTTACTCCTAATGTTCTGAGTAACACTGTGGCCTTCAGCCTGGCACTTTTTGCACTTCCCATGCATATGCTGTAATGCTATGCTATGTTCATTTTCAGAGTACTTCTCTCAGTTCCATAAAAGAACGTGTCTTAAAAAAGATGAAATTGAGTTAAAATTATGAAAGAGTACATCATTTGGCTTTTATAGAACAGAGCATAACAGCAGAAGAAATCACAGGACATATTTTGCTACCATTCCAGTTATTTACTTCAACTTGTTCAGGCCTGTTTCTGTAAATATAAATTCACAAATATTTTAAAGCAATATGTAACAAGGAGAAATGAGAAGTCAAAAATATCTTCATTCAGGTCCCTTTCAGAAAGGATATAAGAGCAAAATTAACCCAAGTTGGTCCTCTTCTCACTAACTCCTTTATCTTTTAGCTTTCTGATAGCAAAAGACCAAGCCCATTGTTCTGCTTCACACACAAAGCTCTTTATGCAATTAAATGCAATATTGGAAATGATAATTTATATAAACATTTATCACAAAGGTTATGTGTGTCAAGTGACCTGTTTTCTGGCAGTGTTTCCTACAGCAGTTTGATTTTATGCAACCCATCTGGAACAAACTCCCGGAGCATTTTAACTCTGGAATGCAATTTTAACTTTGGTCTCCAGATGGTCCAGCTCCTTAGAGTTTTACTAGTCAAATCACAAATAAAGTTATCTATGCAAAAAAAATAATTAACAAAGATAAGTGCTTGTATTTAGCAAAAAAAATCCACTCACAGAAAATTGCCATCTACAGCGCAGAGAGCGCAGCTGACTTTCTCTACTGACACAGACCCATAGAGAATTAGGATTAAACTGCATCATTTGTTTTCTGAAGTTGAGGAACTTCAGTGGTGGTCCCAGGCTGGGCTGGGCTGCACTCACTGGGGGTGGTGGGCTTGTCCCCTTGGTGAGGCCATGATTCTGCCAGCCCCTCGGCCCCCAGATCCCTGCCCTCATGGGATGGTCCTCCCCCTGCTCCCTGGTAGGCACAGTTTTTGGAAATGGGAACTTTCTCAGGGATTTCTCAGGAAATCCCTGAGAAAGCAACGCGATTAACCGCTGAAAGGTGAATGACTCCCAGTGTTATTGCAGACAAAAGAATATATTAAGAATTACGGAATCTATTTTACAAGAAAGCGTAAGGAACATCTTTGCTGCTTTCAATTTAAGATGCAAACAAAGTCAAATGAAATATCCATCAAGTCGTCATCTTCTAGAATGAAATTCTAATCAGTCTAGTTTGAAGCTTGCTTCCTTTATTTTATCAGAACAAAGACAGCCCATACTGCTCAAAAGCACACAGCTGTCTGCCCGGTAAACCTTTGGATGCAGGGAGTTCAGTGGCGTCTTTCTGGGCCAGCTCATGTGCTAATATTAACCTGTCCATTTGTCATGTATGTAATGGTGAGGGTAATGGTACTGCGCTCATCTGTGCATCTGCTCTGGCTTTCAACTGAAGCTCAGATGAAAGAGGAAACTTTCATGCGTTGCTGTGAATCTGCTTGCAATTTCATTATCTGCAAGAGGGATTTCTTCCCCCCTCCCCCCCCCCAACCTTTATCTTTCTGTCATCTTTCTTCTCCTATTCTGCTGACAGAAATAATTATTTTTAACACTTTTGTATTCTAACTGTGGAGTACTTATTTCTGAGAAATTATATATTACCCACTGTGTTTCCTGGTATTATTAATGATACTGCACTGCTTTCCAAAGTTGATAATGGTTTTCTCAGTGCTTCAGAAATATTGTTCTGTAAATACGGGACATGTTCAAAAGCTCTGACATCTTCAGTTAAAATTTAGCATTCAGTTTTTTGCATTCATTTGTGCTTGTTACTAATAATCTAGACTGGATACATGTTCAGTTGTACTTGGAACTTGAATACCGCTGGTGCCTCCATTCTGCAGATCCCATTACTCCATAGAGAGATATGAGCGATCTTTAAATGACTGCAGTTTCTCAGAAAAGAAAATTAACCTGTGTTGAGCTCTGTGCTGTCACTGATGGTTTGTTTCCAGTTACCAAATGAATTCATTTATGCTAGTTTTGATATCTCTGTGTTGCACCACAGCTGTCATGGGAGGTATATCTAATGATTTCAGTGAAACTACTTAAACAAGAAAACTAGTACATATGTAGTTTTATATGTGGTTAAGTGCTTTGCAGACTGAAGCTCTAATACATTTAACAGTCCCTGTGTGCACTAGTATACAGAAAATGAGTGTATTTGTAGAAATCTGTATTTTCATTTAACTATGCAACTTAGCTGTAGGCATAGCTTTTATTAGACACATGTGTGATTCTTTTTCATGTTTCTTTTTGTCCATAAAGATTTGAGTTTTAGACAGAAGATTTGAAATAGTTGAAAAATATTAATGGTTGTCTACATAACTCTTAAGATAATTAACAGAGGACAATATAAGTTGAAATCTTAAAGACAATACATTTTCACATATATAAGTATGCATGAGAGACATCCCAGCAGTTAGAAATTGTATAAATGCTTATTTCTCAGTTTTATGAAATTGACAATTTTGTGTATCTACATCAATTTTTAATTCCTTCCTGAGATTATTTCATTCAAGCTCTCATCAAAGACCTGCACACATGAAACTAGTGTCTTTTTATTTGTCCTTCTGTTGATATTTAAATGGCTTTTATTTAGATATGAGAAAACAGTATTTTTATGAACAATATGCTCCCATGATTCTGATGCGGCACAGACCACTTAAATTTAAGTAAAGAGATGCATGCTTGTAGGGATGAGTTTTCTAACTTCTGCTTTCAAGGGCTATATCTTGTTTCTGGTAAAGCTTTTCTTATCTGATGAACTGAAACAGAAAAGCAGACCACCCCTGAACACAACAGATGGACTTCCCCTGAGCAGGCCTGATGAATGCTGTGAGTAACTGCTGGAGAATAAGGGATGGGGGACAAGACTAAAGGACAGGCCCTGACAGGTTAAACATCAACATTTTATACTACATGTCTTGTAATGTTTTAAAGAATTTTTATTGCAAAGAGTTAAATTGTTAAATCTGAGGAAACAGGAGGCTTGTAATCATGCTGGGTATATTCTGGGCAGTAGCTCTGTCTCCAGGTAGTGTAGTGCCATGCTGCCATTCGAGGTTTGCAGAGGAGCTGAGGAGGAGGAGGGCATGCTGGCAGCCAAGGGCAGAGCATGCCCACTGTGTGGAGGTAAGCTGAATCCACAACAGTTCTTGTGTAGCCGGGTCTCATGAGGTAAGCTGAATCCACAACAGTTCTTGTGTAGTGGGGTCTCACTATCTCCTTGCTTGCCGCAAACTTCTGGAGAAGCAAAAGGAATAGAAATTCTAGTTAAATCTGATACTAAAAAAACAGGCAACACCCACCCCCCCACCCCCCACCCCCCCGAGAAACAGAAACAGCAAAAGCTTTTCAAGTGAACACTTGACTAAGTCAGTCAAGCTACCTGTGGAGCTGTATGTGAATTCAAGTATGAGTTCACGCTGGAGAAAACAGCCTCCTGAGGTTTAATGAACTACATACAAACAACAGGAAAGTTTTCCAGGGAAGTCATAAATTCTGTTTCCATTACTTCTGCATTCATGAAATAAGTGGCTGCTTAATGTAGTTGGATAAAAGCCTTTGAGATGAAAACAAAAAGCGATTTTTATTGTGGATCTTGGAACTCTAGTGTGGCCAGGGGACAGCTGAGAGAGCACAGTAGCAAGCTGTCTGCAGCGACATTACCATAAACCAGTAAAATCTAGAGCTGCTTTAAAACAAGCACGGCTAACAGGCTGTACTGCTTTGTCATAAACTCCAACACTCTCAAACACAGGGACTAATGCCCTGGAGACTTCCAGTTCACTCTGGGCATTTCTTTATTTTTTTCTTAAGCCAGTGTTATTAAAGTGTTTTTAATGAACACACTTTTTTTTCCCCTCAGTGAGATATCTTTTTGTTTCTCCACCCCACACGCCCATTTAGTTAAATTTTTAAATTCACAGTGCGTGGTATACTGAGCACACTCTTGTACCTTCCCCAGCACTTGGTGGAGAAAAAATGGTTGGTCACAGCAGCTTAAACACATGACATTTTAAGCAAAAGTGATTCAGAAAAAGACAACTCTCTTTGTAACAAGAGAGAGCAAGCAACAGAGCTGTCATTTGTTAAATTGGGTATTGTCTCATTAAATTCCTAAGCGTAGTGTCAGGAAAGATTAGGAGCAAACTGACAGATTCAACTGGCTCAACCACTTTGCCACAATCACACAGAAAACATTAGCTCAGCTATTAAGGATATACGTAAGCTAATTTCTGACAGACATTTGCTGTTATACTGATTTGATGTCATTACAGTTCATTGAGTATCCCAGCCATAAAGCAAACATACCTTGCTATATGCTGAAAAGAGGATGAAGAGATAAGCTAGGGAGGATGAAACTATTTTCTTCTATGACTTGGACTTTTTCTATGACTGAGGGATATTCTCATCAAACAAACCATTCCAACAAAATGAAATGTACCTTGAACATTCTGTCAAAATCTGAGTCTAAACCAAAGACTTTCTCAGGTGTCAAAACACCCCCTTTCCCATCTTTTAGGCTGTCATATCTCCCATTCATGAAGCACAGGCAGTACTATTACCAAGGTAATCATATTGCGCTCCAGGACCAGATTTTCCTGTGAAATATTCAGGTTGAATTCTAGGCCAGAGTAAGAATAGTGCCTTAGAAGTAAAGTGAACATTTGTGTGAAATTTGAGTGAGTCATACTTAAACTAAGTAATATTTCTCTGTGAATATTTAAAGCTCTGAATTTTAACTTCATCTAAATGCAAAATTCCTTCATTTTCATGCTGTTTTGTCAAATTTTTGGCTGATCTTAAAGGGAAAAAAAAAAAAGGAAAAAGTCACCTCTGGGAATAATGTAATTGCTGAAACACCAGGAGGGCCCGTGTTCACTGGCCTTTCCCGCCTTCAGTGGGGCTGAGGGAGCTGAGGTAAACAGTGAGAGAACCTCCTCCCCCTCCTTCTCGCTTGGCTTGCTGTTCCCCGGGCCATTTCTCACACTTCTTCCCTCACTCCTCACTGCCAGGCAGCCTTTTGCCCTTCCTCAAATACGTTTTCACAGAGGCAACGCTGGCTTTGCTGACGGGCCCAGCTGCGGCCTGCGTGCGGAGGGGCCATTGCAGAGCAGGCCGGAACCGGCTGTGTCCGGCACCGGGCAGCCCCTCACCTCTCCTCACAGAGGCCATCACCATGTACACAGCTTTTCTGGGTCAAATCTTTGACAATGTCTTCATTTCTCTGAGAAGAAATATATCCTCCTTGCAAAGTTGGAGGGGAGAAGTTTGGTTCTTTTAGAGATGGTCTCGACTACTGTCCCTTTTGTGCCATAGCTCCTTAAAAATCAATACAAGCGAAAGGGCTACTCCACAGATGCACGGCGAGGAAAGCCTTTTGTAGCTAAAGGTGAGTTAGAAGGATGTGAGGCTTACAGGTGTGTTTCAAAAGACAGGCTGGTTGGGAAGATTAAAGTTTGTATTACACTAGGGGACTCCAGGACCTTTCTGCTCCAGTGTGTGCTAGGCCTCTTCAGTCAAAGAACTTTTTAATTCATTACGCAATGAAACGTGGATAAAACTAACACATAAAGTACAGAACAGCTGGGAAGTCAGACTTCTGCACACAAAGCAGGGTATTCATAGATGCCTTTCACATCAGAGTTGCTTGTGAAAGGGCCATACTTTTATGCCAGTAGTGCGCTGTGCTAGGAAACTCAAACTATCGTGCTTCTTGTGACTCAATACTGTTTTTCATCACTTCCCACCTTCTGCCATAGCTGACATGGAGCTTTGGGGATTTTTTTGCCTTTCCTGCTACCCGGCAATGGAGAGAATCAGGTCCAAGTGCCTTAAAAACAACAGCTAAGTGCTCTAAAACTACATCAAGGATACCATATCGTAAGGCTGCGCTTCAGTCATAATGATCGAAATACACGTATGAATGAATTGCTTACAGACTTCACCATAATTCCAAACTCATACTGTTCACTTACTCTTTATCTTCAGTAACTTTGTTCTGTGCATATACATATATAGAGATAAATATTCACACACTTACCTCTGTGAAGAGTCTATATTCATAGCATTACAAGCAAAAAGGTATAATAATAACCTGTCAAAAGAGCAGTATAGATAGAACTGGTTTATTCCAACAGCTTCTTTTTCTTGGTGTAATAAGAATTGCTTTATATTTCTTGTGCAGGAATTGTACATGACAGTCAGGGATTAGGGTTCCTGAGGCCTACTTCCACCAGAAATGGACATTTGAAACTCTGCACTATCATAGGTATATCATTATAGTTCATTAGCTGTTGCTTTATCTTCAAGTATAGAGAATAAGACAGATTTTGATACCTGACACACACTCGCCTCCCCCGCCTTGGAATATTTTGTAAATTTTCTTTTCTTTCTCCCAGAGTCAAACTTTTGCTTGCAGATTTATGTTTCAGTTTAAAAGCAAGTGCTTTTCTCAGACTAAACATGACCAACAAAACCCAGGCAGCAGAGCACTAGATCCACAGTGGATGGGACTCTGCACAGCTCTGGGATTTCAGGTTTCTCCAGATAATACCAATTCAGATCAGCAGAATGTTTGCCCCAATATTTAACAGGTTTGAAATTCACCAGAAATGTAGAAGATGTACTACCTTTATTTTGACAGCTGTATTTTTTATGACATTAGAAAAAGGAATAAATACAATAAAAGTTATTTTAAAGCATTTAAATATTAGAAAACAATTGTATGCAAGCAAGTCCTTCTCAGATATGCTTGCAATTAGCTGGCACATTTTCCATGATGACAACATATATATCAGTCTAAGTCCTACTCTGTTTGCAAAGTTGTCTCTGATTGCCTTCACCCCAGTGAGGGGAAGGGCTTATAGCCATAGCACCAGGCACCTGTTTTGGTTTTTCCTTTCCTGCTCAGTAGTACCTGTGCAGGAAGTAACTGCTAACCTTGATACTGGCTGAACTGGAGGGAGAACTGCAACAGGAACCTTGCTTGTGAAAGCAGGTTTTTTAATATATTTTACTTTTCTTTAAACTGATGGTAGAAAAAGAGCAAAGAAACCCATGGTTTTTCTTGTAGGATAACAATGTGCAGTATAAATACTATCTGTCAGCTTTAGAGGTTGAGTGTTTAAAGTGTTGTCCCCTGTGGGAAAATATGCTTGGTGTTGTTTGTAGATGGAAGTGATTTGTTAGGGCTGGAATGTGGTCACAGTTGTATAAATCAAAGATAACTTGGTAGACCATAAACACCTTTTTTGTAACTGTACACTGTATTTTTAATTTAACACTAGTGTGCTGTGAATAGTCAGCTCAATTGTCCTTTTGGGTTTTCCCAAAGATAACAGGGGGAAATGTGGGATTAAATGTCTATTTCTCTGTTTAGGAAAATAAACTTATTTCTCCACAACAAAGCTGTATCACCTTTTAGGAAAATCAGGAACTATGTCTGCATCATGTGATTTTTAAGTTTTCAACTCATCACTATATTCTTGGGTGAGCTGCACCACCTCAGAATTTGGTTTGTAGCTAATATTGCAGACAAATTGGGGGTTAGATGAGAACAGTCCTTTTCTTTGATATTAGTGGAGGAACAAATTAGGCAAGCAAGATTACAACCAGGTGGGGTTTTTTTGTGGTTCTGCCTGGTTTGTGCTACAACATGAGCAGTAGTGGCCCTTAAAGCAGAGTCTTTCATGACTGGAGGCTCTTTTTGGTGTGAGGTCAGTTTGCAGCAGGTTTTATCAAACTATAGTTAATAAGTCAACTAAGATTCACAGTCAGAAAACTGGTCAGCTAAGCAAATGTTTTCAGATGTATACAGTTTATCTTGATTCTCTATCTAAATGCTTAAACACTTTCTTAAATAACTTCTGTAAACAAAATTTATTTTAACAAAATGTCCTTCCTTTTGATAGGTTTTAAAATAAATCTGTTTATGTGATTATTTTTTTTATATGTGTGAAATGGCTTTTAAATAAGATATGTTTATGGATTTCATAAACGTGTTTTGTTTTTACTTTTATAAGGCAAAAGATTTTATTCATCAATAGAAGAATAATACTTGGCTGATAAAGAACAGCCTCTCATTAGAGATAAGGCTTATAATTTAATGTGCATAGGAAGTGATAAGCAATAGCTCTGCTTCTCCAATAATAATGGCAGTTGTGATGTAGTGTGTATGATACAGAGGATTCCTCTTTTTACTCAGTTCCAGAAATATATCAAGTCTTCGCTAATTTTCTGTTGCTAACTCTACATCAGCTGAGTTGCAATATTGTATATACAAAACTTAAAGTGCTACTCTGCTTTTATTGCTTTGCCTGACAGAAACTCTTTTTGTGTTGTTAATTCTAATGCAGAACAACAGGGAAAAAAATACACTTACCACGTGGTAGTGGTACAAAGAAGTTCCTCCATAGAAGAGAATCATTGTCAGGGTTGCTGTTACTTTATTACTGTTCCCAATTATTTGACTGTTTCACAGCAGTCACAAAACAGATATTAATCAGAAAAAAATCAATATGTTAATTAGAAAAACTCAATTCACCAGTGGCCAAATCCTCTGGAAAGGGCAGTAAATAGTGAATTACTTCCAGAGCTGAACATTTCAGGCAATCTAGCTTTCTAAATTGGCCAGAGACTTCAAAAGGAGGAAAAAGTGGAAGAACTATAATTTCATGACAAATCTGAAAGATCATGTGGCTAATTTATACTGGCTTTTTTGGCAAGATTCTTCAAGATTTTTAAAGAGCTTAAAAATCCCATGAAGTTTCAGGAATGCAGAGTAATTCAGAAAGAAAAAAGAGAAGAGTTAACAAGTTAGGTTTTGTTAATGAGTGATGCAGGTGGTAGTGCTTGTTTTCAAAACAATACAGAAAGCTTTAAATTCTGCTTGGTCTGCTGAAATTCCAGGTTCATCCAATAATCACATCATCTTTAAAATGCTATGACCTTGTTTTATTGTTTGAGTTTTCTCTGAATTTTCTGGTTTCCCTTCCTTAGTTCATAATGTGTCTGATAAAATTAGCACTGGTTCTGCTCTTTATGTAAAAATCTCAACAAGAAAGTCTGTGAATAGTTCTATTGGGAAAACAAAGACTTATACAAGAAGCAGCTTTATAACTGTCCTGGTCTAATTTTGGCATCTTCTGAAGTATTCGTAGATGGTGCATACAACTCCTTTAAAAAGGCTTTATAAATCTATTTGTACCTTTGATTCCTTCAACCTCTAGGTTTAATCCAGGGGCTTGCTTTTGCACAAAAATCACATTATTTATAGCTACTTATATGAGTTTGCTTTTTTTTTTTTCCAGCTTTGCTACTGCTTAGTACTTTCTCTATTCCTTTCACCAGTGCTGGCTCTAAGGCTCATCTGATGCCTCCACTTCTTTATACAAACTGATTTCTTCTGTCCATTGAAATCCTTCTGTGAAGTTCAGTTCTGCAGTCTCATCTGGTTTAATTAGTTTCCATAAACTTTCAATTGAATTTTCTCATGGAACGTGTTGCAATATTTTTAATTATCAGTAGATCTGCATTTACAGTGGGGACTCTAAGCTTACTTCAGTTTTTAAGTAATTCAATAAAAATTATATCTCTATGTATTGTATTCTGTCTGAAATTTTGGACAACTTTTTTTTTTTTTTTAGTCAAAATTACAGCATCTTAGATCAAAGACAGCTGCATTGCCTTAACAGCCTGATTCCCCCCCTCCCCTTTCTCTAATCCTTAGGGTTTGTCTACAGAGGTGCAGACAGTTGTCTTTGCGGCAAGCTAGCTGGATGGAAGCCAATTTTTGTTCAAAAGCCATGTGGCAGAATTACTGTGACTATAAACTGAAGCTACTGTACCCCGCCTCTTGGTTCAAGTAAGGTAGATGTGTCTGTGTCGGCCTATTCTAGGATAAAAAGACCTTGAATTGCCTTTTAAAGTGGACTACTTAAGGAGTAATACCATACAAGGTATAAATGAAGTACTGTACACATAACTGATCATCTTTGGGGGGACTGTCAAATTTCTATTAAGGATTTAAAAGGTTTTCTTCTTTTTCATTTTAGTATTATCTTTTGGAAGTGGTGCTGCTTTTTTTTTTTTTCTGAAAGAAATATTATCCTGGAATTTTATGTATACGTCTTCCTTTTTTAAAAAATTACTAAATATTTTACAATAGTGCTTTAAAAATGTTTCACTTATGCTGAAAAAGTAGTAGTTTTAGTGCTTGGTACTGTCAGAAGAATGTGTTTGCCCAGCAGGTTCAGTCCAAGATGGATGGAGAGATTAGATTTTGATTGTATGCATGTAACTTCTCTGTCACTATGGTCCAAAGACAGACTTTGATTTTTCCCATTATTAGCAGTAGCAGAGCTGTATGTCTTCTGGCAATGACAAGTTTAGTTTCCTGCTTATGAAGTCTGATGCTATATTATGGTGCGTTAAGTTGGAAATATAAGGTACAAAGGGTTTATGTGGAAAGAAAATAATCAGTAAAAATCATAACTTGCTGAATTGAAAAGACCTATTTCTGGATTTAGACTTAATTTGTATTTGTTGTATTTCAATTTACATTCATTAGAATGCATTAAGATGTACATCAGTGTTCACGTAGGGCTCCTAAGTAAGATAACTTTGGAAAAGGGTGTTACTTTAATATGTTTAGAAACTTTCTGGTCATTTCACAGAACGAAATTTCACATTTTGGACCTCAAAAATTGTGTTTCCAATTACTGTTTGAGAAACTAGAAATTATGGCTATACAGGAATAAATTATCACTATGTGGAGGAGAGATAACAGGAGCAATATTGACACATAAATAGACATGTTCAGATTTTATTAAGAAGTTACCAACAGTGGTGGAAAAAAATTTCACTTCATGGAATTGAAGATAAAAATTTGTCAGTCAGTGGAACTTAGTCTAACCTCAAGTATGTTAATCTTTTGAGAGATCTAGTTTTTGATAACATAATTTTCTTTCAAGTACTGATGACATCCAAATCTAGATGGTGAATGGAGCCAACTTGTTAAGGGAAATACTATTGCTTAATAATGGCATAATAATAATGTATTAATAAATTAGATATTAAATAGTCTGCATGCACTTCTAGTGTAGGTCAAATAAGGAAGACCATTTGCTCATGTTATTTAGATAAAGAGAGGAAAGAAAAAAAACCTGTTAAATCAGAATTACTTGCTCCTTCTGTCAGCTATTTGCCAATGCAGCTGGCAGGGGCAGCGTATTTAAACTATCTGGCTGCAATAACCTTAGAGGGGAAACTTGAATGTATGAAGACGTAGCCCTCGTTAACTGCTACACAAATACTCCTTTGAAACCTTCAAAAAGTATCAGGACCACCTCTTGTGAGCGTATGCACATCTATGAAATAAACACAAGGAATAATATCTTCTCATAGTCAAGAAGCAGTCTGATGAACTGTGTTTCGCAAAGTTGTCAACTTTATGTTATCAACTGCAAAAGTCAATATTTAGGTGCATCTGATAGACCTTTTGAATTTTGAGAGGATTTTGTATCTTCAAATCAATGAAATGTTTAAAAGTAAACATGTCAATCCATATTTCTGTGACTTGCAATGTGGATTGCATTAATCAGCTATGCAACACTGTCAATGTAGGTTAGTTCTGGTCATGTACACCATAGGAGAGCACAACTGAATTCACTGTGTCATGGATAGACTACATGGAATCTGTCCTGGCAGTAGTCCTTAAAATTTATTTTTTAAAATACCAGTATCTTCAGCAGATAGATTTGAATGATGAAATAAACCTGAACCAAATGAAGTTGTAAGATTAAATTACTAATGCCACCTTTGAAATAGTGCATTTTCAGTCTCTAGCGTTATCTTTAAAGAACAGATATATTCAGATAAGCTTATGTACTGTAAAGTATATATATCTTAAGTTACTGAAGTGAGAATAAAACAGCTTGTAAGTGGAGTTATCCTTTAAGTAGAAGAACCATAAAGAGACACAAAGGAAAAATTAACTAGAAGAAAAAAAAAAATCTCTTACATAAAAGACAATATCCTGTATTTTTGCTGTACCAAAATCAAATGCTTTCAAGAAATGAGCACAAAATGAAATATTCCAGTAGCTACATGTTGATCTTCACTGATAATTAGTTTTTAATTTGGAATGATATCTCAAATTTTCATCACAATGATTTATCCAGTGCAAGCTTATGAAGATGGTGGAAAGTATTGAAGTGATAAAGCTAAAATTATCACTTCTTATTGAAGAAAGGTATCTAAATATCTGGCTACATTACTTTCAGGTCTTTAACTTCAGAAAGAATGATGAATGATGATTTTCTTTGAAAAAGAGACCACTTTTAAGTCTTTAAAATTTTCTTCTGAAATCAGATCTATGTAAGTGGAGTCATATCAACACAAAATTTCATTATGCAACTAGGGCATAAAATCACATTAAAGGATAATTATCATTAGTAGTAAGAATGGCTTGGCAAAAAAAATTATTCTGATAATCACAAAATTGGGTCAATTTGAACGATCTTGCAGATTTGTTGATTTCCTCCACTGCTTCTGGCCCCCAAAAGGAAAAAATGCTGCTTGGATATTTCTTGTTAGAAATAATTATAGTTGTTAACTGTTTTTTTTATCATATGTCAGATTTTGGTTTTAATGTTTACATGAACTTCTAGATTAAAACATTCATAACAGCAATGTGATAATGCTAGAAAAGTTTAATAATGAGTTCAAAATATATCTGTAGGAAAAATATCTTACAAAAAATATTCCACCCCCTTGGTCTCATTCATGCTAGCAAAGCAAAAGGTAGGAGGACAAGACAAAGCAACTGGTTACACTGCAGAATTTCATGCTGTGACCCCATTTTCCATAATTAATTTCCTGTTCTGTCATGATGCAGAAATAATAAAGCAAAGGGTATTAGTCATTCAGAAGACAGGAGAGGGAAGATGTAAACCTGTAAAAGTAGCTTGAAAAATGTTTCAGCCATAATTTAATGGAGTTCATAGTTTGATTTTTAAAGTATGGTAGTAAGTTATGTTAATATACCTAAGCTATGACACACTTACATGTTTAAACAGCATATGCAAGTAGTAAAGGATTAATTGTTTTTGAGTATTTAGGACACTTGGCTGGATGCAGGGTGGGCAAGGGGAAGAAATCTTGATTTAGATTTGTGACTGTAACCCTTATGCAAATTTACTGGATTATCACATATAAATGTGGATTTTTAATAGATGAATTCACTGACAAACATTTCCAAACAGTGCAGTTTTGGTTGTATGTGCTAGCAGAAACTCCAATTTGGAGTAGTTGATGCCATTTTAGCAATATTTGTCAAGGGACTTTCATCAGATCTTAAGATGCTTAAAAATGTGCAGCCTCAAATAACTTTTCATGGGAAAAGAAAATGTGAACATAAGTTGAATAAATGTTTGATATTGTAAGGAAACAATGTAAGTATTTATATAAAAAAAATTACTAAATAACCTGCTTTGTGTTTTAATTGTAAACAGGACAATCTCCAAGAATTGTAGTGCTGAAGAAATTGTTAATATTGACAACAGAACCTGAAAATTTAATTAGCTCAGAGCATTGAAAATCAGTCTGGAAGCAGTATGTGACTATTCACAAATCATTTACATTTGACTCATTAGAAAGTCACTCAAAAAAGCAAAGTCCATGTTATCAATGTTAAAGGTAGACAGGCTGTTGTGGTTTAACCCCAGCCAGCAACTGGCAAATCATTTGACAGCTGCCTTTAGTAAAAGGAACCTCATACTACATGAAGTAGTAGCTGCAATGTCTTTTGCTGTACAAAGTTGTATAACATGTAAAAACTAATAACTCTTAATCAAAAAGCAAAACATAAATTATATTCTCTTCTGAGAGATGTCTATATAATATTTTTTTACTTCAGTGAAATGATGAGCTTTTTACTTCTGTGCTTGAAAGTAATTAAGATATTTGCCTCTCCATTTTGAAATGTAGAGGTACATAACCGTTAAAGCCCAATACTGTTAATAAGAATATTTCCTATTGATTAAAACAAACTAGTGTTAAATCTTAGGGTTTATAGCAAGACTGTGTCACTTCAGATGAAAGAATGTCTTCTGTTTTTATAAATCTCTGCATGATTAAATATATGTATATATAGCATGTACAGGTTTATGTGTATATAAATACACATTTATATATAAATAGTACATCTTTCACATTTCTTTCTTCTTCCAGAAATATTTATCACTTTTCATCTTTGCTATGGTACTGCAGAAATTTGCATATGCTTACTAATAATAAAACTTAGAACAATGAGTTAAAACCTTTTTCTCATACTCTCTAGAATTAATCTAATTCCTTCTGCAAGCAATATATCCTGGATCTCTGCAGCAGTCTATGGCTTCTCATGTGCAGTATGAAAGAAGTCCATTTTTTGTGTTCAATCTGCAACATGCTAATTTCCCTGCTTGCTCTGGCTTATGTTGTAAGATAGAATGACTAATAGCTCTCTGTTTACCTTCTTGCACATAACTTGAGCACTTTATCATCAGAGGTTTTGCACTTGAAAATATGTGTGTGTGCTAGTGAATGGAAGTTGTTTCCATAATAAGAGCAGAAGAGAATTAAATTATTAGTGCTATTTAGAAGGAAATACTTTGGTTGTTGGGTTCTTCTTATCACCAAAGTTCTGTCACTTAAGCCTGTACCAGAATTCATGTGGTGGTTAAACCTCTGGCTCTGGGGATACCTTCAGCCACAGACAGACAGAATCACCAGAACTGGCTTTGCGGTTCTATTTCATTTTTCTTTATGGTTGTACTCTGGTCATGTGTATCCCCTGAACTCCTCATCTTGCTGACTGCTTCTCTGATGATGTATAGTTACAACATGTCATCAGTGTGCTGTGAGAACCTATTATACTGCTATATATCATTAGAGACCCTTCTCTCAAGGCAGGTTGCTATTATATATCATTAAAATGATGGCTGGTAGGAACAGGCATCCCAGAGAGGGAATCTTAGAATTTTATGTGGCAAAAAAATTCTAGTTTATAGGTGAGTTGAGGGGGGGGGGGGGGGAGGAATACAATAGGTGGAAGCTGTAATATAAATAATATTAAAAATAAAAATAAATATTATTTGTAATATAAAGTTTGTATCTAGAAAGAGATTCTAGGTCATAAAAACAAACTCATGAACCACAGAAAATGTTTATAACTGAGATTTTTATGCATAAGACCTACTGTGCTGTGCTATAACTCACTGAGTTATGACAGGTATGGCCAGTCTGTGCAGAACCAAGTCTAAGAACCATTTTGAAATTAAAAGGGACTGTAGAATTTTTCAGAATCAAAATAAGTACAAAATTCACAGTATGAATCTGCCTACAATGCTATACTAAAGCTGTGTAACTTCCCCAGTGTCAGAGAAATAATCATTTTAAGTGATGACAAGCTTGAGAAGCTGAGTACTGAGAGGAAGCTGTGGCTTCTGTTCATAAGAGTTTCCGAGCATACGGAAACTGTAAGCAACTCTGCATGCACATACAATTCCCACTGAAGTTGCCAGAAATTAGCTGAAGTTATCCAGGAATAGAGTTTGACTCAGAATGTTTTCTATCACCTTGTTATTACAACACTCTTTGTCAACTTTTCTTGTTAGTGAGGATTTTGCAAATACATGGCCATCAACACCTTTCTAATAGAAATGCATTTCCTACTTTGTAACATAAAAATTTATTGATCCTCAAAAAAAATAATGAGGACTATATGTATATGTGTTTGGCATATCAAAATATTCAAAACAGCTCTTAAATAAAATTCTGAATTTCTGAGCATTCCATATCTGGGAAGTGTTAGATGCAGGTACACATACACTGTTTTTTCTAGATATGGATGCTGACTCTTAAACAGTTGATAGAGTTTGGAGAAATGTATACAAGAAAAGGGGATCTAGATGGCTGAAGAAGCATGCTCAATAGTGGCATTTGGTACGGCTTTGTGAGCATATTCTCATAATATGGTGTTTCAACACTGCCTGTTGGATAGGGACAAAGTGAATAAAGCCTGCATTGCTTCCACATTAAGCTTAAATTATTGCCAGCAGTGTTACAAGGATGAGAGCTAGGCTGTGGTGTTACAGATATCTCGGTAACAGCTCAGGCTGTACTGCACAGTGCGCATAAGGGGTACCTGGGTCTTCATATCTCCCTGAGTATCTACATGGGGATGGCAATAATTGTTCTTGAATGAATGTACTGACTACTATTATTTTTGTTGATGGTCTTACTGTAACTTAAAGCTTAATATATCACACATTCAAATACAATAACCAGGTTAGGTTGATCTCAGATTTTGTTAAAATATCAACAGTCTTTAGGAGAATTGTATTTATTATATACACATGTTCTTCCCCCAAATGTCTTTCTACCTTTAAAATTAACCTCAAACACTATGCCTTTATATTGAAATCTGAGTGAAATAAGAGCAAAGCACATTACAATGTAAGCAATTATTGTAACACTATTGCAATGACTTAAAAACTAAAAAGTAAACTTCCTTCCTGACATATTGCTATGTGAGTTGGGACCTTCTGAACCCATCTGATAGCTTCTGACACTGGGAACAACTTTAAAAAAAGTAGATTCATTCAGTTAACAGTAATTTTCAAGTTCTGTGTGCTATTTTCTAGAAACAGACTTTTCCCCCAGTCTCCTGGGCTTTTTATTTTTATAGTTACCATACTAACACACATCTTCAAGTGTAAGTAATACAATTTTATAAAAAAACCACGATTAATTTCTTTTTAATACTAATCAATTCAAAATGACTTCTTTTCAAATTAATTTCTTTTCATTTTGATTTCCCTCTGTAATGCTCTGACTGTACTATCACTTGGAGATTGTGTCTCTTGATCTACTGCATAACTTCTGAGATAGTGCTGATTATCTGAATGCTTTTTGTAATGCTATGAACTGATAGTAAACACAGAAAAGCTCAGACAAATGAAAAACCAACCCTGCCAAAGACATACCTTTTGTTTTAACTCCTAGATTAACTGAATGAAAAGTACATTATTTTGCAAGCTTGGAACATTTTGAAGTTGTATTTTGTGCTTTGATAAATTTTGGAGCTTTGGTTAGTTTATTACTGTTGCTCTTTCTTTTTGTGATTAGTCTATGTCCCTTTCTCTCTGCCCCTGTTGAAACATTTTATATATGGGTGCAAAATTGGTATATCTCTGCTATCTGGTACAGCTGCCAATAAAATACTGACAAATATGAAGGAGCAAGTAAGTGAAAGAGCTGAGACCTCTGCATAAAATCTTGCTTTGCCTTGTTTTTCCTCTGTGTGTGCATTTGAGTGTCTCTGTAACCCTCATCTTAGCTTCTTGGTTAGTCGTGGAAATTATTAAAATTATATGCTAAATAGAAAAAAGTAAGCAGACCCCACTTTTTAAATAAGGTAGAGAGATTTAAATGAAATATGAAAGTCATGAAATGGAAGGCAATTATTTCTGCTGTCTCTTTAATTAAAAAGAATAAAAACTGAAGTATTATTGCCAGAAATAAATAGCTGTAATATTTAAATCAACTGTGTGTGTCTACTGACCTTACAAAAGAGACTTACAAAAAGATACAACTAAAAAGCACAAGAGAACGAATAATTGCAAAGCTGAGACATTTAATGTCTGGTAAGGGTGCTCTGTCTTCCCTTAATAAGTGAAGAACAGGAAGAGATGGTCTGTCCCAGGCACTACTGGCTGGAGATACATATGATACAACCTTGAATTTGTGACTGTTTTTACATATAATTCCAGTTCATGGTATGTAACTGTTTAGAGAGAAAGAAAAAAAAAAAAGGAAAAAAACCCACCTTAGAAATTGCAAGAAAGGATAATGGCAATATCCCCAAATGGAGAGCAAATTAAAAAGGTTCAAGATAAAGGACCCTGGAGAGCATGATGAGTATAAACTAGTGGGGACTGCAGTTATGCTGGTCTAGCACAGATCTGCAGAAAGCAATTCCAAAGGCAGAAAGGAAAATGCTCTATTTCAAGGGTACTAATGCAATGGATGTGCAGAGCTGCCTTCTAAATAAGCTTCACTTCTCTGTCTCCTAATTAACTGTATAAGGGGCCTCAGGAAACAGTTAGGAAGTTTCATACTGTGCATTTCTGTTTCTTCTGGTGATGCAGGTTTCCCTGAAAGAAGAACAGTTCCCTCAAAACAGCCCTACATGTAGAAATAGGGAATGTGAAGGCAGATGAAGTATAACCTGAGAGTGTTTTCATCTACTGTGTACTTGTACCCAGGCTGAGTTAACCCACACTTGTTACCGTATCTTCACTGTGAAAGAGCACCAGGAGTGCTCTTGCCCCTCATGTTCTCCCCCATGCTCTTTATTTCTTTCAGACTAAAGAGTCTAATTAGACTGTTGTTATAAATCTTCTGACACTGTTAAGCTTATTGTTACACTCTCAAATTCCCCAAATAAGTTATGGGTGCTGTTCTGAAGACATATATGCTGAATTTGACAGCTGTAGAAGAGTCTTCTGTTTCTAATTAAGGCCTGACTTCACACACTGGTTCAATAAAGATAATATTTACTACAGAGTACACTGGTTCATTAAACACATAACCAGATGGATGAGAGTTTTGGGGTGAAAAGTCTAGAGAACGAGTATTCCCATTAGAACAATGCCTCAGTTGTGATAAGGCTTTCTCTTTCCATGAAGTATCAGTCCAATTCTTTCTGTGGTTTTTACATGTCTTGGCCACTCATAACTTTGAATTAATTTAACTTAATTTTCAGTGAAGTAGTGGAGTCTAATGAGGGTTAAGTTTTGGGTTCAGTCTTTCAGTAAAAATGGTTTTCTTTCAGGTCTGTGCAACATCTTTGCTATAGTTCTGTTTACCAGCACTTCAGTGATTACACCTGGTTAAGTTACATCACTAGTCACAGGCTTTTCCTTGGTGATTTGTTCAACAACTTTTTCTGCAAGTGTGTTTTTTCTTTATTGTCATTTATGATATATGAGGACTTTTGTTTAGTGGCTTGTAGATTGTAGCGCTATGGACTAGATGGGCCGACCAAAAGCTCATTACCTAATCCAGCAGTCTTTCGATGCAAAACTGTTTTCTCGTGACTTAAATTCAGCATGCCCCTGTATTTATTTCATAGCTATTCCTGGCTTTGCATTGCTGTATTATCCTAAATAATGCTTTGCATTTAATTCTAGATAAATGCTTAGCCTTTTATCACCTGAAATTGGTGCAGATGAAGCAATCTTTTTGTGCCAATCAGCTTTTAATTCTATTCCTTTCTGCTGCTAACCCTTTTGTAGTTCTATGGTTCACTTCAATTTTTTGCACAATTCTAGTAATCACCTACCCAATGTTGATTGCAGTATTCTAGTTTCCCTTCCTGTCCTCAAGTCCCATATGTTATGCCTCTGTGTGTAACTAAAATTAACTTGTTGGTTTATCACATGTTGACCAATGTCATCCATAACTTTCCCTGTCTTTAGTGTTTACTGTGGCATGTGGGGTTTTTCCAAGGCTAAGTTATTTTCTTTGGGGGAAATTAGTTATATCTCCTGTTTTCTTCATTAATATAGATGAAACTTAACTTTTCTGGATCCCTTTTTTTTTTCCTGGGTCTTTTAAATAGCTCTCGTTTTCCCCATTGGTTTTCTCAGAAAGCATAATGTTTAAAAATAGAATTAAATACAGCTAATGCTCTACTCCTGGTTTCTTCCATATTATCACAATGTACATATTGCTTCATAGGTTTTTTTGACCGTTTATGAATTTGACAGTTCTAGCTTAATGACACATTTTTTCTTTTTGTGTTCCAGGCTAGCTGTAGCTGGTGCAGTAATATTCATATCAAAATTGACTTGAATTATTCTTGAAAGGATTATTTCATTAAGAATAAGATTATAGTATTTACTTAAATGTAATATTACAACTTAGTAATTTTCAGTTCATCCACTGATGGCTTTGCCTGGCAAAATTAAAAAATTACTTTTCTTTAGCAAAGTCTCTTCCCTAGGGACATGTATGTTCTGAAATGAATAAAAGGTAAGATGAAGAGTTAGGCAACAAAATATACTGATTGCAGATAAGATACAACTTACACACGCTTCGTAACAAGATGATGTGGTAGCTAGTGTGTCAACTCATGAGAGTCTATAAACTAAAAAATGGTCCTCAGCACCTTTCCTACCAAATGCATTTTGAATGTCTATAAAATATAATTGCACAATTATCACACTGAAGATATAAGAAAGCATCTCAAAATGAGGAAAGATGACTTTCAATTCCTACAAAAAAGAGTATTGTTACAAGTTTCTGTCAGGTGTTTTGAAACTAAATGAAAAAAGTTAGTTAATTCTGGTGGGAGTGATTACAGGCAACTTAGTGAAACACAATTATTCCCTTCTTGCACTTGTCTGGGTTATTTGATGTTTATTTATCACCAGGACCATTGTGATCAGTTTTTTTCACATTGGTTCTTTCTCTGAGCTACAAAAAATGATGTTTTCAGACTGATAAGCCATTATTCACGTTTAACATTACTAAATTGAAAATATGCTTCTAAACATCACCTGTCAGAATATGAAGTATTTAATTTTCTTGCATCTCCATTTCTAACGTTATTTGTGGATAAGTAATTCAACTTGCATTACTTAAATCACTTGATAGTCACATGAATTAGTTTTACTCCTCCTTTCTTAACATTAGAAGAGCTGTATCTAGGAGATCTCAAATTTTCAGTTAAAATAGTCTAATTCTATGATATTAAGCAGAAATGATCAATCAACATACCATCCCACCCACCTAAAGAAAAGGTAACCCCAAATACATTTAGGGTAAAATAGAAATAAAATAAATAGTGCCCCCCCCCCCCCCCAACTTCGCAACCCTGATTCTGAGGAGACTTTGCGGTTGGATAGCTGTAACACTATACTGGCAGAGAAAGGTTAATTACAGTTGCATTACTCCTTTGTCCACACAGTCCCTCAAAAAGAGTAGAGTCTTGGGAAACATCAGCAGTGTACTACCTATGTGAGGTTAGGTTCTCCTGCCAAGTTTCATGATTTCCTAATTGGACAATCACCTTATTTGATTAAAAAAAAAAAAAAAAAGGAAAATTGTTGTCACTGAGAGGTTTATTCTTGTCTGTCAAGTCATTTCATAGGTTATATTAAGATATAAGTCTTTTAAAAGGCATACTAAATAAAGAATGAAATGATAGATGATTAAACTTCTTTGGGACTATTGGACATGAGCACAAGGTAAGCTGTTGCTGTGAAATAATGATACAGATTACAAGGTTACAGTAGGACTAAAGCTTACATAGTCATTGACCTTGTCAAATTGATAGCATTTAATTTCCTAATGGGTCAGATTGTGGCCTGTTTAAAATTGTGGGTAAACCCCAAGAGTAGATAGAATGTAAAAAAAAAAAAAAAAAAAAAAAAAAAAAACAAACACAAAAGAGACTTCAAGAGAAAACCTTGAGAATTTGTGAACCTAAAATTCGTCAATAGGACCTCCTTCATGGCCCTGAGAACTTCTCAGGAGTGTAAATGTAACCTCAAGAGTACTGAAGAATACTGAGTATAATCTTAAGAATACTTAAAATGTCATGGAAGCTTGGACAGTATGTAAGTAAAGGGAGATTTTCTGGTGCTCTGTATAAGCCTCAACAATGGTATAGTATAAATAATTACGAGAGAAGAGAGAATGCTTTCATTACTGCCATCTAATTTATACTGCATATACTGAGTTGCATCTTTTTTTTTTTTTTGCTAAATCTAATAATACAGTGTGATGCTTTTGAAACTCACTGATAGTGGCAAAGATAATTACTTTTTGAACAGTAGCTGAAGACAGTTAAGAAGATAGGTATCTTTAATTTACTGCCATTTATGGTGAATATTCTTGCATTCCACTTGAGTATCTCGTGTAAGTCTCTGACTTGCCTACTTCGGGTGAGGGACTTGAACTTGGATATTTCCCAGGTGGGTTTCGCAAGCACTTGATTATTACTTATTTTAGGATGAACAGTGATTCATCCTAACAGCTTCCCCTGTTAGAGCTGCTTTGTTTCTCATAAATGATTAAGTACTTTTTTAGCCCTGACAAAGGAAAAGAAGACTGCTTAGCCTGTTTAGGAAGTTCAACCTTTTGTATTGCTAATGTACACAGGTCTGATTCATGGCTGGGTTTAATACCCATGGAACTAGCAACAGAAAAGAACAGAAAACATAATGAATGAAATCAGTAATGATATTTGTCACTTCACTGCTCTTGGACTTGAAATGCATGCGTTCTATGTATTTATGGCTGTATTTTTTTAAATTATGACACATTAAACATCTTCATAGAATTTTGCAGCACCTAGTCAGCAATAAAAAGCATGTGGTCCATGTGCTTCATAGGCACGAGTGTTTCAAAGAAGCATAAAACTGCAATAGCTGAACAGCTGGCACTCATCTAAGGGTGCCTGTACCCTTAGCATCAGTTTAGGTTTATTTTTATCATTTTCTGTCGTTTGCCATCTGGATTAAAATTGATATTAAATATTTGGATGTAGTCTCAAATCCTCTTATATTTTCTAAACATCATATTACATGACCTATTAATGCTACCATTTCTAGTAAATGTTACACTTATATTCAGACAATCACATTAACTTTATTTGCCTGTTGTAAGTGGAGTGAGTGTTTGGCCTTTTGTCTGCTGAATTTATAAATGTATGCCACTTTAGAATTTGGACTCCTGTTAATATTCAGGAAAAGGAAACACTTTTCACCTGAAGATATCAATTTCCATTAGTCTCTTCTTTGAACTGGGGTTTTGTTTAATCTGTGACGTAAAAGCTTAATGTTTCCTTGAGTTTAATATTTCTTTGGAGTGTCATGGAATCTATTTGGTAGAGAAGGTCTCATGAATTGTCTGTCTTCAGGAGCCAAAAGGTTTGTCATATTCCTCTGTCCAGCAAGTAAGCAGAAAATACTTGTCTATTGACCCATAGGGAAGGAGGGCAATAGGAGAAATGCTTAAAAGGTCAAGAACTTTCTTGCCTCTTGAATAAAACATATCTTCTCGATCTGAGAAGAGGAATACCATGACAAAAACAAATCTTCCTTTCCAGGAAGATTTCTTCCTTCTTTTTTGGAAGTCCTCAAGAGCTTTTTGTGAAATCCCCCCATGTGCGTTCTGGGGATGCCCCATATGGGATTTTCCAACTGCTTTGCATGAATTTCCCAAGAGCTTTCTATAACATTTTTTTGCCTATGTTCTATGTATGCCACATATGGTTTCTAAGGCTATTTCCTGATGCTTTCCAGGAACTCCCCAAGCACTTTCTGTGGTTTTTTTCTGTCTGCTTTTTAGGAATACCTTAATGGGTTTTCAGAAAATTCAAACCTATCTATTTTTCTGTAATGCTTTCCATGAATTCCCCTTTTTCAGTCTAGGAACTCCCACCTGGTTTCTAGGAACTTTGTGATGGTTTTTAGGCATTCTAGAAACAGAGATACAGATTCTCACAAACTTAGTCTTGATGAAGTTCCTGAATTTTTATTTTTTCTGTCTTTCAAACAGGCTCAGTGTTCTAAAAAAGTAAAATCTTTTGTAAATGATAATATACTGGCTACAGTGGCTTGTAACCTCTGTCTGTATGACATACTTTCTATACCGTGTATCTAGTTTTCTTCTTTTATATTACAAACTTGTCAGGACAACAATTACTTCTGTGTGTTATAGAGTTGAATACAGTGGGATTCCTGCCTTTCTTGTCTCTTAGGTATTACCATCATGATCACAACCATAAAGAAGAGTTGGAAGACAGTAGGAGTATAGAAGGCAAAGGAAGGAAAGTTGTGAATGTGCTATTTAAACAATTAGTCTTGTATATGTTTGTAGCCAAAAAAGGTTCAGATTTGGATAGTGTGACGCAAAAGCATAGTAACAGTGATCAAATTGTTATTAGAATGGAAAGAGAGTAAGAAGCAGCAAGAAATTTCCCTTTAAGTGTCCTAGTAATCAGTTTAAAATATTGGATAGTTATTAACATAAGAAGTATAATCTACTTAAAACTATTCTAACATTTATGTATATTAATCTTTCCCATGCAATAACAATGCAATGGAAGTTTGAAGCCACTCAAAATTAGGATATTTATGCTGTAATCTTGGTGGAACACATGACATGGGAGTTGCTTCACTTTTGAATTCAGTTTAATGTCTGACAGGGTGGGATAGTGCTGATGGTATCAATATGATATAGTTTGATCCTGTTTTGAAGTACTTTCAGAGATTCACTAGGGTTTATTAATAAAGATTTGTTTGTTCTTTTATTGATCAGTCATACAGATCACACTACCATCATGAATTTCTTTACTTGTTAACCACTAAGCCACCTACATCTAAGCACTACTTAATGAAATGACTCTCCTGAGTGAGAGATCTGGAAAAAAAATATTAAAGGGTGAGGGACCAAGGATACAGATAGAACTGGTTGCACCTCCTACAAGTAAGAGTACATGGATACTGAAAGCCGGTGATTCAATGTGTTTGAGGGGAGGGTGAAATCAAAGGAGGAGTGTTGTTTAAGGAAAAAATGTTTACTTTCTTCTGTGCTGTGCTTTGGACATAATGTTAGTACAATGATGTAAAAAATGAAATACATAAATTCTAATATAAGTGTCTCTGCACTTCTTCCTTGACCCCATGTACATAGCTCAGATCTTAAAATAATTTATGTGAGCTTGGTACTTATTCAGGAGCTAAACTGATAATCTGGGAGAATGGATCCTTTGGATATCTATGTGGGTGGGGGGGTGGAGGAGTGATAAAAATTTCTTTACACAGCTTCATCCATATGCTTAGCACTCATAGTGAAAGCTAAACTACTTAGTATGTGCCCATATGCCAGCAGCCTATCATGGTGTAAAAGGCTTCCAAGTAGTGTGAATGTAGCTAGCCAGAAGCTGCTTTTCTGACCTACACAGCTGTAACTGTTTCACTCATGATTCTCTTTACTTGCAGAGTAAATGTTTTCTTTTGCAGCAGATGAATGTTGGAATTTTGCTCTTTGAGTCCTGAGTGCTATTGATTGTGGGCTTCCAGTTCCCAGCTTCCCTACAGGCCATGGTTGTTTCTTGGTGCCCCAGCACACATCTTGTGTTTTGAAACTAGTATAGCACTCTCAATCGATTGTAGTTATAATAGAAAAATTGTGGTAAGTTTGAATATGAAAGAGAAACTAGGAGGATATTTCATTAGTTTGAGATTCTTGCATATTATGGATAAAAATTTTGCTCGGTAGCCTTCCTCAAATGCCAATATTGAGGAGACTATGCACTGCACTGTCCAAACATCTCTTATTTAGCACTGCATGTGGCATTGTTACTGAAAATAAAACCAGTGTACAGAGAGCATCAGGAATCACAGATTGTGTTTTACTCAAATAAGTTAAAATAAAAATCAAACTTGCCCAATAATATTACATCTCTCACTACATCCTAATGCTATGACTAGGGCAGTGGAAGGACAAAGCTGCTAATAGTGATTAAAATTCAAAAGAGAAATTGAAATGTTGTATCCCATTTTTTGCTGATTTTGTACAAATAAACAGGTTTTGGAACAGAATTAAAATTTAAATTTTAAGTTTGGAATTTTTTGCAAATATTGTAACAATAAACAGTATAAATTTAAGGATGAGTCAACAAGAACTCTGAGGTATAGGCTCACAGGCCAATGCTGGAAGGGACTTCTGGATGATGTCTGGGCCAACCCTCTGCTCAGAACAGAGCCAATGTAGACTGGACTGCTAGGGATCACGTCCAGTCAAGTTTTGATGCATCCAGGGAGGGAGAAGAATGCAAATGTGTGTTCCTGTTTAAGAAGTTATAGAAGTCTGGACAGCTGCACAGTCTTCACTGAACTCACGTAAGAGGAGGCTGGCCATTATCAATATTTTACCGCTAACATTGTATCACCTTGGCTGAAACATAAGGCAGGAATTAATGTCTCTTGAAGGGCAGACAGCATTTCCACCTCTTGACCATGCTTGGCTAGTTTAAGCCTTTTGTGTTAACATAACAGAAACTTCTAATAACTTGGAATTTCTGGAAGAATGTGTAGCACATTTTTAGGCATAAGCTACGTTGAGCACTGGAAAACTTGCCTTGCAATATATTCAGCTAAAATTCTAGCTTTGACTATTACAGGGTAGGACGTGAGAAGATAATTAAATCTTGATTTTGCACAGATCTACTCAAGCATATTGAGGAATTCTTATCTCGTGATACTATATTACAATTTTACAGACACCAGATTTAACACCTTTGCAAATTTAGATTATGACAATAAAACTATTTTAATAGTCAGTGGGTCCATGACAATGTCCAGAGAAAATCTAATCAAGGTGCAAATAAGGATTCAACACTACTTATGGGAGTTGACAAAACATGCATCTAGAGATTTTTGGATCCAATAAGTGCACCAAGGCATAATAAAGAAATTGATTTTTTTTTTTTTTAAATGTAGCCTCTGATCAAAGAATCCTTGTGATAGAACAGAGCCAGCAATTTTTCATCCCCTGTGTCAATGCTTTGATCTACAATAAGTAAATGCAAAAGAGAATCTGATGACACATCACAAGTGCATCTGCTTGGTATCTTGAACTACAGACCTGTGTTGCAGAGAACTGTCAGTTCCTGCTCTGACTCTCTGTCTGGCACTTCTCTGATGTTTCTTTGAAATAACATGCTGTTGGACATCATAACTGTCTCCATGATGAATAGCATAGTCATATGCCAACTGCATAGCAAGCATCCCAATGACATTGCTTTTGCTTTCTATCACCCTTAGTACTGATGAGTCTAGGTAGTTCTGGATTGCTCTCCTTTTTACTTCCTTTCATAAAGGCAATGTATATGATGACCTGTGTGTTGAATTTATGCCCAATTATTTTCTTTGTGTGTCCTACTAACTTGAGGATATGTGGATATTCTGCTTTGTAAGTAAATATTTGAGAACTGGAGCAGTCAAATAAGGTCAGCATTATACTTACATACATTCACTGAGTTTTTAATCGGCTTTTGTTGTGACAAGTAAAGGCAGAATTTCCTTAGGATGTAGTTCTACACGGCCTAACAAACTAAGACAGACATTCTCAAATCTTTATGAACCAAAGTAGAACTTAAACAGATAAATGGTTGGATATTGAGATCATGGTCTCTAGATAAATCACTGATGTGTAATTCATTTAAATTTCCTTTCCAGTCAGTATAGAGAGGAGGACAATTTAACAATCTTACATTATTCATATAATCTAACTTAGACATTTAAACTCTCTGAAAAGTTAAAATGTGCAATAGAATTTCTAAGAAATGTTAATGTGCAGAAGTCAAGAGTACTACACTGCTGTGGTTTGAAAGTAACTGTAGTTTCTGTATTGTAACTGGTCCTTTCTAAGGGAGAAAATTTCATTGAGACTGACTTCTAATTAGTTAGAGAATAAAAATAATTTAGAAGGCCCAGCTTCTTTTTTTTCTCTTCTCCATACTCCCCCCCCCCCGACCCACCCAAGGAAATTTTGCAAGAGCACGCTCTTTCTTTATTATTTGCATTTAAGACAGTAAAAACTAACTACAGACAGTGTCTGAATGCATCTCCCCTTCATTGTACATGTATTACAGTATATTTCTGGGTGTGAAAATATATCAGTTCACAAAACTATAGCTCTGGTTAAATAGGGTTGTGATTTTAAACTATTGTCACTGGAGGTTTAGCTTCCATTGCCTGTCACCACCTCATGCTTCCAGAGGTCATTAGTTTTCCTTTGCTTTGGACTTCCATTTTTGGGGCAGAGAAATCATAGATGTTTACTCTCCTCATGGGTCTGTTTACAGGTAAATTTTAAAATGTTTTGAGTTTAGTTTCTCATTACTTCTGAAGGGAGAAACACTACTGCAGTAACGGATGGAGGATGTCAAAGTCCTCTTAAAGAAAAAGAAAATTCCGGGGTTTTTTTGTTTGGTTGAGTTTTTTTTACCTTAATAGTATTTGTGTGATTCACCTTGCACATTGGGAAATACTTAATGCACAGACGTGACTGGCTCCAAATTCCTACAAAGTACAGGAAAATAATGATATTCAAGAAAGTAGTCTTTGATAATTGTATGTTAAGATTCAAGACACAGACTGCAATTCTGATATTTTTGGTCATTAGTGGAGCAGACTGAAAACAAAACAAAAACATGCATGTGGGAAAGGTAATGAAATATTCAGTTTGATCTAGCAATTTCCTGTTTAACACCTCCACTTTGTGTTATTGATTTCTGTACATCACTGCCTGGATAATAACGTTATAGAATAAAACAACCCTAACAAAAGTATCAAAACAGTATTTGATGTCTCCACGAATGTTAAAATGACTCCTGCCTGCTCCCCCCCCCCAAAAAAACCCCAACCAAACCCAAACAAAAACCAAAAAACCAAACCCACGCATGTCCTTGAAAAGAAAGGTTACAATCTGGTTTGATCTGTGCTCTGTGTTTTACAGCATATTCAGTGTTCCGTATTGAAAATGAGTAAAACTCAGGAAAAAGATATTTTCTATAGTGTTTTGTATTTCACTTTATCACTGGTTAGCCAGGAAAAAAACCCAACCTAACAACGTCAAAATCTTTCTTTAACAGCACGTAATCCTGTTTACTTAAAAGAAACAAACCACAAGAGGTCAATTTTACAACAGTCTTTTGGACCTCTCAGTGTTTCCCTGTCTTTTTTGGTAGCTGAAAAGAAAATTGCTGAAATACATACATTTCTGATTTTATTTTTGTGTTAATCATGTGTGTGTGGGGGAATCTATTTTCAGTAAGACAGTCTTTTAATATTTTAAGAGAATAAAAATAGATACTGTCTGTACCAGGTGCTCATTCTTCCTTCTTTCTAACCCAGTCTTTATTCCAGCAGTGAATTCTTTGTTTAGTTTAGGTATGTCTTACCAGCCACATACTGTTTCTCAGTTTTTCTGTGTTAAGATTTTACTCTTGCCATCATAAAGAAGTACCATTTTGTCTTCTGTGTCTCATTCCTGATGTGTGCTTTGCTTCTCTAGATTTTTCTTTTTTCTAGAATTCATTGCCATTCAGACATTACAGCTGTTGAAGTTTTTATAGAAATGTGTTCCTTCAGACATCCCTACACTGTACCTGTTTCTGTCAGAGTACATGTTGACACACGATTGCCTTCATAGTTGCAAATTTGGTGACAGACCTGCGGTTGTAAGAGATCAAAGCTGACTTCATCAGTGTAAGCTTCACGGTGCCATGGTGTTGCAGACTAATTTTAATTTTTTCCATCTTTTTTTCTTTCTTGCTTGAGGTCATTCAAAGATCACAGGATTTACTGAAATCTCTTGTCTGACAGCTGTGAATGTTTTATATACTGACCAGTAGTATAAAGTGAGTAATTCAACTTTGATGCATCACTGTATCATGTATAACTAATAGTTATATGGACTGTTTTTAACCAAATAGCAATAAGGGTCATTATTTCTCTATACATGAGTAACAGAATTCTTTACCGAATCCCTAGGTGCTGAATCTATTAAATATTCATACAACTGATGCAGCATGAATCTGAAAGTGGCACCCTCAGCAGTACTTCTGTTACAGACTCCTTCCTTGTCTTAGACCAAAAGAAACTTTTCACTGTAATTTAGGTCCACAGTTCTGATATGTTAGCCAGGGGTAGGTACTAGGCATGCAAATAGGTAGCTTCCCTGCTGCTGGGTCACGGCTCCAAAATGCAACTGCAAAGTTGTATATATGCGTATGGTACATTTAGTTAGAATTAATATATTACTGAAGCTAAACATTATTAAATATTATAGTTTCTATGGTGGAGATTAAAACAAGAATACAATACATTTTGACAACATCATATAATCTGGTATCTTGGCCTTGAAGCACTTCATGGGAGGTGACACAAGGACATAAAGATTTTACTCTCCATGCATCTTTCTTCAATCAGAATTCCGTTGTACTCTTGCCAGGACGCCTGCTGTGGCTGTGCATGTCTGGTTTGCTCAAAAGAGCATTAACCTTTTGAGAAGACTCACTCTTTTTTTAGTATTGCTTTGGTATAAATTCAACTGTAGCCAAATTTGCTGCTGATCCAAGATTTGGAAGAACTGTAAGACACTAAAATATTTTGTTGAATATTAGAATTCCTTTCTATATTTTAAAATTCAGAAGAAAAGAAGCAAAGTGACAAAATGCAATCAAGGAAAAGCTGCCACTACCTTGCTGTCTGCATGTGCTTGCACTATGAATGATGGGTTGCAGGCTCTGGTCAGACCGTTTGGGGTTTTGTCCATTGTAGCAGTGACTGAACATGTGAAAAGTATTTCATTGCTGTCTTGATGGTAATTACTTCAACTCTTCTGCCAATATCCTCTCTAGTTGTAGTTTGGGGTTTTGTTTATGCTGTGGAAAATAATTAAGCAGTTATCACCTGTTCTTTAATGAAAAGTTTCTCTCAAAGCATTATGGTTCAGCGTGGCTGAACCAAAAACTAGATAGAGAATTTAATGGCAACTTATTATCCAGCTATTTTTTAAAGAAATAAGAGTTGTGTCGAAATTCACCATATGCCCTTGGGGATACAAAGCCTGATGGTTTTCTCACAGGAAGTTCTGTTGTGAGTCAGGATGCCAATGAAAGGGATTTTCTACCTATCTCATGCCATGTTTTTTTTCATGAGTATTTATGAAACCCACTGTTACTGGTGCTATTTAGAGCTGTACTACTTAAGTGTATAACAAGACATTTTCTTCCAAAGAGATGTCTAGCACAACCATTTATTAACTCTCATTTCTCCTTATACAGAAATGACCCTTCAAATCTTTATTTTGTCCAAAATGTTACCTGTAAGAGGGTAGTATTTGTATATTATAGGACTGCTCCAGTCTGTCAAAGAACAACAGCAAAAAATGTACACTTACACCTTTTTGTGTGCCTCTACCACAGACTGTTGGTAAAATTAATTTCCCTAGTTAATGGAGTTCAATAGTTAAAATAAGCCCATCTGCAACTCGATGCTGAGCCAATAAGGATTTCTGGAGACTGTTTCAGAGTAGCAGACCTCTCCCTGAAGTGGTAACTGGTGTAAATGGAAATAGGAGACTGACCTGAAAAGGGAATTTATTTTTTCTCTCATATGCACACTTTCTGCTTGAAACTGAGTTACAAGATACATATAATAGTTTTTATTTCTGAAATTAAAATTTCTTTCTAAACTTAGGCTATTCAAAGAAATGGTCAATAGTATCATACTAGCAGATACTTCACAAGTTAAGTGGGAGAGACAGATAATTGACAGGTAAGAGGATTATTGTAATGTTTAATGTGGCAGTATCTTTATTCCAAGGAATAAATAGTAAGGCTTAAGATACACCATTTCTTAAGTTTGAGGCAGACTTCTGGATGACTTGAGGCAAAGGGGTTAACATTAACATCCATAAACCTGAGTGGTCTGGGTGCTCTGTGTGAGTTCAGTGTTTTGTGTTCAGCCTGCACTCGTGGAAATGACAACGAGGTGAAAGTCTGTGGGGAGTCAAACCCATAAAGCTTGCTTAGGTATTGAAACACTCTGAAGTGCTTCTGTGTGAAAATAGATGTTGTTTAACTTTATTCTGACAGGGCCTTCATTTCTGAGAGTAAAAATCACTATTTTTAAGGAATCAAAGAAATCTTTGAGGGCCACATACACACGAAGTGAAATCAAATTTGTCTTAGGTTTAGAAACAGTCTCTGGTCCCCTTAGGGATCACAGATGGTAGCACCAGATCCAAGAGCAGAAGTCTTTTTCTCTACCTTAGCCTTAGCATGAATTAAAAAATAATCAGTGGATTTAAGTCAGATACCCAGATATCTGCAAATTTTTTAATTGAAATAACATGTGGATTAGCCCAGTTTAGGGTGAGAAAAAGGGGAGACAGTCTCAGAGATAGTTTTATTGTTCAGTAGTTTCCTTAGCAGATCAGTCAGCTTATATTAAAGACTTATCAACAAACTGGCTTAGCTGTAAAACACAGTCTTATGTGGAGATTATCCTTTCTGTTGCTTGTATGATATCGGATGTGAGGTAAAAAAAAAAAAAGGTAAATGTCAGGTAGTATTTCTGCCGGCTGATTTTTTTCAGGGAATTTAGCTGATGGAAAGGGTTCAGCTTAGGAAGAATATAGGGGCATAAACAGAAGTACAAAATAAGGCTTGAAAGAATGCAACTGAGATGCAAGTATACAGGTGAGAGAAGGATAAAGTTAAAAATAAATATTTGTATAGTTTTGGAGCTGAAAATGGACAGTGTAATAATTCCTGACCATTTGTTATTTGGTACCTGTAACAGAGTTTGTAAGAGCATGGAGAAAGTAATCCAGTCCTAATCATAACCAATGCATTATATGTAAAAAGGCCTTGCCTGTTGAACAGTCCTTAAAGATGAGAAAAACATAGATCACCTTTAGCATAATATATGTAGGTAAGTTGCTTTGATCCGGAAGACAATATTGAAGCTTTAAATAAAAAGCAAAAGAGCCAACAACAAAAACTGCACCAAACCCCTCAGCTTGTCAGTCATCCGTTGAAGGACATTGCATTTTTCTGAAGAGTGTTTTCAGCTATGCATGTGATATGGGGCACTGAGAACATGTATTGAATGGTGGCCCTGATGGCAGGGAATGAGAAATGCCTATCTAGATGGATCACAGTAAGGCTTATCTGTGAATCTGTGGATTCTGACAAAATGAAAAAGTGCGATTACATCTAGAGTTGTTTAAAAAAACCCACAAAACCTTAGTTTTTATAAAAACTAAAGTTGCTTCTGAGTATGCTCTGCTGCAGAATTCTAGGCACCTCGGTATTTAGCACTGCAAACTATTCAACAAAGTCATCTGTTCAGAATTAAGGTTTTCAGAATTTTGGGGCACTTGTGAGAGGTTTGAATGTCACAATTGTTTTTTAAAGCTCATTTATGTCCCTAAATCCTTTTATGAGTTTAGAATTAAAATCAAGTTAAAAGTCGTGTAGGATACCATGTCTTAGATGTGTTAGACTTGCTAGAAAGACAGACAACTAAGACTTGGGAAACTTCAGTACAGGGAACACTTCCAAGAGAGTAAAACCGATAGCTGATACTTAATAAACAAATAATAAACCACACACATACATATTTGAAGTCCTCTAGAACTTTTTTCTAGATTTCATCAAGGAAACTTAAACCAAATTCACATATAGACAGTTCTAAGCAAGTATACTAAAAGTGCTAAAACTTGGAGTGCTGGAATGGTAATAGTAGAAAGCAGAGGAAGAAAAATTTAAAATCTCACTATAAAGAAATATAAAAGAATCCTGAAGATCCTTCATAAAAAAAATTGTTTTCATCATTTTTATACCAAGCTGACTTGTTTGCCTGTAATTGAAAAAGGGTGAGAAATTGCATTAAGTGCAGCACTGGTTGTCATTTTAAGTTGAGGACAAGGAAACTTCCCATGTCCTTTACAATTCCTTTGTATAACGTGGACTATTTATTCCTCCCCTTCCAGCTGCTCAGTATTATGGATATTTCTGTATACTGAAAATTTTCACAAAATCCAGGTATGTAAACAAGTCTGTAAAAGTAATGTTGGCTGAGACACCTGCAGAGATTCTGACTGCTCTAGTAGGTCGTGTAAGAACAGGTCCAGAAAATGTCAAAAATGTAGTGCTTAAAACATTTCCATCTTCCACAGGTTCTTCCTGATGATTGTTAAGGAGGGATGGGGAAAAATGAAGTAGGGAAATGACGTGAATGGTAGTTAACTTTAGTTATGTATGGCAGATTCCCAGATACTCATTGCTTCCCAAAAGAAAAAGTAAAAAGAATAATTTTGGAATTATAGCTGACTTTGCATACTGGGTTTCTTTCTATAGTCAATGAGAATTTAATGGGAATAGGATTAGGCTCCTACATTGTAAAATATTGTAATAGATATTTACTGGATGACTGTATTTTGAACTCCTATCTTAAATGAAATAGTTTGTGATAGTGCTACAAAATTTACAATAGAATTATAGTAGAATCTAGCTAATTAAGATGTTTGTCTTCATATGGTTTCTTATTATTCACTGTGTCTTTTTCCCATTAGACTGCAATAGAACAGCTCTGCAGCATTTCATCAATAGGATGTAATTCTTTGTAATAGCTTAAGTGTTTCTAGATTTATCACTGGAATAAAAAATACCACACTTCCAAACTTAAGACATTATAAAAGGAAATGAATGGAGATCCTTTCTACTGCATCTTTCCTCTTACAAATCCGCATTGTTAATGCCATACATTAATTCCACATGACTACATCTTTTCTTCAATGAGGATGAGATATTAAAAGTATTGTGTAGTGGCTCTATAACCAGCCATTCTAATTTGCTTTGGTCAATGTCCTCTCGAAATAAATTTAATTCCAAATAGTGAATGCAATAGTGCTTTAAAAATAGTCTGTCTCTGTACTATCTGTGTAACAGTGTCAGATATAACAATTCTGAAATCCAAATGTTGTGACACATATTGTATGGAACGCCAAACACCTAAGGAAAACATCTTCAAACTTTTTGCAATGAGCTGGGTCATGTCTTTGGAGAGTTTACAAGTCCTCCTGACCACAGAGCAGTACAATGTGGAGGGAAAAGTTGTAATTCAGTCTTATCCTCTGACTGATGGGACAATAATCCCATTGTGTGGTTTGTTGGAGTCAGAGATGGTGTTCAATTCCTAAGTAGACTAACTTAGAAACCACTGTGATGTCTAGGCAACAGGAGGCATGCAATTTGTGCTACTGATAGGCCTCTAGGCAATTTATTTTGACCTTTTGTATATTCTGCACTGAATAAAAATAAGACTAAACCTTCACAAAGTGTTGTTCACTGCTACACTTCATGAGTAGCAGCACTCTTTTACTAGTTCTACTGACTTTGTATTTCTTTTAAATTCACCTGATTAGGTGCAGAAAGCTTAAAATATTTCAATAAAAATAGCTTAAAAAAATATACAGAACCAATGCTATTTGTGGTTTCTAAGTAATACACCCCCACCCCCCAAAAACTGTAGTACACTGGTACCTGCCCAGCAATGTACTTCTTGGCTCTTCAGCCATCAGCTGAAAACAAAAATAATTTGGAAGATTATATATCACATTAGACCAGTAAGAACAAACATAAGTTGCCACTACTTTTTCTAGTTTTGCTAGACCATAGGCAAAAATACAGGTATTACAAATTTGTTCATGAGTGTGTTGGGTTTTGATTTTTCTTTAAGTTTTAACTCTTTTTTTTTGTGTTGAATTTGATTTAAGCTCTGATTCAGAGTCCTGATCAGAACCCAAAGTACACTGATTCCACTTTAAAGGTTAGTCTTTGCAATGAAGTGGTGTACTGCTAAGGAAAACCAATTCTCATTATCAAAGTTACATAATTCCTCTGTTTTTGCCATCTTTGTATCAGTATAAATGGAATCAAGAGGCTTATAATATGATCAAATATCAGAATTAATGTTAAACATAGCACAATAACACATGATTCTAAAAGGAGAAAAGGAAAATATGTCAGCTCTGCATTTGTTAATAAATGTGAAGTTAAAAAAAGGGTGGTAAGCCTCAAAATTACATTGAGCCACACCCACTGAAAACGGCCATTTTTTTTTTCTATTGATACATTTGAACTAAAGAAGAATGAGTGAGTGCTTGGCACATGTTTTCACTGCACTTGACACTCACTTAAACAACAGGGTGAGGACTTTACCATACATTTTCCCTACAAGGTGGCCTAAACTTCCTTGATTTTTTTCAAGCCAACTCTATCTTGTGATGGACTTACACTAAACAACATAATTTTTTAATTAATACTACAGTGCCACCAATGCACCTTCCATGATCAACTTAATGTTTAAATTACAGAAAGCTTTATTGCTTCATATATTTCACATAGATCTGAAGTTAAAACTAGGGAAATGAGGAATTCAGTATTTGTCAACTAAGATAAGTATATAGACAAGATTTTCCAGATCTAATTATTTCAATTCCTGAGGCAGAATTCCTAACTGTATGTTGAGTGTATGAGCCAACTGCTTTGGACTCTTAATCTGTAGAGTGTATGGAGTACGTGATAAAATGGTCTTGAGACAAAGAACCCTGTAGGGTATTCCAAATCCTACAGTGGTTTGCAGGGTGGGTAGCCATTGGCCACTGGAACCAGCACAAGGATTCAGATGGTCAACAAGCAGTTACCAAATTCCACTTTTGTGTAGTGCTTTTTAGTTCTAGATTGTGATGATTATATTTTAAACAAAAACCAAGTGAAAACCAAAGTGTGCTTAATTATCTTACATAGTTAGACCCTAGCACTTCTGGTTTAGCACTTGATGATCAGTATAGTGTCCCCCAGTTACCTTGTTACCAGTGCTGGGGCATTGATTCAGTAGTGAGTCAGTGAAAAGAGAAAAGCTACTTAATCTCCATTACTACTGCTTATAAAAACTGTGTTCCTTAGAGGACTACCATCCAGCTACTTGCCACGCATAGCACTACTTAATTTATGAGGCCTGACAGCAAGGCAGTATGACTGCCGGTACTGTCTATGGCTGTTTGCAAATATTGGCAGTTTTGTCCCATCTTTTTTTATCTGTTACGGGGTGGGGTTTTTTGTAGTGTGTGGTACGCTTTTTTCAAATGACCTTAGACCGAAAACTTTCTGAAACAGACAATTCCTTAGTCAAAGAATTAGTGCTGGTCTCCCACTTTAAATTGTTTCTGTACCCATAAATAAAATTACTTAGGTGGTTCAGCTTACTCTTTAGTGGCAGTAGTAAATATTATAAAATTGCTGCAAACAATTTTATATGGCTTTGGCAAACTGTGCAGAAGCATCCCAAGAGCATGCTGGAGCAAAGAATGAACTACCTCTAATCCTTCCAAACTTCAAACTGAAACAAGTTGTAGTCTATTATATCAGATATTGCATAAGTTCCTATTTGGCCTGTGAAAAGAAGGCTTTTTTTTGTTGTGACAGCAGTAACTTTCAAAAATCCACCCCCAATAAAATAAAAATGGGTTGTGTAGTTACTTGAAATAGGATAGTGTTTTGAAGGTATCAGGAACTATACAATACGGAAGTCTACTCTAATTTTTTTACTTAAAAAATAAAATAATCTTTGAAATTAAGAAAGTATATGACAGTCTAAGAGCTGAGGCTTGCAGTATAAAAGTTTGACATTTCAAATTAGCAAGTAGTTTTATTATACTGATTAGTTTAAAACATATTTTTATTGAAATAATGTAAACTTTATCTCTTCACTGCATATTTCAAAAACTGTAGTGTGTAAAAAAGTTATGCAAAATATGATGTAGAAATTTTCTGTGTGCATTTACTTAATCCTGGGTATTGCTTGGTTAAAAACAAAGCATTGATTTGTTGTAAT
The DNA here is from genome assembly GCF_964188355.1 of Buteo buteo. Taxonomy (NCBI): domain Eukaryota; kingdom Metazoa; phylum Chordata; class Aves; order Accipitriformes; family Accipitridae; genus Buteo; species Buteo buteo. The sequence goes on from NC_134192.1 coordinate 21,380,673, forward strand.
TTGTATGAATTTAAGAACAGGAGTGAGAAACATAACTGGGCAAAGAAGTGGGAGGCATAGATACGTGATCCACTTCATGTTGTCTTTGTTTCAATGAGTCTCAATACTAAGTTAGTGGAATTCACACGTTTGGGAGCCAGGTGAAGAGAGGGATCAAAATTTCCTGGAGTGGGTGAAGTTTTGAGTAAAATCATGGCTGTTAGAATTTGCTTTTGCAGTCTTTTTCTCTTTCCAGTGTTGCCAGTACCTTAGTTATCAAATGAAAGGGAAAACCTTGTCACTGGTATAAATCAGTGGTAAATAAACTCAGCTACTAGATCCAGCTGGTGAAATTGAGCTTGTTGAAGCAGAACTGAGAACTCAGGTGCAAAACAGGAAACTGACCCTGATAATGACTGGTCACACATCCTGCTCGGTGGAACTTGCCTGTCCGATGAGTTCCAACAGCAGCTCTAAGTTGATCTTTTAGGATGATACCTTCAGCTAGCTCCCATGGGGCAAATGAGCAATGAAGAATACAAGAAGAATATTGAGCTATAAATGTCCCCCAAAACATTCTGTCTTGGCAGTAAAACTGGTGTTGATATAGAAGTGTAATGAGTTTTGTGCTTGAACTGCTTTTTAGATTTATCTTCTCCACAAAACAACTGGAGGTCTAGTCTAACACAAAATGTAGGGTGTTGTAGAATTGTTACTCGTATGACCTTTTGAGTTTCATATGGAACAATGCATATATTTGTGCCAAAATAATACAAGATTCTTATATCTTAATAAAAATGTTTGTAGTTATTCTGAAGTCTCTTTAAAATTATTAGGGAAAAAAGTGTGATGAAATATTATATAACTGAATATCTAAGGCTGTGACTCTATTGACAATAAGCTGTTACTCTTAAACTTTTAGTAGTATAGCTTGCCCTGATATTAATTTTACATTTACTTCACTCTTATGTCTAAGAGTTATTATGCATAAGCTTTTTGCATCCTAAAACTGAACTGGACAAAATTTTATGGGACACTTCAGATTAAAGTTAAATTCTTTAATCTGCACCCAATTGATTGGAATAACAATGACCACATTACCTGCTCCTGTGAACGGAAGGCTCAGTGGATCCGGAGAGCTGGTGTCGTCTTTTTCCTTCTGCTTCTGGGGAAAAAAATTGTACGACCTATAAAACCTAAAATATTAGAGCTAAGAGTGGGAGAGGACAATATTTGGGCAATGGGATCTAGATCCAGATCTCACCATGTGTCCCTGACAATCCATTATAATGCACACAAAAAAAGTTAACAGAATGGATTATTTCAGTGTTCATTCATGTTTTGAATGTGGAAACTAGCATAGTTAAGTGTAACACAAGAAGGAAGTATTTTTAAAATGTGTTTCATTCTCTGATTATTTTTTTTTTCCTCCTAATGGTTATAACCACAATAGCAGGATAGTAACTAGGAGCTGAAAGATTGCATCATGTTAAAATTGCATAGCCATTTTTGCAGTGAATGCCTCTATGGTTAACCAGCTCAGTGAAGTGACTTAGGTTATGATTGTTGTTCCCCTCCCTATTATATAGATGAACCTATCATTTAGCAGGAGATAACTTATTCCACCTGTAAGCTATGGGAAGTGTGGGGACAGAATCCCTTCATGGAAGCTATAACTCTTTGTTGGACTCTTCTACCTTATTTCTTTCTGAACACTCAATTTCTTAGCAGTAAAGAGACATCAGAGTGTATTAGAGATTACACTACAGGTATTGTCCGTTGGGTTTAAAATCTTGTATGTTTTTTCTACTGGTGGCAGAAAACCTTGTGAAGTTCCTTTAAAACAAAAAAAGTCATGTTTGAGTTCAACCTCTCCAAAATTCATTGCAGCTGTACTGAAAAAGATTTTGGGTATTATGTGGTTTATTAAAAGTGTACGCATGAGTTGGTTACTCCTGAGTAATGGTATGTATTCTAGTAAATAGAAATAATCTGGAACACTTGCATTTTTAATAGCTTTAGTCAGACCTCAAGAATGACTAAATGTTTTGCTGAACTGGGGATTGGGAGGGTAGCTTCTCTTCATAATATTCAAATAGCCACAGTGGTATTTGTATCAGATTTTTTACTTCTGTAAATAAAGTACAATCAGTTATGGATGGAAGAGGGAGAAAACTTTAAAAGATGTGGTATTTTGAAAGGAAATTCTGAACTTCAAGTTTTCTGGAAGTTTTCTTCAAAGTAATTCTTTGTTTAGAATGACATCTTCTGCATGTAAATACCTTTTCTGACTGGATTCTCAGTGATTCCCTTTTCTGTGTTTGGAAGAAGAGAAAGCAACTAATTAAGGAACAGGAATGGCTCTAGCTGTGAGTGTACAATTGCATTAAGAGTAAGCAATCTCCCCAGAACAGTGTTAGGTTGTGGCTGAGGTGTGGGGATGACACCTCTGCCTCTCAAAGCGTTTCTCCACTCTGGAAGAAAGGCCTTTTTCTTCAACACTTGTATCTGAAAGAACATGACAATGTCTTTCCATAGCCTGAAAATTGCTGCTTTGAAAACCCTAGTAATTTACTGCAACAAATGTTTACCTCTATCACAGCAACTTGTATTTCTTGCTCTCTTTTTTTCCACTTTTTCTATTGGAACAATACATCGTGGGGGTTTATTTTTGTTGTTTAACCTGGTTGTCCTAGACCCCAACTCCAGGCTAGCTTTATCACAAAGGAAAGGCATTGCTGGGCAATATTCAGTGTCAGGATTTCTATGACAGGATTAAAATAAAAAGTAAAACAAAAACATAATTCTTATCTATATTTAACCTTCTAAGTTATTTTAGTCTGGCCTATTTATAATTCCTAAGACCTGTTATAGCTATTAGAACTGGAGATTTAGAGTTCAAAGCAATGTTTTCCTTCTCAGCGTTATCCTGAATTGCAACTTGGTTTTCTGAATGTAGGGCTAATTCATTTGGGGCAGACTGCTCTGTTTTTGTTTCCATTTCTTTATACCCATGCTCTGTTTTCTTTTGGATTGTAAGTAGCAAATGCTTTTGATGGCTCCCAGTGGAGTTAAGTACTAAAAGGTCCTAATTAATGCACATTTGACGGAGCTGAGTGACTTGTGTGCAGAAAGGATATCTCCCCTTTGAATCTAGTCAGTATTCAGCTTTTAACTGTCCTTCATCCCAGAGGAAGCTTTTTATAATGTTGCCAATACATTTGTTGCAGGAAGGTACAATGTACAGATATATTTGGTCAAGTTTGATCTGTGGTACCCAACTGATTTTTCTGGAAAGGCTAGGATGCAGGTAATGGAGCTAGCTATTTTGCCCTTCTAGCTTTATGGGACCAAACTCTTCTCCCTCAGCTTTTGTTACATATCAGTACTACATGGCATGTAAATAATAGATAGGAAATCACTGTTTTAATAAACAGCTGTTGCAAACAATCTTATATTATTTTTCATATCATAATACTTTGGTTTTCATTGTCTCTAATTTCAAATCACTATTACCTCAGGAGTATATGTTTTAAATAGATATTTGCTGTTTAGCCAGTGTCTAGATCTTATACAGCTCTATTGCTGCAGTTGCCGCTCAACAGATGCGTTTGGGGGACATTACGTTTGTGTTTAAAAATAAACAGATGACATGTATTCCAAGCATGGGTTATGAGTTTCTGAAATGAAGTGTGGAACCTCAGTGACTATTCTGAGACCAAATATTTTTCTCTCTATGCCTAAAAAAACCCCCTTTGAAATCAAAATTGTTGATCATAATTTATACAATATGCTGAGTAGAATAACTTATTTCTGGGCTTTTACAGATGTATAATCACTTGGGAATTGTCTGGGTAAATGTAGGTTTATGTCTTTTATCTGTTAAATCAAAGATCCAAATGCAAAATTTAAAACTGAAGGACATCCTGTGGATTTGTGACATTTTCTAAAGGAACTGTAGATAATAAACCAATGAGTGGATTAGTACAATGAGACCCATTGTAAATGTAGCATTTTCATGTGTGACAGATAAAATCTTGCCCTCAGTATTTTTAATGCTATTTAAAAGAAACACACTTTTGTTCAGGCCACTTGTTTGAAAGTTCAGAAGCAATAAAATGCATTTCTAGCTGTAATACTTTGTCAAGTGTGTTCAGAACTTGTCATGATATTGTTCAAAAAAACCACACAAATGTCAGCTTGTTGATCTTACCACAAGATAATTTCTGTGATAAACAGGCCCAGTTTTTCAATGTTTTCTGCAGAGGTATTAAAACAAGATTAGTACCCAAAACTTTACAAGGCTTGGAGAAGAACAGAAGTGCAGTGTCCAGAGATTTTAAGTGTTCCCAAATTCAGGAAAACAAACTTCTTAAATGAGAATGTCCTGGGCAGTGGAATGGGGCAAAGTGGAGCACTCTTAAGTCTCAGCTGCAATAATTAAAAATGTTATAACACTTTAATTCTAAATATTAAAAAAAAAACCCCAAAACCAAAAAAAAAACAAAACCAAAACAAAACAGTTATCAGTGTTGGTTCAAAGGAACAGAAGGCCTGGTTACAGCCTCTACCTTCATCACAGTTGAAGCACGTGTGTACTAGGAGATAAGAAAGACAACAGCAAAAGTACAGCCTACTTCAGGGGGAGTAGGATCAGGTCTTTGCAATAGTCACTTGTATGAAACACAGCCTTTCCTTGGTGCCTCCACACAATAAATAAAACTGGGGACAGTGCAGGTAGAATTGCTTCCAAGTGAAGTTGTCTGGCGTATGTATGTGTGTGTATATACATATAGACATATGTAGTGGCAAGCAATCATCTCTCAAGGGATCTTAAATAGTAACACTACTATTTATTGCTGACGATATAAGCTATTTGTAAACAAATTCTTGTTGCAGTTATAGTTAACTTGAATGTTCATGAGAACCTACCTTTTTTCTTGTTAGAAAAACTGTCTTTTGGGGGATAAGCATAAACAACACATATGGTAGAATATCTATTAAACAGGTAAAAATCCATTAAAAATACAGGTGGATATTGCGATGACTTAATGACTTGAAGGTATGGTAGAAAAAATATCTTTGCATATTCTGCAAGTGAATTAGGAGTAAACTTTCAAAATGTCACAAAGCAGACTGTTATCAATATGTATCAACATCCTCAAGCTACTCGTTGGCAATAAATGTCAGTAGAAATTTTTATGGCTTTTACAGCTTATCTGCAATTTGTAATAAGCTTTGTGCATGGCCCATTATTTTATGAGTGAGAACAACTGTCAAATGAATGTATTTGTAATGTCAGGAGTTTCATTACAACATGACCGCAGGCTGAAGGCTAGGTGCTAAACTGCTGCTAGGTTTATATCTTTTGACCATACTTTTACAAAGAGGGCCATGTAACTTGCTACTTTCATTACTTATTCTTTACCTTTTTTAATTAATAATTTAACTTACATTTCTTATAGCCTCATTATCACTCCACTATTTCATTAACTAATCATTATAGCATTGCAGTTTATAGCTTTACAGGCAAGGAGACTAGAAGTATGAACCAGTAGCTTTGAGTTACGTAGCAAGAGCTCTGATTTGCAAGCAGAGCCTGCAGCAGTGTGAATTTTATGTCATTAGAAATCTTTTCATCTTTCTTTTTTTATTTAAAACAGAAGAAAAGATTTTAATTCTTTCTCAGAATGATTCATATCCTGTGGATTTTTCCTATTAGGCAATGAAGCTATGATATTAAGATTGAGTATATAAATAATTCTCATAATTCACACAGAAGAAAGAGAAATAATTACCTCTGAACATTTCATTATGAATGGAATTCTGTCAAAAACTTTAAGAAGGGGGCATTAATACAAATTAAGGTCTTAGGAACTCATATTTTAAATACTTAATCCTGTATTTTATTTAACTTTTGCCAGACCAATAAGATTTTTTTTTAATCAGCAAAATGAATTGCTGTGCTGGAAAAACATTAACTATAAAACGTAAAATTCCTATGATGAACAAATATTTTATATTTTATTATTTCTGTCACTGCAGAGTAGCTGAACTTGTATGAGTTACCAGCTCTGTAGAGTTGACCATAAACTTTGAGTCTTCAAATTTCATAAATATTTGCTTTACAGAAGAGTACAGCTCATTTAAAGTGATTCTGGAAAGTAGTCTCAATTTGTTTGTCTTTTACAATTTACAATTGTCTTTTACCCTTGCAGTCAGGGTAGATCAAAAGATGAAATAAAGCTATATGCTTTTATTCTTGAAAAACTGTAGATCTAATGACATCTGCTGGGAAAAAGGAAGTGGTTGGTTTTGGAGGTGCTGATACTTTAGCTTGAACAGAAATCAAGAGAAGTGGAAGGTTCTCTGCTACTGCAGATTCCAGTTCATATTGACAAGGAAAATTCATGTGACATTAATGTAGCTGAGGAATCTTGTGTATGCATTTATGCATGTGAGTATAATTTCAGCAAGTCAGGATGTACCCTAATTTTTAAAATTACCTGTTTTAACCTTCAGGTTGAGGTCCATAATTGCTATGCTAATTACTTCTGATTGGTGTAGCCTGAGCTGCTTTTCTGCTTTTCAAAAGCATTTCTGCAGTCATATAGAAGCTTGTGCTTGTACACAAATTCATAAGCCTAAAGAGAGATGAAGAGAAATATTTCTGCTATTTTCAAGAATATTTTTATCACAAGGCACATGAAACAATTCAGGCTTATTCTACCAATGAAGTTGTTTACAGAACATACAGCTAAAACTACTGACACATATGTGGGATCCCTACAGAAGTTTGTGCAATATCTTCTCAAACATTTTGTTTAAATTCCTAATAATAAAGCAGAAAATATGAAGGAATATCTCTCCCTTTATTTTATTCATTCTGAGCCCACTAAAATAAAAGGATTTTTGGCCTTGACACCAATGACATCCAGACAAAGGAAATGCTGCTTTAGATCTTTGAATTGTTTGGAGCAGCAAGATAGATAGAGATTTTTCATCACAATACAGCACCAGTGTTACATTATTATACTGTAAAATTACTTGTTAAATTGCAGTTAGTTCTTCAAAGAGTCAGCAACATTCTCCTATAATGAGGTAGAAGGCTAAAAACCTTAGAGATGCAGAACCTTTTCAGTTCTCCCTGGGTTTTGTTGTAGTTTTGTGTGCTGGCACTCTCAGATTATGGCTGTACATGTGTATGTGAAGCAGTATCCATTGGGATTAGCTGCAGAAGGACATGCAGGAAGCAGAGCAAGTTTAAAACCCCCATCCATACACACTCTCCCCCAGCCCTGCTTTTCAATGTGAACAACATAGTCCTATATTCTCCACACGTCAATCTTCCAGACAGTGCCCAAGTTTTGCACATAGCAGCATTTTACCTTTTGTTTACCAAAAGCATATTCTTACATTTAGATTGACCGAGACATAGTTATTTACTTGGATATTTTAATTTGAAATTAATATTACCTAAATAACTTTGATTTCTTTATGGATATGTTTACTCACCTCTGTTATAGTCGATCATAATTTATGAGCACAATCTTAAAAGGAGCATGTGTAATTTGCAGAGGTGTGGAGCAAAAACCAATCCTGAAGATTTCTGTGCATCTTGGTCCCCTTTTTAATATGCTGACAACAAATTGCCTGATAGTACTTCCATATTTTATAAATCAGTTGCATGACTTTTCTGCTGCCCATGCGCTGTTTGTCTGCCTTCTGGAGATGTGGTCCCTGTTGAAAGCAAAGGCAGGTTAATGTAGTGTTTGAAGTTGCATGGGATGAAAGGGTTTGCAGTAGCTAGACCTAAGAATTTGTAGGTGCTGCCTGGAGGAAACACTTGTATAAGATGAGCTACACTCTTAAAAGACAAGGAAGAATTCTTGACAGATTTTGACAAGATTTCTTTCCTGTCTGGTGTCTATGAGAAGGCAGGAGTTAGAGGTGACTCTTTTTAGTTGTACCTGAGTTCTCTAAAAGGCATTGTTAAGCTTCTGAACATCTTGTAATAGTTTCAGTCTGAGGCTGTTGCTATGTTGGTCCATCCTACATGCTGGTGTTCAGAACAACTATGATTTTGACTATGGCAATACAGCTTTCTTCTGTTTTGGAGCGTGTATGTTCCAAGATCTCATTAGTTAGTAACTTCTACTAAAATTGACATTTTTTTTTGCACGGTACTTGTGATGTGGCAATTATTTACAAAAGGGCATCAAGTACATGGCTATAGTGGGATAATTTTAATGAATAAAACTCTATTTACTCCCCTTCCTTTTTGTACTGATCCATTGTGTATTCCCCTACAACATGGCATATGACTCTTCAAGCCTAAAAAAGCATTGCTTTATCACTGTATAAAATCTTGGCACTTCCAAGTTTATAGCACTCTGTGCAGTTCTGTTTGCTACATCTCAAGAATGTATAATGTAATTAGAAAAGGGTATGGATGAAAGCAATTAAAACGATTAAGGAGATGCAGCAGCTGTCTTCCAAGGAGAGACAAAAAAAGTCAGGACTCTGATCCGTGGAAGGTGGCCATGGAACTGAATGTTAGAATTGGGGTGCATTCAATGAAGCTAGTAGGATGTTGGTTTTAGAATAAATAAAAAGCAATAGTTTTCATTCAGGCAAAAGCTCAGTTCTAAGCCTGCAAATCTTGCTTTTTCCATAATTACATTAGTCATTTTTTACCTGTTTCAGGTATTCTGAACAAATTGCAAAGAATTGGTCTCTTTCGCCCAGATATTGTAAAATAGTGATATTTTTGTACCATTATTGCATGTGAAGTTGATGGGGTTTTACCCGAAAAGAAATGGCATTAGTATGCATTTAGAATTGTTGTCTAAATTCTGCCAAAGTATAACTTTTAGTCTCACCTATGAAAAAAATGAGATTAGTAATTGAATGTATGTGATGATCTCCTATGAATACTTACTTTTTTATTTAAGAAGAAACCCAAACACTCCTTAACTGCCAACAAAATGACAACATTGCTTTGATTTTTAAATATTTGAAGAAAAAAAACAACCCACAATGCAAATACTTACTAAGGTCTTAACATGATTTCAACCTGCAATGAGTTCTTGAGGTACCTAGGTTCCAAGAAACTTTTCATGTCCATCATATTTTCTGACAATCAATTGGTCCAGACTTTGAGGAGTTCACAAATAAATACAGAATCTCAACAAAAATTAAGATGTGGAAATCAATGTATTGTGTCAGTGACCTATTTTGCTTCCAGCTGTGACAGTGGATTTTTCATGCTGTTCAAAATTATCCCTGTGAAGGGGAGTATTTGAGCAAATATTTTCACACCTAGGAAGGAACCAGGTATCTCCTCTTGCGATCATAGAAACAGTCCCCAAATCTTTGCATGAACTCAACAGCTTATACAGGAGGCATAGAAGTTATTGACAAGGGCTGCTTTTGCAAAATAAAAGCAATGCTGGAGACAATCCTAAAATAAGAAGAACCTCCCAAGCTCACAACACCATTGTCCTCACATAGGTCTGATCCTTACCATGGGAGTGGTTCAATATAAGCCTTTTACTCTTTTCAGCATGACTCTCTGAGTTCTAATTGAGAGGAATTACAATGACGATATATCAATAAAAAGTCATCGAGTGTTTAATTTTGAGAAAGATGCAATAAGAGAATTTTTTATAAACTGCAATAGGTAAAGCTTTTGTAAGCAGCTGCTGTTGTTTTCTGCTGATTTGTCTCATTCTAGGTCTCTCTTAAAAAAATAAAACTTAAGTAAATCAGGGAAGCATTTTAAAGATGGCAGTAAGCAAAAAGTGCTTTGAGGCACAGCTGATTTCAGCATAGTTTAGCTGTTAGTATGTTCCTTAAGTTTTACATAGAACAATGGAGCTCCAGTATCTTGCCAGATATATTGTTTGTTATAGCATTTAAGAGCTCAACAGCTATGTTTAGAGCTGTATGCAAAATCATAGCCTACTGTGTTTTGGTTTTTTTTAAAAGCAGAATAATTCTAGAAGTAAATAACATTTATTTTTAAATATCTCATGATAATATACTATATTTATTTAGTTTGCTTTTACAGTTTGGAATGTGACAGGAGGACTCTTAAAAGACTTTTTTATTAGATCTTATACAAAAGTATAATCTGTTTCAGGCTTTTTTCAGCCTATGGCTAAGCATTTCCCTGGAAGCTTGGACATAATCAAATTCAACATGAGATCTCTACGAGTTCAAAGAGCTTAAGTATATTCAACATAGCTTTATATTTGTACTGCCTTCTGGTTTTCACATTTACAAATGCAGCTTTTCCTGGTTAATCAAATAATGTCATACTACATATTGCTGTGGAAAACAAAGAAGAAATGGCTTTTAATTCTTTTTGTTTATGCTGTAGAAGTACAGCATTGAGGTATTTTCAGTCTAAATGTATCTTTTTGTCCCTCAGCTGCTGCTAGACTCTAGCTGAACTGGAAAATATTCACCACTGGGATTGAAATTTTGCCACTTTTCTGTGTCATTGGATAGCGCAGTTACTACAAACACTTGTGACTAAAAGATACACTGCCTGTGAAGAACTCGTGTACTTGCTTGGTTTTAGTGTGGCTTGTATCACAAGTGGCAAAGCTAATATACACAAAATAATGATAAACCAAAGGAAAGTCAGACCAAGGGAACTTACTGTACTCCTTCTCTGAGTGCTGGTGAGGCCCTCAGAATCCAGTTCAAGAGAAATGTTGAAAAATTGGAGTAGATCCTGTGGAGGGCTGTATAGATGTTACTCATGGGCATATGGTCTCTGGGGAGAGGTTGACCTCTCTCAGTCTGGCAGAGAAAAGGCCAAAGTTGGTAAGTGGCAGCCTGCAACTACTTGGAGAATGGTTTTGAAGCCAATGAAGCTAAGCTTTACTAATATGTAATACTATAGTTACTGATTTACGTTTAGTGATGTGATTATATTTTTTTTTTTAACTTCTTTTGCATACTTCAAAATGCAGTTTTGGATAAAAATGGTTTGTTTGCATTTTCACATTCGCATCTCTCCATTTTGCTAGAAAAAGCAAAGCTGAAAAAACCACACCGAAAAGGATGGCAGCATGCCAACATGGCACGCAGGGGAAAAACAAACTTAAAGTCACTGGAAAGCTTTAGGACTAATTCTACCAAAGAACAGAATGTTGAAGATGTTCCAGATAAAATCTTGGAACAGATCATGATATTTTCATTTTTAATATACATAATAAAATAAAAATACAGAGATACTTTTACATGCTACAAAGATTTACTCCACCTCTAATTTAAACAATAACTCAGTAAGGCTAGAGAGCATTACTCCTTTTCCCTATGAAACAGGGGTATAATTTTGAAGTTATTAAAATGAGTGTCAGTGTACAACAATGAAAAAACACATCTGTAGCATTGCAAATCATTAGATTTGTTCTGAAGCTAACACTGTTGCAAATTGATAATCTAGAAACTTGAATCTGCTCTGGGTCACATAAGTGTTTATTCTACCACACACCCCTTGCCTAATATTACTAGAAATCCAGGAGATGGCCAAGAACTATCTGAAACCAAAACCAAAGTCAGCTGTATATAAGCAATCCACCTGGTTCTGTATGTTGTGAAAATACCTTATTTGTTGTTAACAGCTGTCTGTTTTTGCAAAAAATGGGAGAATAGTTCAACATGCCAACACTAAACCAACACTTGTTATTTAAAATTAGAGAGGCTATACGTAGAAATTAATGTTATTTTGAAATCCATATGTATTTATTTTCAAGCCACAGAGATTCATCTCATGTTAATTTGGGGAAAAAATGTACACAAATATATATATATACACACAACCTTAAAACTTGTTGAAAGCTGTTGAAATTTTGGATCTTTGGAATCCTTTGTTTGTTGAGGAAAGAAGAGACTGATGCACAAAACCTCTGAATTTTCATTTCTTCAGAAATCAAACATGAGTATTGTCAAATAAGAACTCTGGAAATGGCACTGGATTCTTTAGGACTTTGCTTTCCCTCCAACTCAGCATCTGGAAAGTAATGAAGTATAAAACTGAACTGAATTAGCGGTTTTGTTTTAAAGAAATACTAGAATGAAACCGCAAGAGTCCTTTTATGTTTCTTGTCTCTAATTTTAAATGGCAAAGAGCAGACTTTGAGCTACTCTTCAGAAACCTGCACAGACTACATCTTTCATTGATGTTTAAGTTGTATTTTGGTGTGGAAAGCTGAAACATGAAAGACAGTATCCTTTGTGTCTCTCATGTCTTTCTCATTGACTCTAACTGTTGGTAACAGTGGGCAAGGACTGTTTTGGCTGTGGCATAGTGCTGCTCAATCTGTTTCAGCACTGCTGATACCTAATTGTTTAAGCCTGCACTAGACCCTGTAGTCTCAGAGCAGAAACAGATATGTAAGAGAAGACAGAGATGTTAAGGTATATATAAAAGAAGGAAGAATTTGTGTTTATTTTTTCAGACAATGAAGATGAAAATGCAAAAACCAAACCCACCAAAGGAGAAAAAACCCAAGCAGAACACCACCAAAAAAACCCCAAATACAAAAAAACCCAACCCCAAAACAAAAAAAACCCACCACTGTCCACCCCCAAACCCAGCATTTCCAGGGAGTGTTTTTATAAAAATCTTACTGCTGGAGTTACCTGCTCAGTGAGTTGTGTTCACTCCTTTAAAGTACTTTATTTTCCCTTCATACTTAAAGAACTGTAAACCATCAAAAATTGAAAATAGTATCTAGCATGCTTTAGTTAAATCCACTACTCAATAAACATTTTATGTCCACAAATGTTTCATAAACTTTCAGCATTTTAGTGCCATGAGAACTGTAACAATAAAGAGCAATGGTTTAAAAAAAAAAAAAAAAAAAAAGAAAGGGTTTCTAGGGAGAACTTTGGAAATCGGAATCAGGTCTTGGTAGGTGCACCAGACTTAACTCACTTGTGTGAACTTTAGTTTGTATTTAAAATAAACTCTTCAATAAATATTTTGGACAGTTTCTTCTGAAAACCCAAACCAGTTTGCTATAAACTCTGCTTAATTTCATGATAGTCTGAGCTTTCCATTTATAATGGTATCTCAATTTTTGGTCTGCTATGGCTTCCATAATAAAAGTATCTGAATCCCAATTTGAAGCAGCAGAGGAAAGCCAAATTGAGTAGTGAATGCTAACCATCATGTTATCTATTGAGCATTTTGGTTTAAAAAAAAAAAAAAGAAAAAAAAAAAAGAAGGTATGACGTATCACCATTGTTCTGAAACTCATCTCAGATGTTGTTATATATGCCATATGGCAAGAAATGATGCTGAACAAGCCAAAAAGTAATTTCATGAAAAATGGTAGTTGTATACTATATCTAACTACTATACCAAGGTTAAACCTCATGAATCTTGGGATCTGAACTCTCATAACTGGGTACAGACATAAATTGAAAAAATTCAGCATATGTCTTTTTTGCATTGCTTATCTGCATAGAAGCATTCAGAAAAATATAATGAACTGCATTAGTTTAGTGTGGATACTCCCACTCGGGGCAGCACAGGGGAGAATGTAACCTGGGTAATTAAGAGGCCAAAGGTGTTAGCATATCGAGGCTGTTTAATGGGGGCATCCTCCAAAGGCTTTAGTGTACTTGAATATCATAGCATCTTTAATTCCTTACATTTTCTCACTGCCCTTTGTACACAGAAGTTTCTAAATTTAAATTTCTCCACTTCATAAAAGTATGCTTGTTGGGATATTTTACACCCTCTGTGCAGTAGAAGTTTTGAGAAGCCTCAGCTTCATGGGATTATGCAGGGTATATCAGATCTCTTTGGTTTCTGCTTCTTTCATGCTACTTTACATTGCAGCACTCTGTAACTGTTCCTGTTAAACATAATCTTTGCAAATTCATCAAGTTAAGGCACAAGAAAAAATATAAGTGACATAAAGGATGAGATTTAAAAACAGGAAACAGTATTTTCTTTAATTTTCCTATCCGATTCTGAGCCTTTAGAATGCATTCATTTCCCAGATTAAACATTTTACAACAACAATAAGAGCTAGATATCTGGGCAGGGGGGAGTACAGGGGTTGAGACACATTGAACAGTTTGAAGGAAAGCATAAAATGAGAACTGCAATTAATTCACATAATTAATATGCTTTTTTACCTGTTAATGTAAATATAATGCTATCTATAGCATCTCTCTGTTGTACAGATGGAATAGTAGCTAATAATATAGACTGGTGGCTGTAGGAAAATATCTCTTTAGTTTCAGCCCAGGTTTTCTACTTTTCTCTTGCCTTTAGGGAAGCAGCTAACATAACAGAAGAATTAAATTCTTCACTTATGGGAGCTTTTACCGAGCAGCTCAGAGAAATACTAGACCCACTTACACTTCCATGGAAAGACCCTTCCAACTGCACTTGCTGTCCAAATGAATGAAATTTAGAACATGCTGAGTTTTGAAATGAGCAACAGATGCTAGCTGTGTTTTAAAAATATAGCTTGCTTATAAAGTTGTTTCCTTGAAGTGTTAGTAATGTATCATGGTTAGTGAACAGTCAGAAACATGTATTTTGTTCTACAACGTGCTGAACCTTGTTTAAAACATCACAGGTCCATTGAATAAGCTTGCTTTTCTCAACTCTAGTCAGAGGAACAAGCTACGACTGACATCTCCTGAATAGTGGTGTGAATTAGTAGTAGAAGATATGCTTAGTCAGTCTTTGAGTGGATTATTCTAGAACACTGGGGGCATGAATTATCTTGCTATTGGAACTAATATAGGGAAGTCACTTGTGTATGATGTATTTGTAATCCATGAAAAATAGTTTAATAAATTAAAGACTTTATAAGTCTTCTTTAGTCTTTAATAATTAAAAGAATTTTTAATTTTCTTAGGAAGTAATGGGAATAGACAAAGCAGGCAATGGATGGAATAAATCAACATGATGAATTAATTAATGGTTCACAAGGGATCTTAAATTAGGTCACCTCTTAAAATGTCAGCTGGTTATTTGCTTAAAACTCATATTGGGAGAACCTAGGAGAACTTTTCAAATCTCAAAACCTCTCCAGCAAAAGCCACACAGAAGCAGCTCAGGGGCATCATCTAGAAATAAGATTAATAAAAGGACAAAGCCTGCTTAGATTTTGTTTAGATAATTTACAATAAAGATATCTGCAATATAGAAGCTGTATATGGTATTATCTTTGACTCTTGAGTAGTCCCACTCAGTGAAAAAGTTCTCTCTATTCTTGTCCATAGACTTTCCAAGTGCATGTCTATCATGGTTTTCCTGCACTTCTAAGCCATATCAGATCAAACGATACAACTGGGAAGTGTTACAACTGGTATAGTACATGGCACCAATTCTTATTAGCACGATGTTGGCATAGAAGAATCAAAGACTCCTTAATTGTTAATTTAATAGGATTCTATTCCATAGGAAAACCTGCCTTTGCCTATCTTTTAGCACTTTGGATCTATCCATAAATGAATTTCAGGAGAATTGTACTTGTTACCTTCTAATTACACTTTTCTGGGGTTTTCATGTTTTCCTATTCAGTTTCAAAATGTATTTCAAATGCCGGTTGTCTCAGACAAGCAGGATGATCAACCACCTGAACATGATCCTAGCAGTGCAATGGAGGAGCGCAAAATTTCTCTATTTATGTCGCTTGGTTATTTGAGTCAGGAGGTAGTTGTCTTAGTTTTGCCTGTAATTTCCTCTCATTGAAGTGGAAAGTCTTTTTTCTGTTCTTGTCCTTTGTATTCTAGTCTTATTCCGTATGTTTCAGGAAGTAATCTTATATAGGTGCATGTTTCTTGTGTATTATAAAATGCCAGTGGCAGTGTACAAATAAGGACATATCCCAGATCCTTCAGGATATATGTCAAAATCATCTTTGTTGGCAGTTATATAGGTTTCTTTGAAATGAAAATAACTTTGTTCAAGAGTCTGGGACTTGTAACATAAGCAAGACTAGGATATAGCTTAAGACCTTATGAGATGTGGCTTACATGACTGGCAGCTGCAGCACAAAACAGTGCATTTCTGTGATTCAGAATTGAAACTGTGAGAATCAGGACTGCAATAGCAAGATCACTGTCTTCAAGCAGTAGGGAGAAACGTAACACTGTGGCATGCTAAATATTTTCTTTTGGAAAGCAGATAGCAATTTTTAATAATTTATTTCTGTTCAGATTAATGAGTAAAGCATTGGTGACTTTTAAATGATGATTCGGTACCAATTCCTCTGTGTGTTATAGAACTAGAGAATGCTGGTTCTTTGTTAGGATTTTGATCCATATCTGATATCATTCTCTAACTGTATTTGTGAAGGAAGAGACTATATACTCGCCTCTCAACTGAGGGAATGTGTAGAACAACTTGATGCTAGAAATATTCTCTTGAAAATCTTGTGTATTTTATTACTATAGCTTTCCTAGGAAATGTTCTCTTTTCTGAAACTTGATGTATTTCTTGCCACATACTTAAAAGCATCCAGTATTTTTGGTCCCTCACCACATGTTAGGTTTCTTCTGATCTCTTTCAGGCATCTGGAAATAATGTCATGAGATGTAACTAATTCTCTATACCCAAAGTCTGGTCTGAAATTCAGCAGAGATATATCTGCTACATCTGCACTGTATTAGAAGTGATTCATTGAAAAGTCTTATAAAAATGAGCTAGATTCTTAGCCAATATGAATTGGTATAGCTTCAGTGCAAGTAAGGTCACGAGTCTACTCTATGCTATCAAACCTGTTATGGTACAATACGGTCAAGATATTTGGGCCGTTTCATTCTTGCAACATGTTACATAGAGGTCCTTTGTGAATGAAGTTTCTTATGATGCTTCCTTTGTTCCAGCCAGCAGCACTGAGAGATACTCATCTAAATTCATTGATTCCTAGTTCTTTCCTTCTTTTTGCAGTTTCTTTTATTTTTATTTTTATTTTTTTCATCAGTGGCTGTTCTACCATGTCTTGAAGGATCAATTCTGCACAGAGGAGCCTTAGGGCCAGGACTGACTTTGTCCCAACACAAAGAGCTCGATTCCTCTCCTCCTTACTTAAAACAGTCTTACTCTGTCATAACTTTTTTTGTAGTCATCAAAGTCACTTCACTTCTATGTAGATGCAAATAAAAGGAGAACTAGAGTCTTGGGGCCAGAACAAAATGGCAGCCTATTTGCAGCCCATTTCTTACAGAGCTTTCCAGCTGGACATGGCAGGAAGATGTGTGCTCACATTGTTGTTCTTGGTCCACTGTTCCAAACAGTTGTTCTCTCTTTCTTGCCAGTACTGGAGCGGTTCTTTGGGAACTGTTATGAGCTGCTATAGGTTGAAGTATAGCATGACCTTGGGGTTGCTACAATGACACAGGAGTATACCGCCTTTATTCGGTTACCAGTAGGTCCATGGAGCAGGGGGAGACCAAGTGATCAAATCTACAACATACAAAGTTTTATTAACTGTGAATTTAAGAATTGCAATAAATTTGGGGGAGCTGTGCCTCTACTCTTATTTCATTCCTAAGATCTTTTCTGAAGATGTATTCACTTACCCGTATGAAGTTGGTGTCTGTGTTCAATTTATTCTGTGACTTTGAAAAGCTTTTTACTTGCAATTTATATTTGTAAATCAATGGTAGTAGAAACTGGTTCATTATTTTGATTACAAAAAAATCACTAAATACACTTAGAATTAATGTAATCCAAATTCTATAGCTAATCTCACTCTTCGTTAAAAGTAGCATTAGTGGGAGAGTGCACAAAATACTCTGGTTTAGTAATTCCTTTTACTTGAAATATATCTTTTTTCTCAGGTTCTTATGCTTTTCATCACAAAAATTCTTCGACTTCAAATGAATGTAGATTTAATGTTAGTGAAGAGCATGAGAATACCTCAGATAGACAGATTTGAGGAAAGATAAAATACACAGAAGTGACCATGAAGTGAAAATGAAGGCACGCTGTAATGGCCAAATAAGAACTATTTTTATTTTGTGTAACTGGGTTCAAGAGAATAAAATTCTCACTGCCATGCAAAGCTTAAGTAAATGCAGAGATAAAGCAGTTACAAATTATATCCTGGAAGTTGGAACAAAAGAAATATGACCTGTAAAGACAGGCAGAGTTCATTGGTTTCTGAAAACAGCAGATGTAGCGCTTTGCAGAACATGCATGAATTTTGTGTGTCCCATTTTGGTGTAAGACCTTGCCTTCCATAGACAGATCTGTGTGTGTGCCTTACAAGCATGTTATAAGGACTGAAAATAGTGTTATAGAGATACAGGGTATTTTTGGTTGTCATATTACTATCTACCCTTGGACATCTTTAAGATAGTGCTGCTGGGATATTTTTAATGGTATATCTTGGTCATACTTAAGAGAGGCTAGAATTAGTTGGAATATTATAAGGCAGTTGGTATACTTAATGGAAAAGGATACTTTAGAAAAAGTATACTTTTGCTTTCTAGAAAATAACTATGTCAGAGACTGCTATTCTAAAAGACTTTTTTTTATCAGCAGTACTGATGGCAAATATTTGAGTCTGCTTCACTGAATATACCCTTTAAAGTATATTTAAATTTAAAAGTAGAGATGAATTTATATGCAAAACAATCACATTCAATAACTTATAATCAGACCAAAGCTACTGATGATTAGCAAGTTTGTGGAAAGTAGTTCAAGGACAGGAGGAGCAGAAAATTCTGCTGTTTGCAGATTTATTTATTTATTTAATACTTAATCATTTGGGATTGCTTTTTAAACAAACTGTTTACAAATGAGTTGGTGGATTAGCTTGCTTTGTTTGAACGCAAAACCACAAACGTCACCCTTTTTCTTGCATCCTCCAGAAGGTGGAGGGAGCGCTGTCTCAGAGAAGTAAAAGGCGGCTGTGTGAGCTTCAAGGGCGTTGTTTGATATCTGACATCAAGCAGAGCTGTGACAAGGAGCTGGCAGGAAATTAGGTTTGACAGCTCATGATAAGTGTAAACTGAGACAGAATGAGGACTTACCAACTATGTAATGGAAGTCACTCATCGTTTTTGCTTCTGAAGGTGACATCATTCCTGATGGCATCTAAATATGATTTATGAAATGAATTATTAATGATTGTCGATTTTTAAGAAAAACATAAGTAGAAACCTGGGGACTACCTGTTAACTATGTAGCCTACTGCTGAAGCAGGAATCTGAAATGAAACACAAATATTGTTCTTTTGTGTCGCTAGCATTGCTTTTGGAGAATGGAGATAGCAAAGGTTGTAGAGGTCTGCAGGGCAGTGCTTAGTTTTTATGTGTGGATTGCTCTGGCACAGATGTCTCTACCAAGAAAATATTTGGGTTTTTTCTAGGTTTTATGAACTTGCATAGAAACTCTTCCAAATACATGCTTCATTTTGTAGTGTAGTATAGCTCCTCACACTGTAGCCAAGACATCTGCAAAACAGTTTTGAAAAAGAGCTGAGGAAAAAATAGTAATTAATTGAAACTAGAAGAATGAGAGAGTGGAGGGACTGTAATTGAAGGAAGATTTGATAACAATTTCAGATTTAATAATTTGTATTTTAAAAGTCACTGATAACTAAATGTACATGACTTCTATGATATGTAGTTAAAAAAGCTATTGATGACAACCCCAGCATAACTCCTGATCATGTAAAACTTTGTAGTTTCAGTTCAGTGCTGGAATGCTATTTCTCTTTCTTTCTTTTCTTGGATCCAGAGTCAGTTAAAAGGGCCCTTGGATACCCCGTTCCCTTCTCAAATTTTTTACAGTTCCTTCTTCGTATAATTTAGAATTTACGGGGCTAGAATCTGGCCACTGAACTAATGAGTTGTAAAATAATCCTGCAAAAAAAAGTTAAAAATAACCCTACAGGTGATTAGTAATATGTATAACTATGTAATAAAAATGCTGCTCTAAACACTTTAATTACTTCATTTAAAACCCTACAAGTTTGGGAGGTTTTGCATAGCTTGAGTAAATACTGGAGAATGTGTGAAGCTGAGTAATGGTGAGATTAAGAAATAGATATAATCCTGTTTGGAGAGGGGTAAATTCACAGCAAAAGCAATTCATATTAGATACTTAAGATGGAAGATGCTTAAAATACGGTAGTTTATGCTTCTAGTTTTTCAGCCAGTTGTCAGTGTCTATGCTGACTCTAAACAAGCACAGCCCCTTCCTACCCACTCACCCCTTTTCTGAGGCAGTTCATGCTTGGATTGTAGGGTTGGTTCCAGAATGGCACTCCAGCAGCTCCCGTCTCGTGAGAGGAGAAAGTTTGTAATCAGTTTCTCTCCTCCCCATAAATAAAAGACCTAATTCAGGGAAAGGAATATGCTTTGGGTTGCTAACATTAGAAATAGAATGAATACCAATTGAAATACTTGTGAGGTGTAGGTAGAATTCTTTAATCATGTAGAAGTAGCTATGGTTGGTATCTCTTCTGTTGTGTGAGTGTATGTGCAGCAGGTATGCATTCTGCTAAACTAATTTTTACCTGTTGTCTGTATACTTCTGAATGTATACTTTTGGTGTTCAGAGTACTATTTCTATGTTCAAAGTTTTTATGTTCTTTGTATTTCAGAATTTAGGTTTTATGTAACTTTGGCTTTTTAAGTCCTGGTAAAAGGCAGAATGCAGCTAGTAACTCTTAGAAGCAATTAGTCTCACATTTTTTTTCATTAACATCTCAGTGATGTTGTTGACAGGAATCTGTGTCCTGTGGTGAAAAACTTGCAGCTTCATACTCCCAATCTGCCTTTTTTTTTTTTTTTTTTTTTAACAAACAAACAAAACTAGTAGTAGACTATATGGATGTGTCCTTTTACATTCCAGCAGTATTTGTGAGTTGTTTTGGTTTTTTTTTTTCCTTAGCTATCAGAACATGCTTTTTCTGTCTGGCATTTCCATAAGTTTAAAAGGACATACAGGTGGAGAGTTAGATTGATTTAGAAGTTGTATCTGCATTGTGCTTAAGAAAGCATATTTCTCCAACCGTACTCTAATATTCAGTCTTGTCATTAGTACTTCAGCAGTTGATGAAATACAGTATTTCATAAATGGTTTCATACATGAGTGTGTCAATGTTACTTTTAAGCTCCTATCTTTCAAACAAAGGTTCTTGTTGCTTTCAGTCTGTTGCATAATCTCAAAATACATGTGTTGCTGTTTTGATGCTATCCATGTTTCATGGGAGGATCTGGATGAAAAATACTATGATCTCTTAGGGGTTTTTTTTTATCCTTGCGAGGTTCTGTGTTTGGCATTCTGGTATTCCAAATGTTATGCACAAAGAGGATTACAGGGCATTAGAGAAAATGGCTGGGGAGTTTCACAGTAGGCAGTTGAATGACACTCACTTATTTGAAAATCTGTTGTTGGAAAAGGCAAATAAAAATATTCCTTGCTTTTGTGATATAAACCCCCATATTCTCTTTCTGTCCGTCTAAGATCAGTTATATGTTGTATCGATTTTTTTCCAGTTAGAATTCTGAGTCTTACAGAAGCTGGTGTTTGACTGGAAAACTGAAAGAAAACAGGCTGCTGAAATAATTACCTAAATCATAAACCCAAATAAAAAAAATCTGACAATTTATAAATACATCTGAATACCAGATCAAAATTATACCCCATATACAACTCTAACTGTATTTAAAAAAAAAAAGGGGGGGGGGAGGTGGAATCATGGAGGGGAAAAAGGTGATTTGAGTACTTAATTTGCCTAATTATTCTGTGGATTGAGATACACTTGCGGTAGCTAAAGCACCACCATATTAAGCATATTTTCCTAACATGTGGCATAATGCCCTGAGCTAAGTGATTAACGTACATAGAGAGTTTGTTTCATTTTAAATTGCCAACTTTTGTAAGAGAAATGAACTCTCTGCTTTAAACGTGCTTTGTTTCCGGTTCTATTTGTTAATGAAAAATAATGAGCAGTTTTATGGAAATAAGCAGGAAATGCATATGTAATAATAAGTAGACGTGAAAGTGGTTCTGTGGATATTTCTGAACAAGAATGGGTCTAGAAAATATAAATGGAGAAATTTTACAAAATTAATTTTATTTTGTCTTAACCCATTTCTTGAAGGACTGCTTTATACAGATGTTTTGTTTTGCTGATTTATTCTAAGCATGAGGTTTGTAGTCATTGACCAGCTTGCTGGCACCAAGAAGTTTGCTTGCCATCACTGTGATGGCAGGAACTAAATGGATTAAATGACCATTTGAGAATTTCCTGATTATGTCAGGAACTGGTATACAACTTTCTTCACCTTTGTTTAGAGCACTCCCTTATCAGGTTACCTTGAACAGATCTTTACCCTGAACTTACCTTAGTATCTGTTGGATTTCAACTGTGTGATACTGATGTCTTAATGCCACATAGTACTGTGGCATAACTCCTTATTGCAAACTTTTTTTGTGCTACACTGTGAAAAATGAAACAGAACTCTGCCAGGCAGAATCCTTTTTGCATGTATTTGGTTTCATCTGGTTGAGACATCATGTGTTTCTGTAAAAATGAACTGCTATAGAAAAATAATCTATAATTAGATTTCTTAGTCCAGTGATCTGATGAATCCTAATCAGAAAGCTGATAGGTTGAATAGTAATAAACCTATAATCACTACAGTCACCTGTAATTCCATTTATGCAAAACTGTAACTCATTTCTTTTAAATGTGCAAGTGAGGGAACTAGAATAATAGATATGACATTTTATGTAATCCACTCACAAGAGATGAACTTATTCCTTCTTCATTATGAGAAAGCTCACTTACAGCCCAGGACCATGAATAAATTTCAGGTTTAACATGTTGTGAACAGTCCCACCATCAATATAACTTTGGCATGGATGAGAAGAAGTAAGAGTGAGGGAAATGAAAGCAGCGGAGGGGATTTATCCACAAGCAGACATAGAATTTTTGAACCTTCTCTTTAATGTGCCACATCTAAAGAAGAAAAAAGTGTGTACTTCTGTGAGCTATAGATTGACTGCAGTAAATTTTTTTTGTAATAAGCAATGACTGATAGTTTCATGCTGAGTTTTGCCTTTCTTGCCACTTATTTTACAGTGCATATTGTATATTCCATATATGAGTGCTCTGGAGTAGATATAGTCCTGATTTCAGAAGACATCCTACATTTAATTTCATCCTAAATTCATATTTAATATCATAGGTCCCAGGAGAATGCTTCAAGCAGTGAGGGGCTTAGAACAACACTAAAGTTTCTCTAATTTTGTCCTTTGAATTTATATCTGAGTCTTCCCAGGAAGTCGTTAAAAACAGCAGGGATCATTCCCTGTGCTAGCCAATGTTAACAGAGACCAAGTGGCTATGTCCTTCCTTCATCCTGTAATCTATGCCTGAGCTACATGGCCAAAAAAAAGTCTGAATTCAGAAACAGCAGCTCCTTGTATATGGCTGAACCTTGAACCTCTCTTTGGAAACCACACAACCAATTTGTTAAAGCTCTGTTTAGCAGTTCAAACCGAAGCGTTCAAGAAAAAGTATTTTGAATCACCAGGAAAGACTATATATTTGATCTCATGATTTCAAATTCATGCTTCTACTGAAATTAACTGTTAACTGCCTACTTATGAGAACAGACTTACATTTTTATGCTTTAGTTTTGACAGTTTTGGATAGGGTCATCTACGGAAAAAATCTTTGAATAAAACTGATGCTAGGTAAAGCTTTGTAAGAAGTGGGCTTTTAGTATGTTAAAACTGAGGTGTGGAAAAAATAAACCTTTGTCAACTATAAATTAAAGTGACCTTTCTTTTAAGGAGTTTCTTCCCTATTAAAAAAAAGTCTATTTTTTCTCACATGTTCAGGACTAAGTTTGACATAGAAATTATTTGAAAGGCATGACAATGTGAAGTAATTTTTATGTTTACTGGCCAAAATCTAGTTAATCTGTTACGTCTTCATAGATGCTGCTGACTTTTTACTCTTAGTAACCTCTCACATGTAAACAAATGAGACTTCAGGGGAATGAGAGAAGAGACAGGAGATAATTACAAGAACTGAATTCTTTTATCCTTAACCTAAGAGATCTTGAATTGGTTCAGGACAAATGTTTAAGCTCATTTGATCAAAAACTTGACAACACCATAAATCATATGAGCTATTCATTTAAACAGAACTTTTCACGTTAAAAAAAAAAAAAAAGGCCTTCAAAGCCTGTGTACATTTGAGACGTTTCCAGGGTTTTCCTGGTGCATGTGCGTGCTTCCTGATTTAGCCATTGGTAGGAAGGTTGCAC
This sequence comes from Buteo buteo, assembly GCF_964188355.1. Taxonomy (NCBI): domain Eukaryota; kingdom Metazoa; phylum Chordata; class Aves; order Accipitriformes; family Accipitridae; genus Buteo; species Buteo buteo. The sequence goes on from NC_134192.1 coordinate 21,404,946, forward strand.
CAGCGAGAGGAGAGAGTTAGTGCAGCCCACAAAGCCCTCTTCTACCCAAAACGTATCTCAGCAGGCTCAGGTAGTTGCACAAATAAGCACCCACCATACAGGCAGTGCTGTTAGTCATGCTGGTATATGTTCCAGTACTTATGTTTCCTGGCTAAGAAACCTTCTTATAAATGCAATAACTGCACAGACTGTCATTTCGAAAATTGTTTTATTATAGTGATGCATTTGTGGTTCAGCTACCTCAAATTGCTGTGGAGGTCTTTGTAGTAGGTCAGTCTCATAATCCACTTATAACAAGACATAGTCTTCAAAAAGATTTTATCAATTCTTTACTTTAGCTGTTGCTTAGGATTTTCCTGAGATATTGGATAACCCACAAATGCCCTTCCATTTGGTTCAGATTTTCTTTCTGAAGTGTGGAGAACAGAAAATCCGATGCTGATGTTTAACAATGCTTACTCGTTTTTTGTGTGTGTGAGATACACATTTTAGTTGTAGATTTTAATTTGGGCATTCTGTCAAAAATATGTTTCAATGATGTAACACTTCTGACCATCTTTTTGGTTCAACTTCTTATAAGGACCACATATAGCATTTTCGCACACAACTGTGGAGAAATTGCCCAACCATGAAAAAAAACCCTGTAGGTTTTTTGTAGTTGTAACATGGCAGAGTAAGTAGTAACAGCATTAAAACATTTAGCACTAGATTAGTTGCACCTGATCTGTCCTATATGAATATCATCTGTCATTTATTTTCTGCAACAGGTGCAACAGTCAAAAATGTGTATCACTGTACTATATTTCTCTGCTCTTGCGCATCTCTGTAAATCAAAAATAGTAGTGACTTCAAAACAGAAATTTTTCACAGAAGAAAAAAGAACAGGATGCATGCTGTTGAAAAACTGAATGCATGTACTACAAATTAAATTCAGTTCAAGGTCATGTCATCCTTCTCGAGTAGTAGAACAGTACCTCCTTCCCATTCACAAAGCTGATAAGTGTTGGGGAGTGAGCTTGATCAGGCTTTCAACCTTTATAGCCCTGCATAGTTTTATCTGTCATTAGGCTTTTGTACTTCATAACCATTGACTGTTCTGTGTCCATTTTTTGGTGGATTTGGAATATTTTTAAGAAAGGAAACTTGTCCTTACTGTTTCTTTTTTACGCGCTAACAACATAAACAGATGTCACGAGATGCCTAACAGTGCGTTGGATGGTGAAGGTACAAGCATTTTAATTGTCTGTGATGTTACTACCTTGAATTCTGCAACAATCAAGGCTAAATCAGAACACTTTCCTATTGACTTATTAAAATTCTGATTTCCTGAATAAATGACAGTGTACTTAACCTGGCACTAGCTTTGTTTTGGCAGTAATGTATAGCTTATTGCTTCAAGCAAAATAGTTATTTCCCTGGGTTTCAAAGTGAATACCGTAAGATTTTCAAAGCTGATGTGCTTGCTGCCATTCACCCAGGGAGTTTGCTTTTCACTTCAAGCATGAAATTAGTCATTAGGGTTTCAGTGAAGAGGAAGCCTAGTGAGAGCAAACAGTGGGTATAGGAGATGCGGGCATGGGGTTAGGAAGACAATGATCATACTTTAGAAATTTCATTGTCTCCCAGTATAGAAGGTTAAAACAGAAGCTACTTAAAATATTTTTTTAAAACATTTTCTAAACTCTGAGTATGAATTTTGCAAATGGTAATTATTGATTGATTAGGAAGCAGGAGAGAGAGGAATGATGTGTTCAAATTAAAAGTAGTCTACTGGTCTAGGATTTATTTGAGGGTACATGTGCTATGCAAAAAGAATTGTAGAAGTCTACACTCTTTAAACTCCTAGAAGTGAATAATTTTATTATATATGGGGCATACATATTTACATAAAAATAAAATTACAAGGATCCTGGTAAATTTATCTGAAAGCATAAAAGCAGTCTTCAATTGCAATAAAATGTTTTGAGAATGAGTAATGGTGCTGTTTAGATGAGATTCTAAAACCCTTTAGGATTATCCAACTTCCATTTAAATTATGTAGTAACTGATGAGGCTGCTATCAGAATCAGATTTTTCTCTGCTTACTGATGCTAGACAATTCTCCTCAGCATGGTGTCTTCAAGCTCTTGCTTATTTAATGATTCATTGTTCCAGTCAAGAAGAAAAAAAACCAAAACACAAAATAATTACCCAACAGCTTTTTAAAATTAACTCACTTGGGATCTAATAATTGCAGCAATAAATTACATGTTGTAGATTCATTCCTCTCCATTTCTACTTGTGCCTTTTGCTGTTGTAATGTTGATGTCATAAATGATGTAATCTAAGGGACTGAGGATTACCAGCAGACTCTCTTTGAATGAAATCTTAATAAGACCCAACCCCAGTTGTTACAGAGCACTTCATATTTTGTCAGGAACTTGAACTGCTTTTCGGACAGGCTAGGTAGTTCTCAATCAGCAATGAACTGAGCTTTACCTTGAGATGAAAACCCTGCTTTATTCTAATTTAGCAAGAACAAAATTCCTTTTAGTCCCAAAAGAAAACACTTAATTGTCTGACGGCATCAAAAATGGGAGGTCCTAGGCCAGACCTCAGAGAGGCTGGATAGGTTTTATAGAAACTATCCCATCAGGATATACTAATTGTGGAATTACAGGAGCTTTGCCAGGGTCTTGTGTGCACCAACTGAGGGCACAGCTCTGCCAGCCTTTCTGACTCCCTTTGTCCTGGCTTCCTTCCCTTGTGGAGCAAAGGAAAAGATGGGTTGTGAAAAAAAAAAAAAAATTTTTTAAAGTATAAAATATTAGTAACAAAAAACAGTGGAGGCTTCCTCAAGATACTCCAGCCTCAACTTACAGTTGTCCAGAGGTCATTCGTTTCAAGTATCCATCTTGGGAAAGTATCAGAAAAAGAAAGTCCACGGGATATGTCTTTCCATTTAGAGTTCTCCAATGTAGAGGAAAGCATATGCTCACAGAAATACGTCAGTGCCACTGCTGAGTATCAATAATGCATTGCAGCAGGTGCTGCAGGCTATGATAGTTTCAATATATTTGAACAGTCAGCTTCTGCCTTTTCTGAAGGGAACTCTGAATTATGGATGGGAACAAACTATGCTTTCTGATGGCAACATTTCAATAAAAGAACAAATACCTTTCTTCAGAAACAATGAGTCCATTGTACAAAGTTTTCTGATGAAATATCAGAAGATGCAAGTTTGAATAATCTAGAGATAATTTATAACAATCTATGTGTGTTCCCTTGTTTTTCTTATTATGGCAGAAATACACATCAGTATTAATCTTCAGTTAAGAATACTTTTCCTCATGACTTGGTCTGCAGAATTTAAGCTGACCAATTTATAAAATGGTCAGCAGCCAGTGAATCAATGCTGAGAAGCAATTCATAGCAGTCAGGAAGAATTTGTATTACTGTTTAGCTGGAGGATGAGTTCCTTTAAAGGAAAAAGCTGCTCTTATTCTTGCAAGTGGGCTTCAGTCTTTACAAAAACAAATCTTTTCTCAAAGGAGAGGGTAGAGAAAATCCTTTAGAGAACCAGTAATTCTGATCTACCTCAAGTCACTTCCATTTTCTTCCTGGAACACACGCACTGAATCATGTTATGTGTGAATCTTGTAACTACAGCATTCCAGGGCAAGGTTCCTGGGAATTGAGAGTAGTACCTGCCTTTTATTCTGTACTTGTAGTTCTGAAGCTCTATAATATTTTAGAGAAAGAAATTTGTTTCACAGCTGGAGAACTACAAGAACTAAAGACAAAAAGCAGGACTTCAGAGTGTTATTAGGAATAACATCTATAAATAGTTTTTCTTCCCAGACATTGCTAAATCATGTGTTATGATATTTCAAACTAGTTAGAAAAAAACCAGACTAAATTAAAGGGAATTTCTTTCAAAGGCTTTTGATCAGGAGTGAATATGAAACAGCTCCTATAATCAGGTATAAATAGGAATCGGGGGGGGAAAAATTGGAAAAGGGCAACTAAAAACTCCACCGTGCTGTAGCTCTTGAAATATGGAAGATATCACAAAGGCTTAAACAGCTACTTAATTTCTGTCAGCAACTGTTGCCTTCAACATGTTGAAAGGAGCCCTTTTTTTGGTAATAGCCAGCAATGCATTTGATGTATGCTAATTACCAGGCTGTCATAGAGATATTTGGAGAAAACAGTACTACATGTAAAAAGATTAAATAGGAAAAATTTCAATTTTCAGTAATTATAGTGATTTTGAATACTAAGGCAGACAAAATGGCTAGTTGGTATGACACAGAAACAGACACTAATACCTGTAATGCAGAAGAATTGCTCAGGGACATCATATGCTGAAGTCAGGGGACTTGGAGAATTTATATCCCCAAATTCTGAATATCTCCCAAATCCAAAGAGATTCAACTTATGGAGTTACTAATCTAATATCAAATTTGAGTACAAACAACTGAAAGATGAAATAACATAATGCAAATGCATAAATGAGAAACAGGATAAAATTGATGGGTTTACAAAAATTTAATGTGTCCAGTTGATGTTATTTTTCTTTGATAAGAAAAATATGTTTTTAAGCAAATACAGTGGAATAGATCTAATCTACCTGATCTTCAGAAATGCATCTCTCAGGGGTTTGAGTGGAAAATATTATTAAACTGAAGCAGGCAAAGCTTATATAAATTAAGATTGATTATGTGGTAGGCAACAGTGGCTTGCCTTAAAAGGCAGTGTCTTGGACTAAAAGGAAGTTACTTTTTTAAGATCCATTGTATGCAGTATTTTCTTTATTACCTTGGGTTGGGTCAAATGAAAACGTAGAAAATAAGTTTTCTAAAAACAAGATGTTGTGAAACATAAGCACAAAGACAGTCGAGAACATATGTAAGTAGTATCGGGATAAAATTTGGTAACATTAAATGTGAAGTCCTCAGTTCCATACTTACATCGTAAGATCACTGCTGAATCTTTTGGGACACTGTGACTTTTAAGCTATATGGGGTTTTGGTTTTTTTTTTCTAAAATACATAATAATTTGCAAATGAATTAAATCTAAACTATTTTATACAGCTTGAATATTGAAATTTCTACTATTATCTTGGTTCCCCACTGTAACTTAACATAGGTCTCTTGATTATAATTTTCATTAGCAGCAACTGCTGAGAAGAATGAGGGTGAAAAATTATAGAATTCTTTGTTTCGTGAGTGCCAATACTGCTACTGAGTGAGCAGGCAGGTGCTGGCTCTGTTGGTACAGGAAAGACCTTCGAGTCATTATGATTGAAAGGCAAAGGTTTATAATAAACAATTGTCAGTATAAGTACCAGCTGGAGTTCAAACTGCTGGTGCCAAGGTACTTTTTAAAATTATTGATAATTTAATGTTTAATAGAGAATAGATGGCATGGGCTGAAGTTTCTTTTCAGGTGGTATTCTTTACAATTACAATCACTCACTTGCATGTGCTTTGCATTTAGAATATTGCTTCTGAGCTCCTTGGTACAAGAGCAGGACCAACTGAAAGATGGTATCCGATGCATTAATTGACAGAAACTCATTGAATTTGCTTTCATGGTATGGTAGTTTGGGCTTTGATGCTGTGGACTTTGGTTTTTTTCCCTCTTTGTTTATGCAAGTGAATGATTTTGGTAAGAATGTTTGACAATTCTTGATTCACAAAATTGTACTTGTGCATGCATCTTAAAGTACAGGAATCTTGCGTTCCCTGCAAGTAAGGTGTACAGCTATGACACACAGCTGAAAGGCAATCAGATGACACACACTGGTTGTGTCCAGCTTTCTATTTACTAAACCAAACATATTTATCCTTGGGACTTCCTACACTTGGCCATTGCATAACGGTCACTGGAGAAACACAAAGGATGTGAAGAAATAGATTATAATGCGTAAAGAGAATATTTTCTTATATAAGATAAGGCTCAGACTGTGCTATCTTTTTTTGTACTGGCCAGTGAGAGCTTAATAATTAAAGGAAAATATTAATCTCCTGAAGGTCCTTTCTATCTTGCAAAACTAGCTGGTTTATGAGAGGATATATACCATTCTTTCCCCCCCTCCAAACAAAAAGAGAAATGGGGCGTAGCCTTTTAGATGTCTTGGAAGCATTAGTCTCATGACAGCATGATAATAAAAGGAATGTAACAAATAGTGAAGTAATTTGATAAATACAGCTAGAATTCAACATCTTGCTAGTATACAAAAAAGAGAAAAAACATTATCTTCACATTACTGTCATTTGTTTGAGCAGTCCTGATACACTTTTATTTTGACCTATTTTCTGATATGCTTTATATATCAGAGTGCTGATACTGAATATTTGTATTCATGGTTTGGCTGTATGACTAATTGAAGAAATTTGTAATCTTCTCGTCTCATGTTGGCATTACATTACATTGTTTCATATTAAATATGCTGCTTCTTTTAATCTGTGGGTTACAGATGCTTATTTCTTTTCACATTCATGGTAGTATTATCCTATTAAGGGTATTTGTGATTTATTATTGTCTTTGTAAAGGCCATCTCGCAACAATATGCAATGCCACGTTTGGCTGCAAAAATGAATTTGTTTTAGTAATATGAAACATATTTATGGACTACTGTGCTAGCTTTTCAAAATGCCTGTTGTAAAGGCAGTTATTTTAGATTTTTCTTCTAGCCTGATGGACATTTAATGGTATTAAATGTAATTACTGTGCCTGTACTGCCTATGGGGCTTGAACTCGTAGAACTTCAGTATGTTGATGCAATCATTGGTGGGTGAGCAAGCTCTAAGACTATGTCCTACAATGCAAATGTGGCTCAAGACTTGGCCTGACCCAAGACTGAATTGAATTTCACTTAAGCCCACAGACCTGCCTATTCAGTCTGGGACACTTGTTAAGGAGCAGGCACCAAATGCACTTCCTAACTCAGCTACCACCTGAGAGTGCCTTACTGTCTGCTCTTTCCTAGCAAGAAACAAACTAACTTGGAAACAAACTAAGGTATTAAACTTCGCGTTTAAACATCTCTCTTCTTCCACCCATCCAGCAGAAAGTGGAAGTAGTTAGCAGAATCCTGTAGTGAAATGTGTTGGAGGAGCAATCATAGAATCGTTTAGATTGGAAAAGACCTTTAAGGTCATTATCAAGTCCAGCCATTAACCTAGCTCTGCCAAGTCCACCACTAAACCACGTCCCAGTGTGCATACAGCAGTGGTCCTGCCTCCAGCTGGTAGGCACCTGTGACGGTAGTTGCCTTTTCTCAGTGCAGACTGATGCTTGGCAATGTGAGCACTATTTCTTCTCCCCTCCAATCCAAAGTCGGCTAAAAAGTAGCAGAAAACAGGGGACTAAGATTAAAGGATTCCTACCTGGGAATTTTCCCTGCTTCTTACGGGGATACTGAGCCATCTTGCAGGTAGTGTGACTGCCAGGGAGGTTGGGATCAAATACCAAGCTGAGAACCAGGCTAAAGTGGCAGTGAAATTTGGCCAAAGGCTCACTGGTGACCTCAGTTCTCCACTTAACTGTTTCTATTGGAAGTTCTCAGTGTCTTTCAAAATTAATTGGAAAAAAAACCACAAACCCAGAAGCCAAGTCAACAAATAAAAAGAATTTTTATAAGGGTTGGTCCAGAGGAGATGTATAATTGTTTATTAGTTTAGTAAGATCAGGGCTTAACTTTTTTTATTACTTCTCATTTAGTTCATCACAGATGGCAGTACACTGGGGTATAATCAATATAACCAGGAATGGAAAAATAATTAAGAAATAGATTAATAATTCTTTAAAATCTCTTTAAAAGATGTATATTCTTGTTAGGTGAAACTTTGGCACCTAAAAAGATGATTTTACAAAGGTGTTATTAATAAGTAAGTAAAATACTTTTCTAAAACTTTATTTAAGCATCTTCTCTTTTCTTTTAAACTACCTTTTTGAGTATTGACAAAGATCCTAGTTATAAAGCAAAGAAATTGAAATAATCTAAGGCCAATCAAGCAATGTTCTACAAGGGTCTAGCCATTCTAGCTCTTTCTGAGAACAGAAAAGCAAACAGTGTAACTTGGAATAAATCATTTATAGCAAAGACTGTCCCCTAAGATCCAGTCACAGTTTTCAGAAGGTGTCAGATAGCAGAATACTGATTTATAATACAGCGCACTGTAGGATCTAGGCAAGTATATGCTGCTGAATAATAATTACATATGAGACTACATAGTCTCAGGAGACTTTCTTCTGTTATCTTCAACAAAGCACGTTTAAAGTGATATGAAAGGCATGCATTGGTGCTATCCTTAGAACTTCAAAAGTTGCTATAGCTTCACTTATAACTAAAAGCCTACCCTTCTGTTAAGAATTCTTCTGCGTAGCGATGAAATTTGCTACAGTGTCTGTGCAAACTCATACTGTAATAGCACGCTTAAGCTGCAACAGTTATGTCCACTTCCACTAGCCTTTGTGCTTGTCATTTGTGATCTACGAGCGCCTTCATCTTTATGTAGGTCTGCAGGTAAAAACACATCTGTTACTTTTCTGTGCAAATACCATAATACAGGCTTCTTAAGAATTCTGCTTGGGAGTTGACAGTGGAGATCTGAAACAAAGAAATGAGTATGCAATTAGCTTCACAACTTACTATTAGTATATAAACAGTTCTAACTAATGGCATATCCAGTAATTACCACTTTCTTACCACAGATAAGTAAAACTGTATTAAAAGATAACTAAGCATTTTCATTTTCAAGAGAAGCTTAGCTTTAAAGATAACCTCGCAGAATAAATTTCGCATCTGTCTCTCATATTTCTCAGGATGTCATGCAAAATTTTGAATATTATAAATTGAACTTTCTCAACAGAAGAAGAACACACATTGAAATATTTAGCATTTGAAGAGTCACTGTGTAACAGATGCTTTACAAAATTAAGTGTTTGGGCATATTTCAGAATTGATCAAAACACTGTTAGTTTTTCACTAAATCTGAAGTTTCAGCAGACTGTGATGCCAAGCATTTGTCAGTAAAATTAGTTCAGTGCAACCATTGGCTCTGGTTTTTTTGTCACAAAGCAGTGAAGACCAACAGATTTTTAATTAGCATTCATACTTAAATTTGGTCTGAATTAATGATCAGTGAGAGAAACAACTGTGCTTGTGGTCTATTTTGGTACATTACAGAGGGGACATTTATTCATAATTTGTCATCAATAGCAACTTTATTTGTTGCTTGGACTACTTGAGGACTTAACCATCTCAAATTAATCATGTTCATGGAAGAGATTAGTAAGTCTGCAAATACATTTTAGAAATATTTTCTGTTTTGAATAACATGACAAAACTGTGTTCTTAAATAAATAAATAAAGCATGGCATGTCAAGTGAATTTTAGTTTGTTGTTTCTAGGTCAATAAGCATATAGAAAGCATTATAGTTAGGCATTTAGTAGTTATGTGGCCTTTTCATTCCTCCAAAAAGCAATTTTAATTTCTTCTTACACAGAAATTACATACTATAAGTAATAGTTTTCATAAGGTTCTGTGCAAAAATAATATGAAGATTGAGCATTAGAATGCTAAAGATAGTTTCAAACCATTCAGGAATTAACCTTATGCAATCCCTCTTTGCAAAAGTTGTGGATAAATTTATAAGCTGTAGTCTGTGAAATCCTGGTGTGTATACAGTTTAGCAAAATTTGTCACTAGAGTTGATCTGTGACTTTTGATGACATTGACATCACATCTTGAAGCATAGTATCAATACGATGGAAGACTATGGAGATAATTAGCTGTAGGACTGTCAGAATAAGTCATGGGAATAGTTTTATTTTATGATAGTGTCCTCAAAAGAGAAACACAAGAATGGGCAGTACTAGCAGTGTTGGCTTTCCTTTTGCCTAGATTTATGGGACTGTGCTCAGAAAGAAAACTCTATACTACAAACCTGGATTGAGAAGGTTTCAAGATGCCCAGGTTTTCTGCATTTCTTAGGATACTTGAAAAAGTTATTGTGACCTTCATTTACCAATGGTTTGAGTGTATCAAAAGAAATGAGAAAGGTATTAAATGTCATGGGGGTTTTGCCTCTGCAGTAGCATTCATACTGTAGGAGTCTTGAGGCTGAATTATCTGGAATTTGAACTGCAATTCACTTCATGGACAGCTTTGTCACATAGTGACTTAGTTCCTTGGGGTTGTGTTGTTTTGTTCATCATATGCTGAAATAATTCTCTCCTGGCACTTAATATGCTGTGACATTTGAGGAGAAAACAGTCTTATATATACTGAGGAACAATGGGGAATATCCTATTCAGAATAGCTTGCTTTGCAGCCCATCCTTTTGCTTATCCTTATCCTTTAATTAGGAGGTTAATTGTTACTGTCTCCCTGTTCTTTAAGTGTTCTTTAGCTCTTCTTGTTTTTCTTTAGCAGAATTTTGGGGGCAGGGTGGGACACCTGTATCTTTCATATTTAGAAAACATTGAGGCCTCCAAATATGTTAATTGTTGCCTTTACAATTACAGGTCTTCATTTAAATAATGAGCTTTTATGGACTGTCTTCATCAAATGTCAAATAGTCCTGATGTCCCACATCCTGAAGAGATATGTATTTAGGTCTCTGAGATCTCATATTTTTCAGCTAAAGCACATGTTAGGCAGACAGCTCCCTGTTGACTAAACATCTAGGAGGCTCATGTTCAATTGTTTACTCCAGCTGTGATGAACAGCTCTGAGCAGGATTTCTGTTTCATCAAACTCCACTTAAAGGAAAATCAGAGCACTTGGGGCCAGGGGCTCTCAGTTACTGCTCCTCTGCTGTGAAACTCCCTCTTTTTCCATCTCAGTCTGATGCATTGTCGTCTTACCCAGTGCAAAGCACCAGATATTTTTCTTTGTACAAGCCTTTCCTCTGTTGCAGCTACTGAATGGCCAACAGGAGAGAAAGGAGGAGTAACCTGCAAGAGAAAACAATGTAATATATTATAGCGAGAGATATAGGTGAAGCTCTTTAATGCCAATAAGATTTTAAATTTGTATGCATGTTGTCTAGGCAATACCAGGATGGATATGCCAAAAATGAACAAATTATTCTAAATTACCTGTTTGTTCTAGTACAACAGTAGACAGGTTCTCTGTGTTCCATTAGAGAATTTACGTTCCACCAAAAATCAGAACATTTCAAAAGTATATCCAGTTGTATATATACAATATAAATGGTATAATTTGTCCTTTCCTTATAACCAAAACTCATTATTTTATTTGTTATTATCTATTGGTAATATGTATTTACAGTAGTTGGATGCAAAGGTGTACATATCTTAAGAATAAGCAGATTTTTTTCATATAATTTTCAGCTAGCTTGCTTCAGGTAGATAAGGAGTTGTGTTGTCATCCTGCCATCTTCATCCTAATTCAAGATGATCTGTCTTACTTTCTTTCCACTTGGGTGGGAATACTTTAAATAGAGTATTTATACAACCTGTCTATCTAGATAGGATAAGCCTGAATATCTGTCTGTATCTCCTATTGCACTTATGATCATAGGTGCACTTAATAGCTCTGAAAATCAGGCCTAAGGAATTCATTATAATGCCAGTTCCCTTGAAGTATTCTCTAGGAAAGATAGTTTAGAGAAGGGCTTGAAAATATGACATTTAAAACTAGTCTCCCACTGAGCCATATTAGCATTAGCTTTGAACACAATTGTGGTTTATTATACGTGCATCTGACAGTTCTTCTGTGAAAGACAGTAGTTTGCCTGTGAAGCTGCACTTTGGCATGCTACTAGATACTCCTCCGCATTTTTATATTCTTTCCCTACTCTTCATGTGTACAGATTCAAAATACGAATTCAGCATTTATCATTTTCAATAAAAATAATGCCTTACATAACCTCAGAGCTCTTGACCGGAATAATCTTTTCTAACACCCTGGTGTATAAGGAAACTGAGATGTAAAGACAGAATTTGTGAGAAGTCTGTAGCTCAGTTAACATTAAAATAACACTTGCAATGTGCAAATCTGTGCTTAAATAAAAAGCACATTCATTCAGGAAATCAATATTTCCTTTTCACTGTGTGCTACTGGAGCTGTTAGTACTTCGACTGAGATGCTAACTGATGCTGGTTTTCTGCACCTTCTGCAAAGAGTGGAGTAGGTTGACTTACTAGAGAACATTTGCTTTCAGCAACCTGCGCACCTTAGGATGCTGTGTAGGAGGACTGGATCCCAGGAGTGACAGTGTTAAGGAAGTGGCAGCTGAGCTTTTCTGCATTTTCCGTTAAATCTTGTCTGGTCTCATGGACTAAGTAGCTGCGTCTAAGTTAGCTTGTCAGTGGGATCGAGAGTGTCCTTTTGAAGTAATTCTCCTGGTTCTCCCCACTTAACTGGGCTTTTACTCAAGTTGCAAAGCAATCTGAGCGTGTGAACTGTGGGGGTTTTGGATGCAACTAAAATAAGGGATGTGATCCAGGAATGGACTTAGTGCATTCCAACTATAAAAGGACATGGGAGAGATCTTATCAGTCATAATTCAAAGTTCAAAACGTCATTATGAATGTACCTATATCGTTTTGGCTTCTTTGTCTATGGGACTATGTCCTCAACAATGTTTTGTTCTACCAATCTCCTGTTGGACTGCACTACTTAATATGTAGATGTGGCTGCAGAATCTTTTTTTTTTTTTTCCTTAATTTGCCTTATGAGGGGATAATAGTAGGGTCTTTTGTGGTCATATTGAATTAAAACCTATAATGATAATAGCATTTCTTTCAAGATGATTTATTACGTTAGTCTTCTTTGGAATATGATGATTTCTAATATAAAGGTATACTGTCTTAATGTGATTTACCACACATATCGTTAGTAACAACAACAAAAGTAATTTATTGCTGGTTTGAAAGAAAGATGTTGTAGGGGAAATGACTGCAGTGTTTCTGGAAAATGCTAATCAGCTGCATCTTCCTAAAACAATCTAAAATCTTGATTGCTGATTGACTAATCAGTTTAAAATTAGAAAAAAAAATAAACAAAATTGCTGGAAAAAATCTTCTATTTATTCAGTTTTTCATTTTCCACGCACTGAAAACTGGATAAACTATCTGTATGCTTAAATAGACTAGTCGGATAGATAAATTGCATAGATGTGTTAATTTGAATCCCAGGTCATTTGCTTTATTTGATCTGTGAGAAGTGATATAATGGATATAATTTTGTACTGCAGTTGTGTTTACCTCTCCTAAGATACCTCCATTGGACCAGGATTAACAAGAAATGATATCAGGTTTTATTTCCCTAAGTTATGTTCTTCTTTCCTTTCATAATATAATTATATGTTTCTCTCTTCTCCCAGTGCCATAACCTGTGTTGTCAATTAAGATCAGACAGGGAATTTAAAACAGTGGAAAGAAACAAAAGAAACAATCAAATATAAAGAGCCTAGGGAAAACACTTAGGGAAAGTGGTGTCTTCCATGTTACCAAAGGGAGAGGTAAAGCTTGTAGCACAGACAGTAAAGCAGCTTTGCATTGTCAGACATGTCTGTTTCTTTGCCCATAACCAGAGAAGAGCTGCAGAATGCTATAATGACTTAATAGAAGAACATAAATTACTTGCTGGTGAGAAAAACTGGATTTTATTTTGATGAATTACTTTATTCTCTATGTACAAATTTGCTTTTATTTGAACATTGTAAAAAAAAAAAGCTGATTTCATCAGTAGGAGATCTAACCTTTAGTGGCACAGATGAAAATGTTAATAAATAGAAAAGTATTTATAGATGCAAACTAATCTCAGAATGCTGAAGTTCAGCCCTGTCGTTTAGGGAGGATCATGAAATTGAAGATGCAAAAGTAGAATAGTCTTTTGAAAGGCTTTTTCTCATTAATGAGTTGACAAAGTTGTTCTAGTTCTTGAATTGTTCTGTACCAAGTAATTTGTCAATCTAAGGCAATTTTTTAATAACAAAATGTTTAGCTATAGTGACTACTCTTGTGCAATATTTACTGTTTCATTATGGGACAGAGCATAAGTAATTGTACCAATTTACTGGAAGATGCAAGAAATGCTCTACTTGACGAGATTAATGGTTTGTGTGCACCCGTATGCTGCTCTTAACAGTGGCAGAATGAGATGCTATTTTGGGGAGAGCACGTAAGTCTGGCCACTCCTGTGGTCCATATCTCTCCTGCTGTCCAGCATTCATGGTCATTGGATTAGGATGTAGAAGGGTAATTCATCCTTGTCTGCTCTCCTTAGTATTCAGACTGGTTATCTGCACCATGGAATTTCTTTCAGATGTCAACAAGGGAACAGACTTCTAGATTTCCTTTTCTATATTCACTTGTGTGAAGACCTGATGTTCAGAGTTAAATTTGATCTACCAGGCTTGTATTCTGGTAGCAACTAACTTGTTACAAGACATACAGGCTGTTTTGTTAGTCTCTTGCAAGTTAAATATTCAGTGCCTGTGAACAACAAAACTAAATAGCCCACAAAACAGAAGAAGCTGTTACTCAAAGCTGATAGAGTTGTAGAAGTGTGATATAGAAGTGTTATGTTTTATTAAAATACAAATACTTAAAAATTTGCTTCCAGATTGGGATCAGTGGTTATATGGAAAATTTGTCATTTCTAGCCATAGAACCCAGAACCTGATGTGTCTGTACTGAATAGTTGTTAACAGCTTAGTTAACACTTAGTTTGCACTCTAAGAGATTTTGGGGGTTTTTTTCTGTCTCTTCCCTTGTATTGAAAGAGGAGCATTTCTCTATGCTGGTTGAAGGCTTTTAATATGCAAAGAATGAGGCAACCTCTTACAGAACCTGATGGTTTATGACCTATATGTAAGCTTTAAATTCAGGGGTGTTTGGACAGTACAGGAACTGAAATGTGAGATAAGATTAGCAACCATTGAGAAGCAAAGGAATCTGATTGATTGATGAATGCAAAAGGTGGAATAGCTGCAGGGTCAGTTACTGTCAAACAGAATGAGAATTATGCCAAAGAATGAGTTTCTTAAGATCTAGGGGAATTAGTGAAAAGCAATAGACCTTCAGGTACCTTTCTCCTCCTATCAGTTTTAAAACCTAGTTAATTTAGCATTCTTTTCTGATCCTGACAGCTCCACCAGAGGCATGTTCCACCACTGGCAGACTTTGTAGGTGTTCAAATAGTATTGCGATGAAGGCTATAGAAACACATAATTAAATGGATAGGACTTGTAGCTAACCTACACGCTCCTTAAAGAAAAGATTCTGTCTCAGCAAATCTGCCCTGTGGCTAGATTGTCCCTGGGCCAGGTGAACTAGCATAAGCAATGTTGTATTTAATTTATCATGGCTTCCCCAACAGTCTAGCATCTAGTGTTCTCAGCACCAGCTGCTGTTCGTCCGCTTACTCTTGCTACTGTAAGAAAAAACCTCAGTGAAGTTGCTATGACATCTTGGGGGACCTTATAGCTACTGCTGCATGCATGGGAACGCAGGGTTAAGTTGTGTACTGGTTTCAGCTGGGGTAGAGTTAATTGTCTTCCTAGTAGCTGCTATAGTGCTATGTTTTTGAGTTCAGTATGAGAAGAATGTTGATAACACACTGATGTTTTCAGTTGTTGCTAAGCAGTGTTTAGACTAAGTCCAGGATTTTTCAGCTTCTGATGCCCAGCCAGCAAGAAGGCTGGAGGGGCACAAGGAGTTGGGAGGGGACACAGCCAGGGCAGCTGACCCAAACTGGCCAAAGGGGTATTCCAGACCATGTGATGTCATGTCCAGTATATAAACTGGGGGGGTGGGGGGATGGCCGCCTGGAGACTAACTGGGCATCGGTCGGCGGGTGGTGAGCAATTGCATTGTGCATCAGTTGCATATTCCAATCCTTTTATTATTAGTATTGTCATTTTATTAGTGTTACCATTATCATTATCATTATTAGTTCCTTCTTTTCTGTTCTATTACACTGTTCTTATCTCAACCCACAAGTTTTACTTTTTTTCTTGATTCTCTCCCCCATCCCACTGGGTGGGGGAGCGGAATTGAGCGAGCGGCTGCGTGGTGCTTAGTTGCTGCCTGGTGTTAAACCATGACAACTCGTCTTGCTGCCAGGCTTGTATTACTGAGACCTGCACTGGTAGCAAAATGTGGTTTTGTCAGGGGAATCACCTGTACAACCAAAATAACCTTGATCTGTAGGGCTCTCTGGACTATCCCAGTGTTGGAAAGCATGCTGTGTCTGACTGTATTTCCTTTCCTTACTTAACTCTGTGAAAAAAATGATGATTTGTTGAAGGCTTGCAGAATTTTTTTTTTGCTAAATAAGGGTCTTTTTTTCTGGCAACATCTGGGTAAAGAATGTTTGGGGGTTTTTGTCAGCATGACCCCAGGATTGTGTCAAAACTCCATCCTCAAAAGGAACATGTTTGGCCTCCCTTAATTTTAAAAAATATTAAAAAAATCAAAGAAGTTATGACACAGACAAAGAAATCAATTATTGTTGATTAATTATATTAAGGTTTTGAACCTGGAGAATTAATAAAACTTGCTAACACTGTGAATGTGGACACATCTCTTCCAGGCTCCATTGCTGACTGGCTATTTGCTCCTTTACTTGAATTTCCGGTATAACAAGTAGTGTGAATAAATATGCTTTTATCATACAAAAAAATCCTTTATTCTCTAAATCCCTGTGACTCAACTAGGTGGACCACTGTTGCCATGAAAGTGTTTACCATTCTATTGTAACAAATATAAAATTTCTTGTTTGTGTGTTCATATGGTTCAGACCTGAAGTATATACAAATCTAATGCTAATCTGGTCAGAGAAAATGAAGGTTAGTTGCTTCAATAGATTTGCAAGAGAAATGCATAGTATCTGTGACTCCCTCTGTAAACCATTGATGGAAATAATTATGTTACTTATAATTAGGACTCCTCAGAAGAATGAGTATTTTCCTGATTTTCAAACACCTGTTCCCCTATTTTCCCTTTATTATGATATTGTTCTCTAAACTTTATTTTCTGTTTATCTAGAAATCCATTTGTAAATTTACTCTGTGAATTGCAATGGTAGCATTAGGAAAACATCAATTTCTGTTGTATTTACAAGATGAAACACAAAATAGGTGGAATTTGGACCTTTTGAAATTAGCTTTGCAATGTTACTGCTTCATTTGGTTATCTTCATTTTGCTAGGAGAAATATCCAGCATATCCTTGGTTTTCTGGAAAATTATCTCCATGGAAAAGCTGTCTGTAAATAATGGTAACTTTCCATAGTTGTTACCTAGGATTGATCAGTCACAATGCCCTCTATAGTTGTGGCTTGGGGCCCAGGTGAAAATGTTCCCCATTGCTGAATAATTTCCAAATATTTCCAATGTTGATAATTTACAGTCGAGATAGTAGCAGAGGAATCCACACTGATTAAGTAATTTCAAATGTGGTTCACATGGGGATTTCTACAGGTCTTCAGTACTACATAATGATCAAACTGCTGCTAGTAAATTGAAATGAATGACTTGTGGTCATAGTTGTAAACGAAATGTCTAATTTACTATTGCAGTGGCCTTGTGACAAGACAATAACTATTGTTTTTAGTAATATGTATTTTTCCTACATCTAGAATTATCCTGCTGCTACCAGCAACGTCACCTCTGGGATTTTTGTTTTGAATGGCACTGTCTACCCTGACTAGTTCAGGGATCTCCCATAAGCCAGTTTTGTACAGCTGCATATGTCACAAATGGCAGGAATGCTCTGAGAAGTTGGCATATCATTTTCTCTTCTGATGCTAACTATCTCGGGGATCTTTGCCACAGTGACTTCAATTTCCTCTGCTTGACAGACCTTATCTTATCAACAGCTTAAAACATGTTTACAAACACAATACAATCAGAGTTCTATGCTTTAGATGCCAAATTATTCTGTAAGCCATTGATCTTTATTACAGATTTGCAGGGTGTTGCTAAATACATTAGTAATTATACATCTGGGCTGTCATAGCATCTACTCTTGGGCAATCTCCTTTTATGTTGTATTTGACTGATAGTTAGTTATATACTTGATTCAAAATGAATTTAAAATCACAATGCTGGCATACAAACCAGCTCAAGTTACTTGAACATTTCAGTCTAAACCTAAGGTGGAAAGACTGCTGGATTATTTAATCACATACAAAATGTACCACTAGCATTCATTTATCCATCCAAGGCAAGCATAAAGGTCTGGATTTCTAGTAAATGGCCATCTCTCTGCTTCCAGGAGCACAGTGTTAAGGAATAGCTGTCTAGCAATCTAAAAGTAGTAATAATTATGTTGTTTGTTGTCTTTCCTTCTGCAGGAGAAGCAGAAGGAATTCTTACATACTACTCCCAAATTATTTCTATTAAAATTGATTAATCAAATCAAATAACAAGGTTAGTGATAAAAAAAAATACACATTCACTTTAAAATTCCTTTATGTGTGAATATTTTTTGGTATATTGACAGTGGTGAGGAAGAATAGTTTCCATTAAGGTGCACAAGAAATGAAGCTTCAGAAGGTTTGCTTTATACGCAAATAAGGAGGGAGCAAGGACAAGACACATACAGGAATTATTACTTGCATAAGAGAGGCTAAGATCAGTAGATCTGAACACCACTATATAGCCCAGATTGGAAATTTTACAGGTGTGATCACCAGCAAGGTCATGATTTTACAGCTGTAGTGTACCATACCTTCTGCACAAGGGTGCTTCTGTTTGCAGGCATGTTCCGTATCAATATATAGAAATAAGTGCAGCTTACCCACTCCCAATAAGTAGGTGAATTATATTTCTAATATTTTGCATGAAGTTCCTGTATGTGCAGATTTGCTTAAAGCAGAACTCCTTTTGAAATCAAAGTCTGTAGTCAAAAGATAACTGAGATAAAAATGTTGCTTTTTCTTTATATGCTTCATATAATCATAGATCTTGTACAATTAAGTACAGTGTATATTGAAATGGAATTGTAAATTCTGTTTTTAAACTATTTTTAATAGTAAAGCTGCACATCCACCTGCCCTATATTAAAATCCCACATTAGCTGTGGTACTTCTAGGTAGGTTTAAATGCAACCTATGTCCTTCTTTCATGAAACTGTTAAAAGAAATTGTTTCTCAATTTAATTTGAAAACTGAGTTTAAATGCTTTTATATTTTGCTTTCATCTGTATAGTAAATTTATTATCAGAAAAACCTAAACACAGCACCTTTTGTTTCTCTGAAGACAGGAAGCCATTAAAATTTTAACAGTTCAGAAACCTAATTCACCTGTAGAGAAATACTGAATTGTTTTACAGAAAGGTACAAACCCTGTTAAAATGAAAGAGAATTCAAAAAGGTCATATTACTAAAAATTTTAAACTTTAATACATAGGTTTACTACTTTTACTAAAGTAGCAAAATTGTCTATTTCATGTCTGGAAAAAAATTAATGTATTTTTCTTCTAAGAGGTTTGCCAAAATTTTCCAACACACAGGTGCTTTAAAAGTTAGGACTTTATATCAGAAGAATATTGAGGTTTCCTTGATGGGAATGTAATGTTTATTTAGCAGTGTGAGCCTGCTAAGGAAATCTTTTGCTTTCTTTTTGCATCAACAAGGTAATTTTTGTTGGTAAACTGATTAAATTGTTGATAATTACAGTCAGGCATTAGTAGTTTACTTCTATTTGTTTTATTTCTTTATGTCTGTTTTATGCTTATTTTATGGCTACTTTAGCAACATTGGTGATGGAATAATGAAATTGAAAGGAAAATAACAAAATAAACATCTTTAAGCTTTTTGAGGTAACTTCCAGTAAGTACAGTAAATCACTGCTCATTCATGTTCTATAGGATATATTCATGCAGGTGAATTAAATAGATGGGAACCGGAGAATTCTGTCACTTCGTGAAATCATAAATAATAGGTCTTTTGCTAAACAGATTGCAGGAGCAGAATTTAAAAAAACAGGCGCGGAGGACATATTTTTGTAGGTCATATGTCCAAGCAGGGTATATTTACAATTCCCTTTCAACATAAGCTGTAGCTTGACTGCTGGTGAGCTGCCCCTGAGTGAAGGAATTCCCAGAAGGGGGCTGGGGGCTGTCGATCCGTCTGCGGCTGCCAGGTGTGTCCCAAAGCAAGAAGGAAGGAAAGTGCTCTGTCTGAGGCTGTGCTGATTGGGCAGGGTTCTCCCAGGAGGGAGAGGAATCAGTGCTATGAAACATCAAAACTATGGAGGTGGGAACTGCTGCTTCCTACCATCGTGATATGAAACTTTTTATTTAAAAAAAAACCCACCCAACCTTCTTTGCGGTGCTATAAGTGGACTACACAAAGCGCAGTATGGAAAGGAGTCTGCTACGGTGACTCAACTTGTTAGTATGAAGATAAAATATCCCTGAAGCTCCTTGGGGTATAAACGTTTACATATCAATATATGTCAGTTATTCACTGCTTTTCAGTGAGGCTTTGAAGTCTGGTCACAAACACTATCTTAATTTTTCTTTCTACTCCTGTGTTTTCAGCAGTTATCCTTAACACAATGTGCTGGTTTGCTTTTTGAACAAGGAGATTCTTAAGTGGAGGGAAGGCCACGTTTTTACATATTGTAATACCCTTGTCACAACCCTCTCCTAAACTGTTGATGAGCGAAGGCTGCAACTTCTAGATAGCTCTTGGGGGTGGAGTGCTAAAGCAGGTCTCTGACTCAGTAGATGGGAGGCCATTTCCCTGCTTACAGTGAAAGGTTGCTATGGTATGTAAAGAGGAGCTGCTTTGAGACTGACTGTGCATGTAACCTGCCACAAGCAGTGCAAAGAGGAGCAACCTCCTGTCTTGGACAATAAACAGTCCAATGTTTCTAGGAAGACATATGGGATAGTCTGAAAATAAAGATCTTGAAGATGAAGGAGACCTTCAAATACCATAAATACCAGTTTTGTAAGAAAATCTGAAAAAAGGGTAGTAGATAAACTTACAGTACAGTCGACTGCATATAAATTTAAACTGCTTTTTAATTCTTTTTTGTATAAAAACTATATATAACTGAAATACTATTAAATATCAAGAAAAATATAATTAACTTTTGTTCTTTACAACTTCAACTGTAGATTCACCAGTAAGACTTGTAGAAAAAAGCAATGCTTTTGGTGATGTCCAAGTAACCTTGTGAATATACAGCTGTCCTTTACAAACCAAAAAGAAAGCATTTAGGTAAGGTATGCACTCTCAAGTTGGCTGAAGATTATTAGTAATCTGTAAGAACATGGCTATTTTCTGCCTCACTGCATGCCATTGAGTTAGAAGTAGGAAGCTAGCTGTTTTATAATATTGGGAAAAGTGTATTCTTTTAAGAACATTACAGAAACAACCTTATTGCCTATTAGAGAAACATGATAGAAATCCTTCACCATCATACGTGAGGATATGTGCAGGTTTAGAGGCCCATACTTAGAAAAAGTAACATAAAGATACTAGGGTGATGTCCATGTTGTCCATCTGGAATGTTGATTGTGAGGAAAAAGAACTTTGGAGATCAAAAGGGTTTTCCAGAGAAAGCTTTTTTGCACACTGATTATTTGCACAGGCTGTGGTTTATTGGAGAAAAGAAAGGTCTGTGGGGAAAAAAATTAAAAAAACAAAACCCCAACCAAACAAACAATACAGGCTGGTGTCCATATTCTGTTTATATAGCTGCAATAGACATAAACACCTGTGATGGTTTAACCCCTGCCTGCAGCTGGAACCACACAGATGCTTGTTTACTCCCCCCCAGTGGGATGGGGGAGAGAATTGAAAGGGTAAAATTGAGAAAACATTGTGGGTTGAGATAAGGACAGTTTAATAGGTAAAGCAAAAGCCATACACTGTAAGCAAAGCAAACCAAGGAATTAATTCACTGCTTCCCATGGGCAGGCGGGTGTTCAGCCATCCCCAGGAAAGCAGGGCTCCAGCACGTGTAATGGTTACTTAGGAATATAAACGACATGTCGCCCCTTCCTCCTTCTTCCCCCAGCTTTATATACTGAGCATGACACCATATGGCATGGAATATCCCTTGGGTCAGTCGGGGTCAGCTGTCCCGGCTGTGTCCCCTCCCAACTCCTTGTGCCCCCCAGCCTCCTTGCTGGTGGGGTGGGGTGAGGAGCAGAAAAGCCCTTGGTTCTGGGTAAGCACTGCTCAGCAGGAATGAAAACATCTCTGCATTATTAACACCATTTTCAGCACAAATCCAAAACATAGCCCCATACTAGCTACCGTGAAGAAAAAATAACTCTATCCCAGCCAAAATCAGCACACCATCTTTGGTCAAAAGGTCATAAGACCTTTTTGGAATGCAACAGTCAGACTGACTGTCCAGCTCATACTTAGCCTCATATAGTATAGGTACTTTCTTTTGGAACCTGTAAGGGTGGCTTAAAACTGTGTGCTTCCATTGCCCATCTTGTAGAGCAGAGCATGTCTGAGATGTACCTTCCTGGAAAGTATTCCTTGCTTCTGCAGTTTAAACCTAGTGCATGAGACTGGACTACATTCAGCTTGACTCAGAATACATGCTTATATGTATCTTAATTTTTCTTTTGCTTTCACTCGAGAGCAATGCCAGTCTATTCTCTTCTGTTTAATGGATGCCACACAGATGGGCTTGGTTGCAAATGTCAGGTCTGTACTTCTCTGCAAGCTGACAATTTCACTCCAAGCTTTCAGTCAGACCCAAATTTCAGAGTGCCCTGTTATGCATTCTGATGTTAAACTACTGGGAATCTATCAGACTGTATTTCCAGGCAAGATGGAGGATATTTAATTGACCCAGATAACTTTCAGGTTATTTTTATAAGTCTTATTTCCTGCTCCTTTTGGTCTATATGTCAACACTTTCCTGTGTGCTCAAATTTGTATGATGAAAACATAAATCTCAGATTCAAAGAATTACCATGGACATAGATACTAACAGTAGACATCTAACAGAGTCAAGGATACAGTTTTAGTCTTAATATTGTGTACAGTTATACTTTCCTACTTTTCTACCAAGCCTTAACTGAATCATAGAAATTTTAATGTGCTTATTAACAAGCTTGTGGGGTTTTTTTGTTGTTGTTTTATTGCTAACAGTAATCTTTCATATAAATCACTTTGATTAAATATTTAGAAATCAAACTCTTTAATATAAAATCACACTGAGTATCTGTTTGTTTATCTGGTAATCAAATTAAATACAGTCTAAAGCATCTGGGTAGTGGATTAAAAATCTAACCATGGGCTCAAAGAATACAGCAATTCTATTTTTATAGAACTTTATGGAAGCTCTTTACAGCAATTTTCATTTCCCCACCAGCAGTTTAAACTTCATCTGCAACGAGACTATTACCTGTCATCAAACAACCAACTTCAATTATTTATTTTTTTCATTTATAATCTTCCTTTGATGGGGAAACTCCTGTGTCTACAGCTAAGTTGGATTTAGCTTTCAAACAGTAACATTTTTAACCTGTGTTGTTTTTCTGAAACACAAACTTAAAATTTATGAGCCAGTTCTATAACCTGAATATCTGTCATTATTTGGAAAGATATAGCTCAGTATCTCTCCATTGTCTTGATTAAGAATTTTATGTGTTAGTTTTATGTAGTTGCTTTGGCTCAAATGATGGAATCTCTGCCCTAATTTCTGTTTGGTATGATCAGTTCATGTTCCTTTCAACATATCTCAGGTGTATTGATGATACCGGAGTAATCATAAGGGGTAAAGTGTATATCACTGTCTTCACATGCAGTAAATATAACTGTAGAAGTTTGTGAAGTTATCAAATCTATTTTGCTGCTATGTGGTCTGCTGATAATCACAAAATAAACAGAAATAAACTGAATTCTAAAAGGCTCTCTGAATACCAGTTTTCCACATGATCATGGCCACTAATTATTGAAGGTGACTGTCTCATAAAGCACAGATGTAGAAAAACAGTATCACATTTTGCAGTTTCCATTTCTGAGTTCAAGTAAGCTTTCATGAAGTGTGATGGATTAATAGTACAGGCTTGTTAAGACGTCTGTGCAAAGAATTCATGGAGGACAGGACATGTCTATGTACTACTGCTTCTTAGGGGAAATGTCATTTGGTTGATTAACTGCTTAAGGTCTAGTATAGACATGAGCTTTATTCCAAAAACTCTAAAATTACTAGTTTGCTATCAAACACCCCATCTATTGAGTTAACGCACACTACTACTCTGATTTAATTATTATACCTGCTTTGACTTTCACGATCAAATCCCAACGTGGTCTGTGACATCTGGAGCTTTTTTGTGCTTATTGCCAGCAAAAGATGCAGTGCCAAGAAGTTGGAGTTCTCATGCAAATGGATTAACTCTAATGTTGTTCATAACCCTAAAATTACTGTATGATGTTGACAAAAATCTGCCTTTATTCTCTTTTTTCTTCCAGAAAATGTGCTAGAAATAGTAGTTTTTCTGGAGGAACATCACACCCTTTTGCATGCTTCATTATCTATCTGAACTTTTTATTCTGTTGTCATTCTACCACAGAGTTTTAATTGCTTCTTTAATCTGATTATGTGAAACAGTGTCTCTTCCTTTAGTATGATACAAATTTAGCTGAAGCTTATAGTAAGTATTTTTTTTCTCTCTTGAATTAATATTCTTCTTCATACTGTATAATATCACTGGTTTTGCTAGATACGGTTTGATAAACAGACATGGTATTTTGTCACCTATTTACAGCTCTTTTTTACAGAACTTCCTTAATGAAGTGTATGACCCTATGTCCAATAATGCAAACAAATAGATTTTGATACTTTTCCATGGTTCACAACAAAAAATCCTTGCAGAATCTGAAGTTAAGGCTTGCCTTACAGAAGTCAGTTTTATCATCAGCAGGTTGTATTTCACTAGTTTGCAAGCAGTATTGCTGTAAATTCTCTTGATTTCAACATTATCCAAGTTTAAAAGTCGTAGTGCTGTCAATATTTGTAACTAAGGTAAAACATTCCCATTTTAGAAGAAATCCTGGGGAAATGTGAAGTGGAATGGTTTTGTTTGTAATTTGTCTCAGTATGTCTCTGAAGCCCATTGGAATGGAAATGAAAAGCACTGTCTACACTATACTTTGTATTACTTCAGTGCCACTATGTCCTTTCAGCAGAGAAGTTACTGGTTCCATTTGGAACATAAACAATATTCATGTATCTGGGTCTGCTTTACTTTCACAGATAAAATCTCCTGGAACATCTTTCTGTACTGAAACTGAGTGGTGATAAACAGGATATTTCTTAGATCTGGTCTCCTATTTCCCCTGGTACTGAGGCAAATGATGCAGAGCAATGTTAGTTCTTGTTCAGGTGTTGTTCAAATGATTCTTCTGAAGTTGTTGCTGCTTAAAACCCTTTCAGTGATTTTAAGACATAACATATAGACACAGCATTGGTGTTCTGCTTCATCAAGAATATAGATGAAGTAGGCCTTGGGAGCATATAGTATGTTCCTTGCAGGCTTCATCTGGATATATGGAAAAAGAGGTGATGAAAACTGAGATGAAGCATGGTGTTCGAAAGTAGGGGGAGTATGAATTTTTGGATATCACAGTTCTAAACCTGGTGGTTTTCTCCTGAAATTTGTGTAAGTTATGATAACTAAAGTTGTCATTAAAAGATCATAATTGATAAACCTCTTCTTCCATTTCCTCTCCTCTAGTCCATCTTTTCTTGGTGATAAATAATGTTCCTGACACTTTTCAGTGGCCTTATTGCTGATTCAAACTGTTCCTTAGCCATGTGTTCCTATGCTGGTATTCTTTCTGTTTTGCTTAAAAGACCCCGAATTTTATGAAGATTTCCAGAGGCTTTATAACATTTCAACATTTCATTCTCCAGTGTTAGTGAAGGAAAAAAATGGAATGAATAATCATGTACACCAGTGTCTTCTAAAGACCAGTTTCTGCTTCAACTATACATAACTCCAAAGGAAGATGTTGCTCTGAGGGTTTAGATCCAGGAAAAAATTTCAAAGTCAGATAGTCTGGAATCTTGCACATTTTCTCATCTCCATTCCAAAGTGGAGAAAATCCCTATGTAGTACTTCCCTATGGGCTTGTCTCTTGCTTTCTTTTTACATTATTGATAGTCATTTTTCAGGATCTGACATTTATGTTCACATCAGGGCTTACACATACACTTAAAATGAAAGAACCTCTCCTGTGCTTTGAGACCTTAAAGGGTTTGAAATCTTGGTTTTTAACTTTGCTTATTCATTCTGGCAAATTGAGCTTCAATGAGCACACATTATTGACATGGAAATTTTCTATCTTAATGGGTTTTTGAACCCCATTCTTCAGTGGAATTATTCAATAAGAACAACAAATTAAAGTGAATTTAATTCGTGTCTGTTATACGACCATATATATATTCTAAAATGCAAAATACAGAAATGCAACTGTGTTCCCCCAAGAAAGATCTATGTAAGCAATGTAAAACTCATTGACTTTAAGTATGTTTCACCTTAAAAAAAAAAAAGGATGATTTTAAGCCTTTCTTTCCTCTCTTGAAAGCACAAACACAGTTCACAGGTGTATTCTGTATGAATCTTAATAGGCCTAGGGCAGAGTAGTGAAATCTTTGACAGAGAGTAGTATAATGAAGGAACAAATAACACAGATGAATAAGTTTTTCTTCAGTGGTGGCTTGGAGTTGTTTGTGGATTATAGAAAAATGGGGGACAAGTATGCTGACCTTCCTACTTATAAAGTTTTAGTTTTGTAATTCTGTCTAGTTCTATAATTCTGCTTTTCCTTTTTTTGTACACACACAAATCAAAGCTCACCAAAGGCAATCTTGCATAAAGTGACAGCTGTTTATTTAAATTATCCTAGCCTCATTGTATTTCCATCTTTCTCTGACAGACATATGTTCAGTTGGTGCATTAGAAATAGATGCACATATTGTTTGCCATCCTGTAGTAACTGGGGACTGGACAATACCAGTTGCTCAGACAGTTGTATTATATTTGAGATCTATTTAACAAGTGTTCTTATTTTTTTATTTTAATCAATTCACATATGTTTGAGTAAACATTTTGACTATTTTGTATTAGGCAATATGATTAATTGATCATAATAACACAAGAGAAACGTCAACAGAATGCACAGCCTCAAGTATGTAATGGGTTAAAGCTGGCCTGAGTTTGCTACAAGTAAGGCTTGCAGGATATATGAAAGCAGAATGATTTGTCTCCATTTGTAATTTTAACATGGATTTAATGTGAAAAGAGGTAAAAAGATTACAGTGTAAAATGAGAAAAATACAGAAAAAGTGATCCTAGTGTGCATCTTTTCTTACAACTTTTTTGAGGTTAGTTTAGTGAATTAGCTGTAATATAATTTTAACATGGATTTAATGTGAAAAGAGGTAATAAAAGCCTATCATCTTTTTCACTGTGTTGAAAAACACTTGTAGAGCCACACCATCTTAAAGGGTTCATTTCTTAAACCAGGTGTGAAAATGTGTATCTTTATTTTTCCTGAGGGATAGGAAAGTGAATACACTTGAAGGATACAAAGAGAATATACAAACTATTTTTACCCATGGAAAAGAAACATAGCTAGCCTTTCCACCACCAGTCAGAGCAGGCATAGGGCAAAAGGACTGACCCTGAGAGGAGAAATTTTTCAAAGTAGGTAGCATACTTAATCCTTGATACCTAGTCACTGCTCTGCGTAATCCTTCCTGCTCAGCTCCCAAGTGGTGGTGTTTCCTTAGAAGAAACTTCAGTCCTTGTTTGGTAGCATGATGAATCTTTGTTAGTGTGGCTAGTGAGGAGCATGAAAAATTTCAAGGAAATACAATGACGTAGAGGAGCTCTAAGAAAAAGGCTGGAGACAATGTTATTTCTAGTATCTAATAATCTGTCTGCAAAATACATGTGAATAATCTGATTCGTAACATTGCCACAATGCATACATATTAGATTCTCTAGTATATGTTTTCCCCTTGCATCATGCTCTAGAAATGCCCTGCATAATTGGTACTGAGTGTTCATCAGTTCAGCAGTCCAGAAGCAGTCATTCATTGGTAATAGCGTTTCCTTCATTGTTTGCAACTGAAAAAACCCCTTGCTCCCAAGCAATTAGATTTAATTTTCGTTTGTTCTTCCCTACTTAGGGCCTAAAATCTTTCTCATTGCTGTCTAGAGAGAGTCCATGAACCTATGTAAAGGAAAGGCTTGAGGGGAGTGGAATAAGGAGTTCTGGGAAGTTTGCCCAGTAACATCAGTGCTCAGCAGTTTCTCATTTAGCTTTATAGTTTCCAATAAGAAAAGATCTTTTCTGAACAGTGAAATGAATACTGCATATACCTGTCATTTTCCCTCATTTGCTTTATATTCCGTTCTCTTGAATATTTATTGATTCCTATATTACCAGTTTGAGACCCTTTCATGCCTATTATGTATACCCTCTACAATTTGATTTCCAAAAATCAATATACTGTAACTAAATAGATGTTTCTACTTTCTGCTTACAAAACACAAGCTGAACCCCAGCAAGGTTACAGTGTAAAATGAGAAAAATACAGAAAAAGTGCATCCTAGTGTGCATCTTTTCTTACAACTTATTTTGACATTAAGCTAGTGAATTAGCTGTAAAATAAATATAATACTCTAAAGTTGTCAAAATCCCCTTTTTAATCAGGAAGTTTAGCTTTCAGAGTTAAAATAATATGTATAATTATACTGATTCTTTTTTTTCACCCAAAACTTTGTTTTTAAGGAAAAAAATGGAATGTCAACATTGTTGAAATACCTCTGGAATAAAACATTTTGCTATTTTACTTGGTATTTTTAGCACTACATTCTTGCATGTTATAAAATAAAACAAAATCATTCATTTGGAATGACTTTTCTCTAAATTTCCGCATTTACTCCTATGTAGAGCCTGAGGGAGTTACTCTGGATTCAGTTCTTTCATACTTTTAACCTTGAATGATGGAAGGAAAAAGTAAACTAACCAAATCTGTGGATGACAATGACCTGGAAGGGCCTGCAAACAATTTGGAGGACAAGGTTACAATTTAAATTAACCTTCATAAATTGGAGAAATGATACGAATCACACAGATAACGTTCAGTAAATAGAAGTGTGAAGTACTGCATTTGGCAAGGAGAAATGAAAAGCACAAATACAAGGTGAGGGAGTATTGAGTAGGCAATGCTAAGTGTACGGAAGGATGTAGGTGTTGGTGAGTCATAAACTGAGCACATCAAGAATGAATATTGTGTTCAGCTGTATCTTTAAGAGACATTAGTCCAGAGCCCTGTAAGTAAAGGTTTGAATAACTGGGTTGGTTTAGTATAGAAAACGCAAGACAGAAGTAGGCTGAGAAGTCTTCCAGAATATTTAAGTATTTTAATAGAGGAAAAATCAAGTATGCTTCATGATGTTCAAGAGTAGGATTAATTTATATTTACAAACTTTTAGAATAGTGGTTACAAAAGTCCTTATACCTCAGAGATGATAAGTGTTAGAATAAGTTACTTTTAGAAGTTGGGGGTTTGCTGTCAGTGTGTTTTTAAGAACAGATTAGATATAATAATGAGAAGATGGACAAACTATCTTTTGCATTCCTTTCTAGATCTATATCTCTTTTCATAGAGTTTTATGATCTTTAAATTTTAGTCTAAAACCGAGTTCAGAATGTTCATAATGTATTGTGTTGCCCTTTGTTCTATGCACCTGTTTAGTCCTCAGCATTCCTATTGGATAATTGATATATTTTATTGATAATTTGAAATAACTTTTCTTATTTATGAAAAATTCCAACAGTGTAAGTGTTCAATGCTGAAGCCCTACACTCAAAAGGAGGTTCAGCTCAGCAAAGAATAAAGCCTCATAATTGCCCCACCTAAATCTTCTTATATTATTTGTTCTATTTAATTAATTACAGATAATGAAAGTAAATTATACTAAAGAAATTACCACTCAGTTGTGACAGGCAGTTGTACTCATTAATCAGACTTCTGCAGAGGAAAGCAAACAAATCTAATCAAAAGAAAATGAAATTTCTTGTTTACTATAAAATCATAAGGCTCCTAATTATAAATTTAACTGATTCTCTGATTCTAACAGGAATATAAAAACTTTCAAATAGTTGGAGAATTAAAACTAGAAAAAAACTAGGTTATAAGTATTCTGAACAAAAGTTGTATCCAAGATACCAGTGATTTTTGTTCAAATCAGAAACTTTATCATGATTTCTGAAGACAAATTCTGACATTTCCTGCAGCTTGAGATTTTCACTGAATCTTCCATGTACTCAGAAAACATCAAAGGTGTCTTTTCAATGAATTTGATTAAAAATGGCCTCATGGTACAGAACAACATGGAATTCCAGATTTTCAGAAGAGGTTGAACATTGGCTTTTTCTGTTCTCTGAATTCTTGCCAGGTTAGGTTGTGGGTGAAGTTGAATTTGAACATCAGTCAAATCCCTTTGTTGTAGTGTCTTAGCTCAGACCTTCAGTGAAGGCTTCTGTGCCTAATGGAAAACCATATGGCAAGTGTTAATATAAGAGAGCTTTAAGTATATTAGATTGGAGAAAGGAAGCTGTCTAGCCACAGTACCACAGGCACTGATGTCCCCTTCAGTGTCTACAGATCCTTTTTCTCATCTTGAAATGCCATTACACAGATTTCCATCTTGGCATAGAATGGCTGAGGTTGGCAAGGACCTCTGGGGATTGCCTAGTCCAACCACCCGCTCAAGCAGGGTCAGCTGGAGCCAGTTGCCCAGAGCTGAGTCCAGTCAAGATTTAAATATCTTGGAGGACAGAAACCCCACAGCCTCTCTGGGCAACCTCTTTCAGTGCTTGACTGCCCTCACAGAAAAAATAAAAATTAAAAAAAAAAACAGTTTTCTCTTATATTTAGATTGAATTCCCTGTGCTTCAGTTTGTGCCTGTTGCCTCCTGTTCTGTCACTGGGCACCACTGAGTCCGGCTCTGTCTTATTTACTTCACCCATCATGCATTTATACATAGTGATAAGACCCACCCACTCCTTAATCACCTTTGTATCACTTTGCCGGACTTGCTCCAGTATGCCCACTTCTCTGTTACTGGGGAGCCCAGCGTTAGACATAGCATTTTGGATGTGGCTCACCAGCGCTGAGCAGAGGGGTCGGATCACTTCACCCATTAGCAATGAGCTGCCTACCACAGCCCCTGGGGCTGTTGGTTGCCTTGGCTGCAAGGGCACATTGCTGGCCCACAGTCAAACTTGGTGGCCACCTCAACCCCCAGGTCCTTCTCTGCAAATTCACTTTCCAGCCAGGCAGCCCCAGCCCGTGGTGGTGCCTGGGGTTATTCCTCCTCACTTCGCACTCTCCCTTGTTGAACTTACTGAGGTTCCTGTCAGCCCATTTTCCAGCCCACCAAGGTCCCTCTGAATGGCACCGCATCAGTGTGAGCTATCAAATCCATCCCCCAGTTCCGTGTTGTCACGAAGGAAAAAAACAAAACACTATCATAGAATAGTTTGGGTTGGAAGAGACCTTTAAAGATCAGCTAGTCCAACTCCCACATATGTACTTCCACATTTTATGTCTTCTCTCCTGTAATTTTTCCTTTCTAATGGCCATCACTGAAACAAAGAGATTATGAAACTTAATAGCTTACAGTTGATTGGATTCAGAATTGTATGTCAGAAAACCTTGAATACTGTGTTGAACATTTATAAAGAAATGAAGATACCCATTTCAGAAACACTCTCTGATTCGTGTAGAAAATCCTCTGCTTTCTTTAAGGTAGTGCGTGGGTCCTCTGATAACCTGGGTTTGGTAGGGGAGGAATGAACAAAAGGGAAAGTTGGATTTTCTCATAAGATTAGTGTATAAATAGGCCTCTTAACTGGGAAGTATTAGTGAGGGAATTTGCTGTTAAGAGACAAAGTTTTATTTTGGTATGAATAAAGGTACCAGATTAAATGCATAAATGGCTATGAGGCAAAACCTGAATTTTTGAGTCAGCTTTAATGTGCCTTTAAAATACTGGAAACTGGGAAAATGGGATCAGTTAGCCTTTTTAAGTGTGTGGGGGGAAAAAAAAAAAAAGCTTTTATGGATACTGTGGTGGCTCCAAAAGCAAAGGTTTAAGAGACAGTATTTAACTGGCATGCTTTTTAAAACTGCTTTTTGCTGCAGGCTGAAACTTGTAGGAGTAAACAGATTCTCATTTTTTAAGTCAATGGGCAAATTCTTTTCTCCTGCTTAAAGCAAGGAGTTATGAGACTACACACAGAGATTTGTAACTCCGGGAAACTGATTTCAGCTTTTAACCACAGAATTTGTCATACTATGGTTGCAAGTAGGAATCTTTAAGCACAATTTTGGTCTAAAACTGTATTGTAACTTAAGGTTTTTTGTTGGTTTTGCCTGTTTGTTTTGTTTCAAGAAACAGCCTCATGGATGTAACTTTCTGAAGGTGCTGACATTTGCAAAGATGATTATTTAAAAGACAGAGAAAATAGTTTTCACAGAAGTATTTATCAATCAATATGATACAGTATGAAATGTGGAAATGGTAATTATAAAGGTCATTTTAATTAAATTTAGCACTGTCTTCAGACTCACATTTATTTAAATCCCTAGTGACTCAGATTAAATGTGGAGGTAGTACTGGCCGGTATTTTATATAGAGCCAAATACAGGCTACGAAGATAAGAATCACTAATGTGTGCTACTGTCTAGAGCTGTATTGATATAAGGGTAAAGGTTCAGGTTTAACTTAACATGTTTTATTTCTATGACTCTGTCATTATTTTGGTTTTACTCAGTAGTTTAGGAGCTCATCCCAGGCGATAGCCTGCGTTCTTACCCTATACAGACATACGTGCACACATATAGACACATAACCCCACAGGTTCTGTACAAGTTCGCTTGCACTTGCTCTCTGTCTTCTTGCAATACCCTTTACTCCAGAAGCTTCAGCTTGTTGGACATATTCTTGCTTTTAAGGCAACGTGGTTCAGGCTTAGTGCAGCTACTAGGATAAAGCTGTATGCAGTCTGGACATCTCCTTTCTAACAAAGCATATAGCACTCGCCCAGTAAATTATGAACAAACAAAACATTTTATACTCTATAATACTGATATATTTCTAAGATACTGTCAGCATTTTGTGACTTTCATTTAAGCATGTATCTGAGTTTGTGCATATTACAGATGCTTCCACCTGAATGAATGCAGCTAAAACTAGTTGTTCTTTTTATTATTATTACTCTTATAAAAATATTAAGGATTTTTTGTATGTGTGCTAGAAGTCTAACAGAACAAAGTAGACTTTCTTTTATATTCCTGCCACTCTCAGTCTTTCTCTTTTTGAGCTGAAGCTTCTGAATAGATTGCAGATAAGTGATTGTGTATTGTTGAGCAGGATGGGTTGTGATCATTTAATTCCTATTCCTTATGACCTTCTCAGGCTCACTTGGAGAAAGATAGCAGTTCTGGACTGATAAGCCCTTGCCTTCAGGAATGTGTTCTCAGAATATTTCTCACTCCTTGCCCCCCTCCCCCCCCCCCGCCCCCCAGCCCCATGGCAATGAGCTTTCTTTTGTATTTTACTGAGTAATCTTAGTTCTAAATGTGGCAGCGTGGTGTGTTAATAACATGCAGGTATATAATTAGAAGGGCTCTGCAACCAATACAGTAAACCCAGCAGCTGCTCAGGGCCACACAATACAGCATTGCACCATAGCACGCTTAGCTTTCAAATCTTAACAAATAAAATTCCACTTTAGGAAAGTAAAATAGCTTGTATTTAGCTCAAGCAGCCAGACTCTCCTGATATTTTTTCCAGTCTTCCTTCTTCTTCTTATCTTCTGACTCATACAGATTTTTAAAATTAGCTGTTTTCTGTTTACCTTTTCTGTCAAATTATTCTTGACGTTTCTTTATAAAACACAATGGTTCATTTCCAAATATTTTCACTAGTTTTGCTTAATTTTGAGAACGCCTCCATAATGCTGATAATTTCAAACCTAAAAGGCTTCCAATATTGAATCAAATCCTGAACGGGATCAAAATCAGCAAGTGGAGGATCAGAAGAAAGGATTAGTGGGTTTAGTTCACGGTAAGGTAGAGTAGTAGCATTACTTAGAATAATAATAAAGAAGTATTTTATAATGTATGGAAGTAGAAAAGACTTGTTTCTAGCCTCAAGACCAAACTCAAATGGCAGGCAAGAAGTAAATATCAAACTAGAATTGACTAAGTAAAAGATAGGGAGGGAAAAGAAGTAATTAGATAATTTCAGATAACCTGTACTACCCTTGCTTCCCCTTTGTTAATGAAGACAAACCTTTCAGGTGGTATGGTATTGCATTTTTTCCCCATGTATCATCAATCTGCTATTTCACAATGTTTTACGTCACTATAAGGACTAGCTCATCTTTTTTTCCAATATATAGCAAACGTTTCAAGCATAGGTAAAAATACTGAGATAAGATTCTCCTGAAACTGAGATCCACCTGTTTGAAAATAAATGAATCATAATATTTTCTTTTAATACTTGAGTTTCAAGTTCTCAGGCATGTAATACAGTCTCTGATATCATGCCATATAATGTGATGTTATTAGTATGAATAATCTTACTTGTGTTCCTGGGGACAATACAATGGACAGTTTAATTCACTCCAAGGAAGACTTTTGTGCATCACAGAGATGTAAGTAAGGCAGGGAACGTTCAGCAGTTATTCCAAGTGTAGTAGCCCTTGCTATTTTTTTTCAAGCTCAAAGTGATCAGCTATATTTCTCATACTCAGGAATGAGGAAAAAAAAAAAAAGTCACTATATTTTTCCTCTCCATGGCTTTGTCTCCTGGCAGCCATTTCAGATTTCACATAAGCATTGTTCATGTGTGCAAAACCCATGTAAATATTCCAGGCAAGAAGTACTGCACCAAGTAACAATTGGCTGAGAACAAATCACAAAATTGACATTCCTCCAGTTCAAACAGCAGTAACTGCCACACTTTTTTTGAAGGAATGTTTTCATGAGGATTTTAACGCCTGTCTTAATGTGTGTGTAAACAGCCATACCTGCTTTTCTTTGTCCAGCAGTTCTCTTTTGTGTTCAACAAACAGCCAGGATATATATAAGCACCAAAGTTGACCCGAGTCATACTTTTCCATTAAGTACACTGTCAGTCTGCAGTCTTGCTTGAGGGGGTGGTGTGATTTTGCATAGTATTTTGCATGACTAATGGTGACACAGAGAAATGTCACAGTGTTGTAAGAGATTAATAGACCCGGAAAGGTCCGTTTTCAGAATAGATGTCTGGTGCTTGGCAGTTATAAGAAGTCTCCTATTCACACTACAGAAAAGAAAATCTTGGGTATTCAGTACTTTCTTGATGAGGGAATTATAAACTCTCCTGAAATCACCACGCTGCTAGGTGTCTTAAAACCTGAACCACAATGACTAATACCTTGGTGGGGAGGAAAAGAAAAAAAGTGTTGTTGACACATTTATAAGAATATAGTCTTAACTCTCTATTGACAATTTTAGAAGGTCACTGTGTCAGAGCAAATCTTCCTAGTGCACAAATGCAGTTATTTTATGTGTGTCATGTCTGTTCAATTTCAGTAAGTTCTCTTTCTACTTTTGCCTGTTTAATGTCCAAACAAATGCTGACAATCAAGAACGGTTATATCCTACGTGAATCATAAATTACATCACCCACTACTATTATTTTCTCTGTGTGTTCTCTACGGTTGGGTCCATTCCTCCTCCGTTGTTATGGCAAACCTTCAATTTAGGAACATTATTCTTCGGTTTTAATCACTATTCTAGTTATATGGTTATATTGTGGTTATATTCTAGTTACAAATAAACTGCACTCATAAATAGTGATTTAAGGAATCACATAAAACCTTTGTGTGTAACCTTACAAATATTTGGCTGATATTAATAAGATGTGGGGAAAATAAGTGTATTTGGTAATATTTATATTGCAACAAGAACAAAACCTGCTATACGATGACTTGCAGCAACTACTTTTGAGAGTATTCTGAGTCAACTCAAAGCACTTGGGGCTCTGTAGTAATTCTTATTGAAATAACACAAGATCAAAGACTACTGGAGCAAAAATATTTACTTTTGTAAACGAATCTCAGTGTGAAAATTTCTACAGGCTTGAAACCTATAATAGGAAAAGTTTTGAACTTGCAAATAAACTTTCAAGAAATATTTCTTTTCATAGTCTTTTGTCTTCCGTATAAAGTTTTTGATTTGCTAATACAGTAAAAATGAAATTAGATCTATAACTGAACTGTAGTTGCACCTGCTTAGCTTTGAAAAACATAGTATTTCAAGTGATCTTAGCCCCTAAACAGCTAGATTACCCAACCACGGTTAATCAGACTTTTAAAATAAGGGCTATTAAATTAGCATAACACTGTTTAGCACACATTGGCTTGTATATTGAATGATATGCTTTGTAAATTAACTTATCCTTTACATTAATTGGTACTAATTACTGCAGATCTGTTTAATATTAATGTGTTAATCTGTATATCAGTGACTAGAATTGCACATTCAATTCAGAAAGTCAGCTGATAATGTAATTTGTAGTTTATATTATCACTAGAGTGAGACAACATGCAATAGGTTGTGTATTTATACGGGGCTAATTATCCTGTATGTATGTGTGAGGGTAAAGGGGGGAATGTTCTTTATTCTGCTTGAGTCAAAAGGAGTTAGCAAATTTATTAGAATCGGGCTATTTGTTTCTGTTTTCTGTCTCTCTGAGATTGGCTTACCTCATAAAGAACTGTGAAGCATGTGAAAGTTTATACCATTTCATTTTAAGACCACAAATACATATATTCAGTTTGGGCCTATTGCTCATTTTTCATTAAAAAAAAAATAAATCTAGTACATTTTTAGGGGTTTTCAACCTTTTATTCTTTTTCTTCTGAAAGTTCTTTAATGAGTAATTAAGAGAATAGCAAAGCCAAAGAAAATTAAAATTTTAACTTGAGTTCATATTTATGAACTGTTGAATGAGCTTTACCATAAAAATGTGCAAAGTTGAAAAAAACCATGTTGAAAATAGTTATTTGACCCTCTCTAGTTTCGACTTAGTTTAGGCAAGGTATGAATTTTGGTGGATATATTTGTCAGTTCCTCAGAGATCTAAATTTTTTCATACTTCAAAATGCATACTTAAGCAGCACTTAAACTGTTAAGATCTACCTTACCTCGTACGTTTAGTTAAACTATAAAGATCCTTCAAATGTGAGCATACAGTAGTCCTTATTTATGTGTATTACATAGTTTTCACTTTATTCAAATGTACTCTTTAGAGAAATTTGAGCACATCCAAAAAGACTTTGTTGGTCCAGAAACACATAAAATGATGATAAAATACATACATTCTATAAAGAGCTTTTAGATGACCATAGATGATTGTATAACATTTATATTCAGTAGTCCCTTCCTGTCTGCCCCCTCTCTGCCTCAAATGATTTGAGAGGAGCAGACATTTGAAACTCAATTTCTAGAGCTATCTAACCAGACAGTGCTTGTAATGCAACTGTAAATTATGGCATACAATGTTCAAGAAATATTAAAATAACAGTTTGTATAATTACATTGTATGCCGTGCATTCTAATATCTAATTTTTCCACTTTCATCCAAAATCTCATAAAATAAGCTGTTAAACTTAACTGAGATAGATAGGCAATAAAATAACTGTGATAAATTTACAGTTACAGCACTGTTGCAAAGACATTAAATCATGATGCTTAAACCTAGGGACAATCAATAAACATCTATGAAAAATTTGCATTTAAAATTTTAAAGTGCAATCTTTATGGACTGCTTTAAAAAAAAAAAGTGCTTCTAACATTTCAACTCTTTGTCTCATCTCTGAAGCTATATTTTACTATAATGTTAGAAAGCACTATCCAAACACAGATTGGAAAAACAAAACAGGATGTTATTGGTTTCATTTTATTTTTTTAATCTACAGGAAAATAATGCATCAGAGTTACCAAGTTAATGTTTTGTTTCCCTTATAAAGCATCTTTGAAATAGCTGGGAAATTTCATTGCATCTTGAAAGTTTTCAGTATTTTTTTAGACTGGACTCAGAGGTAATTTTTCTTAATTATTGATGTCATGTGTGCTCAGTACTGTTGAATGTCTGCCCAGGATTTATTTTACACTAATGTATTCTTGCCCTCTAAGTTGTAAATATATATACATACACAGAAAAATCTCAGACTTAGTATTGCCTATATATTGCAGGTATCACTGTGTAAGTTATTTAGATATTGAAGATGCAGGAACCCTTTTTTCTGTCTTTCGTTTTTTTTTCTCAAAATGCCAAGAAAACCTTAACCCGAAGCAAAACAAAACAAAACAAAAAAATACAAAGCCATAGTTTACAAATAACTTTCTTGATAGTGCCTTTCATCTAAATGGAGGCAGAAAAAAGTTATGAGAATTGCTTAGTGTATTCTTCAGTAGGATTTGTGTGCTTCGTGATATAAAATTATTCATGAGTAAGTCATTGGTTTGAAGGTCTGGCCAGATTTTCAAAAGAATCTTTTCCTGCATAAAGGAAAGCTACTATGGAAAGTTATAATTTACATTCCACTGAAAAGCTGAAACTACCTTCAGGGATAACACAGTTCACAGTGAAATATTGTAAATCTCTTGGAAAAAAGTGGGGTTTTGGGTAAAGCAAATGCAAAACTTAGTATTCTATCAGTGAAAAACTGAATCCCCTGAAATGGGGTATCTAATTTGCTGATTTACTTTTAAAATCTCCTCTACTTAAAATTACTTCTCTGTAAGGCTATTTTATGGGTTGACACAGTTTTCAGTGTAAACGTATAAAAATAATATATTACAAATAACAAGAAAGATCTTGTTTGGGCAATTTTGCTTGAAAGCAAAATCAATAAAGAAAAGTGAATTGTCAACAATGGCTGGCCATTTATAAATCTTTCTTTTATTTATTATTTAAAAAAATCATGCTGATCACACACATCTATGATGTCGAAGTTCGCTTTATTTAGCTAGAACGCAGAACTATTTTCAACAGGAAAACAACACGGCAGTTTTATAAAGTGGTGCTGCTTTTGTCTTCAAGGTTAATTGTAAATCAAGGTTATGCAGAGGTCTGCTTTAACATTTTAAGTAAAATGTTCTTAGGACTTCTTGATGAATGGGAAATCAAATGTTTACCTGTTTTTAATAAATAACTTAAAAACACGAATTCTATGCCAGCAGGTTGATAGTTGTATTTGTCCTACTATTTTCCTATAGGCACAGCACCTGAATGAAATGTAGCACACAGAGCAATTATTCATAAGCTTGTGCTTATCGTGGAAGTTTGACCAAATGTCATATTGTTTTTCTTTAAAATAGAAAACTGGATATATGTTTGCATGTTGCCACTTTGAGGCAAGCAGAATGTTAACCTTTTCAAATGTGGCAAGAACTATGGAATTTAAATTGTAAACATGATATGACATAGAAAATCAGGTTTATCTTATGGTTATAATTGTGGTGTAAGTGGGTGTCAGGGCTCTGCCTGTTAGTAAGCAGCAGCAGACATAAAAACCCAGTATATCTGCACCTTTATTCCAAGGTAAAGCAAGGGCAAACACGTGCTGCTACAGAGTCTGCCACAGAAATATGTGGCAGTAGTTCATAGGTCTGTTAAATTGAGCATTGAGTATATTTGTCATCTTAGTCTTTTTTTTTTTTAATCTTTTAAATACTTCTTATTCTAATGCCATTAGAATGGCGTTGTAATTGTCATGCCAATTATGCCAAATATTGGCATGAGACTGGAAGTAATTGCTAATATATCTAACTGAACATAGCATCAAAATGCTTAAATAATGCTATATGCGTCTAAATTCCTTCACACCTTTATCTCTTTCCCTATAAACTTTTTTGCAGTGAATCTGCATTTTGGAGAAATGCATGGGCCATAGCCTGATCCCACACACAGTCTTATGTGGTGACGTTTTTCAACTTTGCAGTCAATAGACTATTTCTAAAAGTCCTCAAAAGGTGATAAAGAAAAAGTAAGTTAATAAATGCAATTTAACATTCCAAGTATATGAAAATTTCAGAGGTGTCAGCACCACTGAAAGACTCAGGGAGTACATAAGTCAAAGTGGAGTGTAAACCATTGTTTTAGTTGGACAGCTACACAGTGATTTAAATGAACCCGTCCTTGGCCAAAATCCAAACCAAGGCCAAAAGATTGCAGTTCATTGTTTGGCTTGGTCTGAAATAGTTGGCTGTTACAGGAGGTTAAAATGTGCCTTGGCTGATATATCATGCTTTTTTAAAGTAAGCCATAGCAACAGTGTATTAAAAATCTATACATAGTGCTGTTCTGCTGGTGGCACTACTAATAGCCAAGCAAGCACAGACATATAGCTGCAATGCGTCAAGCTGCCACACAGAGCCTTATTTCAGATTAGGGCACCTTTTTTTGATTAAACTGTGTTTAGGCTAAATCAGTAATACATAACATGATACATCTGACTGAAGAAATAGAACAGCAGCATACTTTCAATAATTAATGCTCTTGCTAGAAACCTTGGTTCTTTCCTGTCTCTCTCTTCCTAGGAACTTATATTTAATGATTTTTTTGTTTTCAAAATATAGGGGCTATACTTGTGTTTCCACATACACTATTGTTATAGTTGTCTTTAATACAGCTGTTCAGGTAACTTTTCATGTAAAGATTTTTCCTTTTTTTTTTTTTACCTTATCTGGCAATCATTGTCTTCCTGAAGCAAAGGTTACAGATAATTTAAGGAGACATAGCCTTTCACAGGGTCGCCGTGAGTTCATATACATTATTGGTTCCCCAATATAAAAGTGTTGCCTGAGCCTAATAAAGGTAAAAAAGTGATGGCATTAGATCAGTCTAAAGGCCCATTTAATTCTCTTGTTTCTGACAGTGGCCAAAAGTGGATGTCAAGGGACATGTAAGAATTTGTGGAGCAGACACTTTCTGAGCCAGAGGTAGTTTTGGTTTATACAGTAACCCTCAGTGGATTTCCTTCCCATTCACAAGCTTCAAGTTAGAGACCAGAGAGGTTAATGTTTTGTGTCCATCGTGTTTTGTGACAAGGCAGTCCACAGGTGAATTATATATGATGTGAATTTTTTCTGTTCAGAATTTGCCATCTACTAACATCTTTGTCAACACCTTATTCTTCTATCTGAAGACGTGATGAGTAATCAATCCTGGCTCATTCTTTGCAAGTCATTTGTAATATTACTTGGATATAGGAATTACTAGAGAGGGTTATAGGATAGCAAATTCTGATGCTCTTTCAGACCTTATCTTTAATCATTACACAGCTTTTGCATTAAGCTGTTCCTAATACTCTTTTTATACTGTAGGGAATTCCATTAATGGGTAACTGTCATCTTTTTTCTAACAGAAATGTCTCCAATTGATTTGTTCTTTCCTTACCATTACACTGCTTTGTAAAGTACATATATATGGTAAAGGTACATTAAAAAAAACCAAAACAACAATTAGTTGTTCTTGAAAATTGATCCATAATTACTAGGCTGAAAGGGAAACATGTATGGCCAGCTATAAATTAGAACTAATTACTTTTAAACTAATCACAAATTGAGTGTTTTTTATGTAGAATTATAGTGCTTCACCATGTCCTGTCTGTTTAAAAACAAAAACAGACACAAAAACACATACAGTCACAAAACCCCAATGATCATTATGAAATTTTTATTTACCACTGATAAGTAAAATATAAATAGTCTACAGACATATAGACAGAGGTCTTCATATACTGTAGTTACTAATTCTGAAGCATTATTAGGTTATTATGCTGACCTAGAAGACACCAGATTTTTCTATCAAGAAGAGAAAAGAGGACCATTGTAAGAGCTAGAAATGAGCAAAATACATTTGTCAATAATAGAACTGTAGTTACAGGATTTTTTCACCAAATAGTCAGTAAGTAGTGTTAAAGGTCTGTACCTTTTCTCATAAACAGCATAGCTAGTCCTCTGATCTATGGTGCTTGCATGTAAAAAGAGAAGAAAGTTAAATTAGTTAGACTATATTTTCTTCCACTGTCATTTAAGAATGATATTCTACTTTCTCTCCAGACAGCAGTAGGTCTGATGCATCTTCCCTCAGTAAGAAAGGAAAGCACCTATTTTTTTCAGCTCAGTTCTGAAACTTTGTTGACCTTGTTTCCTCTCTAACGTGGCAGAAGCTACTGATCATGACTGCTGCTGCTGATTTTCTAGATTCACAAACTATGTATGTTATGTCTTGTTTGATCTTTTTGTATAAAGCTAGTCAGATAATTGATCTTTTTGGCTTGATGAGCTGAAGAAGACTAACAATGAAACACTAACCAGAAAAAATATTTTGCAGTAACATGAAATATTTATTTGAAACACAACAGTTTGTGTTTAAGTTTCAGGACCATAGTTTTTTAAACCACATTAAATGTAAGTTATTTCTTAAGGTCAGTGTGGTTTGAAATGAAAATTAAACTTGTGAACAAAACCTGTAGAGACATATAAGTATATATATAAAATAAATGTTTTGAGGAAAATTGACATTATTTTGCAAAGATGATTATTCCTAATGCTGTACATGTAGTTAATTTGCTATTTCATCAAAACTGTGCCACTCCCTGCTTTTTTGAATGTTGCATTAGGGGTTTCTGCGGAGCCCAGATTTTTAGTATTCAAACTTGTGTCTCTTCGCAGCATTTAAAATTAGTGGCTGAGACAGTGTCCTAGAGAGTGAGATGTGAATTTGATATTAAGTGTTCTGCACTACCTCTGCCTGAGTGTGGGTGAACCTGTAGCCAGTCTGAAGTAAAGGGAGCTTCACCATTCATGTTAATGGGTCAGGAATTCATCATGTGCACTTAGCACTGGGAGCAGTAAAAGTGAAGTCCTTGAGGACATACCTCATGGCTACACCTGAAGCAGATGTCTAATTTTCTCCTTATTATGTTGTTTTCATGCTATTAACTGACCCACTCAAAGTAGTCAGAAAAAACTTGGCCTCATGCCCTGAATTCTTGTCAGCAGACTTTCAAGCTTTTGTGTTTTATCTGGCAAACCTAAATCTTTATTGATTTTTTTATTTAATCACATTTCCCAGAGAAAGCATGGTGAATAAGCCACTAGACTAGGGCTAAAGAAATTTCAGCTTAAGTCTTTTTTCCCCAGTTTTTCTCTAAGTCATTTAGGTTTTAGTACCTCAGTTACTCAAACGGAATAGATAACACTTCACAGTTTTACAGGATGTTTGTAAGGGTAATTTCATTAAAGATTTAAAAACTGATACTACAGTAAAAAGCCATCTGACTACAATTTCCTACCATGCAAAATTGGTGGGAAAAGAACATTTTTTTGCCATACTGATTTCAGAGTCCCTTGTTAACTTATCTGAAATAAAACTCACCCAAACAAAGACAGTGCATAGTCTACTTGACAATGTTCTTGCATATCCTGCAAAGCAAATTTGGCATTTTCGTGATGTTTGGGCAAAGTCCTTGAAAATGGCAAGGTGCAAGTCCTGATGAATACTGTGGCTTTGT
This sequence comes from Buteo buteo, assembly GCF_964188355.1. Lineage (NCBI taxonomy): Eukaryota > Metazoa > Chordata > Aves > Accipitriformes > Accipitridae > Buteo > Buteo buteo. Next base: position 21,448,572 of record NC_134192.1, read on the forward strand.
AAACAGGAAATTAGAACAACAGGTATGGTCATAAATATTTTTCACATGAGATGAGATCTCATTAACTGTTTGACTCCTTTTCTACCATATGTTAATGTTGTATTATTTTCTCAGTCTCTAGTGCATTTTGGGGAGTCCTTTTAACAGTGGAATGAGGCAATATAAAGTGTTATTAGTCTCTTTAAATCTGTTACTTATGCTTTAAGTTTTGTAGTAATTCTTGTGTTCCAGGCTTATCTCACCTCATTCTTTGGACAAAACAAGTGATGTAAAACAACAACAACAAAAACCAAAACCCCCCAACAACCAAAACTAAACATATAAATTATGCGCTGTTAGACTTCCCTGGGGTGACTATGCACCTTACTCCACTGTAGAGCTAGAGGGCCATGTTCAATAGACTTTTAACTCTAACCAAGAGTTTATAGCAGATGTAATTACCAGTTGTATCATAATTTATAAACCTGCTGGAATTTGTAATTATCTTAAGATACTGTTTTCTTTCCTTTATTTTTAAGTAAGCCACTATTTATCCTCAGTTCCTGCTTAATACTTCATTTTTAGAATTTTAACCATAATAACTACCAGACATGTCAGACACAAAAGAAATAGATAAAATATGGGGAAAAAGTACATATGTTGCCTCTAGGAAGAGGGGTATTAAAAACTAAAATGCCCTTGTTATAATTGCAGTCATTAAACCGTGACAAATTTGTGAACATTATGCAATCAACTTGGAACTAAACTAAAATATAAAAGAAATTTAAAACAACAGTAACAAAAAAAACAGACAAAAAAAATGTTTCTACCAACAGCAATAAATAGGCTGTTAACATACACTGAATTTTGAATCCCAAGTGGAAAACAAAAGCCAGCAAATTTTCAATGTAGAATCATGTGATGGTTATTAGCTATGCAGGTCCTGGAAAACTTGAGGTACAGCCCTCTCTGATCCTTTAGTTTCCAGTTTCAGCCTTGCCCACGGGTCCAAAGGAAACAGTATTTTCCTACTTCATCCCAACTGGACCATTTATAAAGTCCTTCATCTGGGAATGTTCCTCAAATGGCACTGGAAAGGTCAATACCTAGTCATCACATAGCATTAGTGAGGCTATTAAGTACTGTGATAACGAGTCCTCTGGCTGTTGAGCATTTAAAATGGTTCAGTGACTGGAAATGAATGGAAAGGAATTATCAACTCTCTTAGTATGTTGACAACAACCCAGATTATTTGATATTCCTTAAAGCTCTGGGACATATTTAAGTGTAGCCATAAGTTGAACTGGTCTAGTGTCTTGCTCATACTATGTACATCTGTTTTACACACAAAAAGCAGCACAAAGCTTTCTTCCTAAATGAAACAGGAGAAAATTGTATTGTTAGCAGAAATTTAGAATGTGCAAGGTTACCACAAACTAAGCAAGTGATAGATGTAAGCATTTTGGCATAGAATAAATGAATAATAGATAATAAGGTAGTTCATTACTGAAGCCACCTGTTTCTACCTTGCTTGATCTCAAGTATGGAATTTGTATCTTCCAAGACCACCTTTCTGTAGGGATCAATGTTTTCTAATTACAAAGTAGTTGTTAATACCATATTTTACTGTAATTGAAATATCTGGTGGTTGTTTCCCAGTAACAATCACTCAAAACTCAGGAAAAAAAATAGTAAAAAGGATGTCATGTCTTCATTACTTTTGAACTTTTGCTTCTTGAAGCAATTAATCAATTATCCCTTAGTGAGTGCAAATGCATAGCTTAAATGCTAAGAAGAAATTGTATACTAACCAGGTTTGTTCCATCAAGAATTTAGTCTTAAATTTTTTTTGTGTGTGTGTGTAGGGAAATAAAGGTTTATAATTTACATTCTATAAATGTTACCTCGTATTCCAATTGTATGTGTTTTAATTTGTTTGTTATTCAAACAAATGAGGTTATTCTACTTGAAAGATTTGTGTCCTTACTGATTATTTGGTTAGGGGAGAAGTACATTAAAAATGAATGTTGGAAGAAGGAAAAGTGATTCATACTTGATGGCTTGGTTAAGTAAATTTTAGAAAAGTTTCAAACAAGATAAATAATGCATTGCAATTACCTTAAAATAGCATAAATATGAAGTCTGCAAAAAGAGCCCAAGGCAAGCTATTAAAGGGTGGTCACCAGCAGGGCCATGCTGTTCTCCACTGAAAGTGCATAATGGAGCTTTGCCTCTGTTGCCATGGGTGAATTTTGTTTTGTGTGACTCCTACCATCTCCCTGTATGTCTCTCTGCCCAGTTCATCTACCTGGAGATTTTCTCAGCAGACACTAAAAAACTTCTCTTGATTCAGAGTACTTTTTGTATGGCCACAATGAACATAAATGGGGACTGCTTAGGTATGGAAGGGCGGAAGAGATGCAGGGTCTGGTTTTAGCTTTGAATGAGAAATTTAAACAAATGGAGAATATGATGAAAAAAGTAGAGGAAAAATCACTTGTTTGGGTGGGGGAAGAACAAACAGAAAAGCAAACCAGATACCGGTGCCTTATGCTCACGGTGAAGTATGGACCCAAAGAATTTTCAGTTCTCAGCAAGTTTTCCCTGTGGGGACAGAAGGACAAGGCTAGTTCTGCCCAAGTTAGCTCTCAAGAAGGGGGCTGGGAAGTGTCACAGGCACCTGTCAGACTGGGATTGCTACCCGAGTTGCTTATTATCACTTCTCTACCACTTCAGGAGCTGACTGGACCATGAGACTACACAGTGACTCGAAGCTGCCTGACTTACCTGCTGGGGAAAATACAAGTTAGGGCATGCTGCGTTACTCAAAGATTTGCAGACAGTATATAAAATATATAGCTTTTCTCATCTGACACCAATAAGGAGTGGAATGTACTTAAATGTTGTGATAGACAGCTGACAAAGCATTAACATTATTAAAAAAGCAGTCTGAAGATATGTCTTTATAATGGTTTTCTCTTGCTGTTGTATATAGAAATAAAATAATTTCTGTGGACAAAAAAAATCAATTGAGCATTTTTAATACAATGTTTTAAAGAAAACCAAAACCAATGATTAAGCAGAGAAAAAAAATGACATGGGTGCGGAGAATAAGTAAAGATAATATTAACATAAAGGGGAAATGTTCCCCATAGACATAACGTTAGTTCTTGTCTTGCACTCTGCTCATTAATATGACGTGAAGCTCTTTGATAGTGATATGATTCTTAAGATTAAGTTACAGATTTGAATGGCAAAGATACAGAACATTTTTCCCCATCATAGTTGTATTTGACTTTCTCCCCACAAATAATTTGCAGTATTTTGCCCTAACCAAGGGGTAAGGTAAAAATAGACAATATTCTTCCTGAAAAACAGGATGTAGCAGTACACTGTTGGCACAGACACACACGCAAAGGCTTCAAATATCAAGTCAGAAATTTATTTTGGACTGCCTGAATACATGATACACAATAACAGAAGCTGTTTTCTTCCCACCTTGCCTCTGAGTCCTTCCTCAGCTGAATGGTTGGAAGAAGAGGGAGGAGACAGCATTTTGATGATCATATAACAATAGTTTGCATTTGCATTTGCATAAGCTATATTTGAAATGCATTTTTTTGTTGTTTAATTTGTATTAAATTGAGTATTAACAGTGAAGTTAATTTTCTTGCTAAAGGATAGTCAGTTTTTAATTTCCGACTTTCTCTTGACTGACATGTTAGAATAACTATCAGATGCTAAGAAGAATAGTGACTGGGACTAAGACTTCCAGTGGTATCACATGGCCGGCCTTGCTCCAGAATAACAAGGCACAGTATCAGTTCACCATTTATTTTTTCTTATTGCTTTCTGCTGCGCAGAATGGAGTGCAATGGCCAAAAGTCTATACGAACAGCTTCCAAAGGCAAGAGTCTTCACCAGCAGAACCTTCCTATTTCAAGCGATACCTATTTTATGCTATAAAAATACTCATCTGTGTTAAACAGATTTCTACAACAATCTTGAGGTACTCTGTAGCATTCTCTGACATTGGGATGTTGTTTTCCCTAAAGAAACATTTTTAATCAAATTAAAATATATATGTGTCTATGTTTTTAAGAATGTTTCAATTGTCCAGTGTTAATTCAGTTGTTTTAAACAGTCCCTGCAGGAAAGCTGTCTCAAATGCAGTTCTAAAAATTTCAGTGTAAAGCCTCACTGCACAACCTATCACAAATTATGTGGAAGTTATTTCATGTGACATATGGGAGGTCATTTGTGTAGATTTGTAAGTTTTGTCATAGTTCATGTTTTTAAACAAACAGCAATTTTATAAACTTACCAAGTAAATAAATTCATCTGCATATAAGGCATTAATGTACTGCTTGTTTGTAGAAATATTTATAAGTGTAAAATTATTGTTTTAATTCCTTCAAATGTAATTTTTATTATAAATAACTTGCTACTACTACTTTTGAAAATATTCATTCGCTAATTGCCTATGTATAGTAAGACAGCTATGGATGGGCATGTGGATTGAGCAAATAAAATTAGATGAGAGAATTTTGCAAAAAAGTGTAATGAATGTTCTTATAAGGGAGCAGAACCATTTGCAGCTGAAGTTAAAATCCTAAGAGTATGAGTTTATAGGCAATTCAGGGTTTGTGAGGAATGTGGCCATACAGCACAGAAAAGTGGATGCAGTCTTAAAAATATTAAAGATTAGTCAATGTTTTCCTTTAGAAAAATACTTCAGATATTATCATTTCTCTAATCCGTTATTTGAGATTCTGTTGCTAGTTGACAAAAATCTCATTTTACTTACTAATCTCAGTGGCTAACAAAGTTTGTTTAAACACCTGTACGTTTCATGCAATGTGTAACAAATATAAACATTCATAGACATGCATTCCTTAAATGATATTTATGAAGACATAACTGTATGTTTATTAGAAGCATAGAAGTGTCATATAGGTTGTATTGCACAGAAATGCTTGAATATTATATTTGTCACGTATGGTCTTAACATGTTCTCCATTTGTGATTTTAAACAATTGCTTAAATATTAGAAGGAGCTGTGAGATAAACCTTCGGAGCGTTCAGACATGATGCTTTGTTTGGGCTCTGGTTTTTGAGTTCAAGCATTACTACTGCTGCTTCCATTTAGAAATTTCATTTTTACCAAAGTAAAATGGGAGCTATGGTTGGATGCACAAAGGTAAGTTACTTTGCTTTTGCAAATGTTATCAGCTGTTATTAGCAATTAGCTCACAGAGGATTTTTTTAAATGCCTAACTAGCAAGGTGATATATTGTGCGTTAATGAAAGGGAAATTTTTAACAAATGTAGGTCATCTTTGAACAAAATTAGCATTCAACAAAATATGCCTGTTATAACGTCTCAACTTCAGGAAGCAAACCCTATAGACTTTAAAAAATGGTAAGATGCTGCCCTCTTCTGCTTATTCCAAACTCAGTTTTTCTCTACAGCGTCCGCAGTGCCTCTGAGCAATCTATTCTGTGTGGTAGACACTACGTTAGATCTTCTGTTCAAAAAAAAAAAAAAAAGTTTGCAAGTACACTTGAAGAAGTAAGCATATACTTAATGATGACATTGTATGTAGGAAAAGTACATAGGATATTTTAGCAGAAGTGTCCGATATATTTGAGGCATTCTTTTAATTAGGTTAAGTAAAGCAAAAATCCTGCTTCTCAACTCTCTTACAAATGTACTATGGAGGAATTAAAGGATACAGTTGGACTTTAACCTGTATAAGGACACTCATCTGATAATGTCTGTCTGATAATGAATTTACCCATTATCTGTTGTGTCCTCTTGACAAACCTGTCCATTGTGAAGCAGCACAGATCTGCAAAACACTGCCAAAGAATTGAGCAGATTTGTGTTATAGATTGTAGCTTCTCTGGGTATAGACATGCTGCTTTCATTCATAGCATTAGCAGTGAGTTCTAAGGATCTGGGCTTAAAAATTTTTTTCATTTAGACAGAGCAAGCTACTTTCATTTTCAGAGGAGAAATAATAGCTTTACGGCTTATAACTGCCCTTTAGCAAGAGGATATCCTTAATAGAAATGTGCTTGTGCATTTAGTTCCTCTCCTGTAGACAATATCTCAGACATTGAAAATTATGGGAATGAAGGCAAGAGAAGTGATGAAATAAATTCATTTATTACTTTGCCTCTGCATTACAAATTTGGGAATTTGAATCTCTTAGCAGTTCTGCAATTCAGATATAGTTCTAATAAGGATTTCTGTTGACTACGATGTAATGGACATGGAAATATAGTGCATCATGAAAGTGCATTTTGATGCATTTCACTTATTAGAAACACCTTTTTTTAGAAGAAAACCTTTTCAGAACAAACCTCAAAATAAAATTCTAACATTGGCAAAGACTGTTTCACTACCTACATTCACAGATGCTTCACATTGCAAAAATTAGAATGCTTTCCCAGGAGACAGAGAATCTGTTTTTATTATGTTTTTTGCTGTTGCTTATCAAGTTGCATTGTTTTCATCTTAACTGCATATCTAACTAAGCTTATGAGAAAGCAGTTAATGCAGAAAATAATCAAATTGTTTAAGCCCATCTTTAAATCTAACAACGCGTTTTCTTCTGCGGTACTTCCAAGAAAACAGTTGTGATTCACAATCCAGTCAGTGTGGCTTTTTGTAAACATAGTCTTTCCACTTATTCTGTGACATTTCTGTAATGAATCATCAGGCATGAAAAATGTACATTGTCATAGGCTAGCACTGGGAGAAGTCACTAAAGTAATAGGTTATTATTGTGATTGCCGTAAAATGGAGCTGGTTAAAGATGTCTCTGTGATTCGGTATATATGCTGACAAGAACATATATTATCATATGTCATTTCCAGGATGTTGATTCATTAACCTGTGGAAATCCATAGGAAGTGTAATACTTATGGCTTGATTGAAATTTAGTTATAGAAATGTTTGTTCAATGACTATTAACCATAATAACAGTGCTTCCCTGACTAGTACTGTAGTAAGTACATCTGTCCCAGTTTTCAACATTACTTAAAAGCTGATGCAACCTCAATTTTAAATCGAGTACTCCCTTCCAGACTAACAGAATCATTTTGGCAGCAGTAGCTGCCAGCATTGAATTACAAGTAAGTATGAGACAAGTGGTAAAGGACAGGTGCTTACAATGATGAAATTCTTCTTTTGTGAAAGAATGAAAATTCTTCACATCTTGTTTGCTCAGTACTGAAATGTTGTCTTTTCATATCTATGATTTAATGAGTAATTGCCTTGAAAATGACTGATTTCTGGATGGTGTGTTTGGTATTCCAATAAATGTTTTCTTAAACGGTCAATTTACAATCAGCTTAGTTGGACTTAAGTATAATTTTGAGTTGTGAAATCATGTTGTGCCAGCAATTAAGAATTCCTGTTATTGCTGTTGTTACCTCAACAAAAGAGGAAATACTTTCCACTTAATGCTGTGGCTTCATCCTTGGAAATTACAGACCAAGGTAGAGACTGATACAGCTGATGACAGGCTGGAAGGAAAAAGTAGAGCTATTAGCAGATAAGAGTTATATTTGCTAATTGTTGCTAACTTAGTCTGAATTGCTCACAACATAGTAGATTTTCACAGCCTATATGTATATATATGTATAAAAGTAACACTTTTTAAAAATGGTTCTTCCTATGAGTTAAATGAGCAGTGATTTATTGCACTGCGGTTATATATTGTCGTTGCGAATCAAGAGTAATGGTGTCGATAAGTATCCACACAGACAGTGAGGAGACAAAGTATGGAGTCAGAACAGAAACAGGCATCAATGAACAAATGGTGTGAAACATTCTCTGGTCTCTACTTATGTAGGTAGAAAGGCAGGGAAAAAAAAGACATCTTTTCAGAGTACTCCAGTGCCTGCTGACAACTGCTTTATACACTAATTTGATGCTTTTAACAGTTCTCCAGATGCTGTTATCTAATAAAACCAGTATGAATAGTGAAAATACCATAGTAGAAGAGCATTCACTCATAGAACTGTACCTTCTGTTATCTAGAAGTGCTGGTCCTTCTTGCCCAAATTTTATTGTACTACATATTAATCCATTATAATTTAATGAACTAAAAAGGGAGATAAGTGTTAAAGATAATAATAGTAATATAGTAATAGTAATATCAAAACAAAAGTACAAAATCAAAAAATGCCGCCGCCTTTTAGTGGTCAGTTGTTAATCCTGGGATAGTGGTTTCAAGCAATCTCTTAGTGAGCTTGAAGGAGGGAAATAGGTGCATTGAATAGTGTAGTACTTTTCTTTCCTCTCATGGATTATTTGCAGTACAGTGCCTGACAGAGACACTCGTTATTGCCCATTCCATTGAGCATTCTCATACTCTAGTAATTGGATAGTGTTCCTATACCTAAGCTATACAAATACAAAATAAAATAAAATGTGATTGCTAAAATCTACAGGATGTTGGAAATCGTATTCAAGGTTGGAGGCGCTTTTCAAGCTGTGAAGTCTGATGCAGAAATTTCAAAAATATTGTGGGGGTTTTTTCCTATAGCGAAAGAAAAAGTTCCGTACTCAAATGTCACCTTCTGCATGGTTTTCCATGTTAATTATCCCTTCCTCCTTTAATTGTGGTCTCAGGACTTTTATTTGTGACCCATATAATGTTACTAAGATCTATTCCAGTGAAGCCAATGCCATGTTTGTGTTTGGAATGCAAGAATGTGTGTTCTAGAAATGATGGGTTGAAATGGAAAGGCCTCTCGGGATACTAGAAATCCATCAAGAGATAGAAATACTTCTTTAGTGGTGTTGGATTCCTGTAATGCAAGAAACATAATATGAGCAGAGTATGTACAATGATGACTAAACTTGGTGATGAAGTTTCTTGTGGGTATTTGCTCCTGACAATACAGATGCATTTAAACATATATGCAGATATATAGTACATTTAACTTTTGTTATTTAAGTAACTTGCTGAAGTAGGACACTGGATGTAAATTTAGATAGTAGGAAGCTGAGATATAAACTAGCTAAACTAGCAATAAGACAAACTGAAATAATGCTGCTTTGATTGTAGCTAGAGTAGTAGAATAGTAGCAAGAAGAAAAAATATGAAACTTGAAAATGTACAAGGCCATATTTCATTTGTCTATAAAATGCTTACAGAGTTTCAGAAATGTGGTAAATTCTGCACTGTTGAAGTTGTGTCTACAGAAGCTTTAGAACCTGAATTCTAGTTCTAGACTAACAAATCTTTGTTAAACTGTGAAACTGTTTGCTTATCAGCTGTATTACAGGACTGGACAAATGAATTTCTGAGTTTCAGCATTTATAGTGGGCCTGCTTATGGACTACTGCTTATAGTCTACTGGTATTCTGGAGATACGGATTTGTGGAATTGCTGCTTTTACTGGGATTTTATTGTTTGCTCAAAGTTCTTAGATAGGGAAAAGTATTGGAAAAAAAGACAACTGGGAACTTGAATGTATGCTACTCTTGGGAAAAATACTATTCTATATAGCTATTACAAACTTCCCATTCAATGAAGAATGTTCCACAGCAATTAAAAGGCTGACTGAATAGATACAGATGAGTCCAAATCCCTTCACTATTTAGTTTGAAGCAGAAAATACCACAATTGGCAAGTATATTAGGGTAAATAGTTGTGATCAGTTTTTGCATGTACAGTTGCTACAAAGGAATGTCATGGGATTGATAGAAAAAACCTTGTTTATTAGCATGGAAATCTAACTCTGACTTTTGTAAAGCTATAAGTTAAAAAATTGAAAGATGTCCTGATAGAAAAGGGATGAAATAACAAGAAGATTGCTTATAGGTTTAGATATGTACTCAACAATTGCTCAATGGGAAATTACTGAATTGAAACATGAAGATGAATGAGATGCAGCATAGACCTATAGAGTTCAGTGTGGATCACCAGTCGATGAACTCAACAATAGGAAAACATATTTATATCGGTAACTCTGGGATATCAGAAATTTAATTATGTCCAGAGCAGGTAAGAGGGCTTCCATCATAAAAGTAATAAATAGGCAGATATTTCTTAGCTTGCTGCTGGGTTGGTCTTAATCCCTTTTAATTCTATTCTCTGCTCCCCTGTAAGGGAGCACAGAGAATACTAAACTCGGTCTGAACATTTTACTTTCGTTGTCTGTCTATAATGACAAAAATCTCAGATCTTATTTCCTGCAGTAGTTAGTCTTGAATATCTATTAGTGGACAGCAACATTTCACTCAAAATAAGACTTTTATAAACTCTCTTCAGCCTTGATATGTCTGTTCTGCATTCAGATCAGTTATCAGAAATGATTGCACCTTATGTGATGTAAACATTTTCATTTATTTTACAACAAAGCAATAATGACAAAGAGATAAAACCTCAGATTTTTTGTGTCTGTAGAGGCAACCCAGGCAGGCAGAAGAGGTTTTACCTTTCTCCTACTGTCACATACAGTGACTTTGTACACCCTGAGTTCTCAGCTGAGCCCTTCCCTTTTCAGGTGCCAGCCACGGATCCCAAGGATTGCCACTGCTGGGAAACTTTCCTATTCTTGCTGCGTGGGCGGCATTTAATAACACTGCTACCTTAACTAAAGCCAAGTGCCAGCTTGTGTTTTAAAATGATAGACATTAGATAAATGTGCTATAAATTTAGAGTGTATTTCCGTATATAGCTTCAAACATGTCTAAGCTGTTTACATTTGTGGTTTTGACCACAATTTTGTGACCACAATCTCATTACTGTATCCAACTTGGAAGATGCTGTGTATGGGATTTAGCCTGCAGCTCAGCCTGTTGCTGTATCGTCACTGGGGAATGTGGGCTGGTCGGATCCAATGCAGTGTCAGCCTTTCCAAGGCTGCCTTTTGGGACAGCTCTCGTTTAAAAAGAAGGCAGCTCTAATGCAGAAGCCAGCTCAGTATTTCTGCAAGGTTTTGCACAGTACTGTGAGAAGATATTAGGTCCAGTCAATCTGGATTGTGGATAATGCACAGTATAAGTATTCTTAAGATCCATCTGTCTTAGTTGATAAGGTAGTTATGGGGAAATATTACATTATGTGAAGATATTCAGATATTTCAGTAAGGACAACAAATATATCAATACTTAGATAAACAAAATCTACAAGTTTGTGAAGGCAATGGCCCAAATTTGGCAAAGCGTGTGAAGGATGTAACAGCAAGCATAAAAGTAATCTTAATGTTGGTCAGTGAAGTTACTCAAATGTTTAATTTAAGCATACCTGTAAGTGATTTGCTATTTCTTAATCTTGAAAAACTCACACTTATGAGGACTATCCAGTGATAAAATGTACCTCAGTAGCACTACCGTTTCTCTTTCCCAGACACTTCAGGAAAATCACCATCTTGGTCCAATAGATCTGTAAAAGACCATTCATTAGAAGTAATTTTAAGGAGTGGATGCTAAAACTGCTCAGCTATGAATTCAGTGAATTAAGCTGGTTAATAGTGTCATAGTGGCACTTACAATCACCACTAAACCCAGGACATTGTTCTGGCATTAAGACTGATAGAGAACGTCCCAACCAGCTGTTTTACTTGTCAATGAGGCTCATAGTGGTGACTTTTTGGATTCTGGAATTGAATTCAGGATGAAATGTTTAATCAAAGTAAATCACCACTATTTTGAATGATTATGCTGTCTTCAAGTGTCTGTTGGGACATGGTTGTCTTAGAAAAGACCTCTAAGGGAAGTAAATAAAATGTATCAGTACAGTTTATGCCTGTGGCTACATCATACTATGAACACTCAAGGGATGTTTCAGGACATAACCACAGAAAACACGCAGCACTTGCCAAAGCAGTGCTAATAGTCTGCCAGAGAATGTGCACCCCCTAAATATATTGGTGAGAGTAAGAAGAGGCTAATATTTCTGAGCAATAAAAACCACAATAGTTTTAATAACCATATTGAGGTTTAATATCTCTGGGACTTTACCACATATAGTGTATCTTTTATTGCTATTTTTGGTTATTTTTGTGAAGGTCAAATACATCACTGTATATTTACCATGCAAAGCAGAAAAATTGTTTGCTTGGGTATAAGTTAAGAGAAGCTAAAATATTTGCAAATAAGAAAAGATTGTTTATTTTATTCTAAGTAAATATAAAAGGTTAGCTATCCCAATATCAGCAGTAAATTTCCTTAAACTTCTTACAGTAGAACAGAGAAAGAAATATAGGGAAGTTATGGAGGAGAGAGGAAAACAAAGCCAAACCAAACCATACTTTCTGTTCTTCATGCTGCTAGCTAAATTAATGGTTAAATCCTGCTTGAACTTCTTGGATTGGTTGTTTGAGGTGCAACGAGTAGTTTTCATCCTACAACAAGGAGATGAGTGTGGGTATAAAACTGAATTTTATAAAGTTATGGGTGTCTAGAAAAAGGTGAGAAGAACTAGGGACATTAAATGAAATCAGCATCAGATTCAAGCCAAATAAAAGGAAATCAATCTGTGCACAAGGCATTAGTAGAACCACAGAACTCCTTTTCCTTAATTTTAAAGCATAAGTGACCTTTGTACCAACTCCTGCTTTATACCAAGGAAAGTATTTATTAAAAACTGAAGAACTGATAACATATGAAGACAAGTTTTATCATTTCAGAGCACAAAGTACTACTGAGGCCAAAACACAACATGGGTGCAAATACTGTAGAGTTGCAGAGAAGAGTGTTCTCTGTTCAAAGCTGTGCGTACAAAGCTGTAGTAGCTTGTAAGAAACATTAATTAGCCATTCCTTTGAATCTTGCATATCTTTTAAAAACATTTAAATATTTTGTATGTTTACATTGCTCATTTAGTATTCCAGCTGCATAAATATGATAGTACTGGTTAAAATTGTCACAGATTTTATTTGAGAAGATGCATCACTGAAAACAAACTGAACTTTTATATTTCTAACAGAATGTTTGTATACAAATCTTAGTTCTCAGGTGAGAGAAAATGCTAATGAACCAAATCCATCAGGATAACCTCTTGTTTTCTTCTATATAAGATTTTTTTTTTCCTTTGGCTTTGTATTTTGGGGACATCGACTGAACTGCAGGTTAAATAAAGCTGATGTCTACTTGTGGTGTGTTAACCTTGGCTGGCTGCCAGACACCCACCAGGCTTCTTGCTCATTACCCCTCCTCAATAGGACAGGAGGAGAAAATAAGATGGGGAAAAAAGCTCATGGGTAGAAATACAGACAGACAGATCACTTGCCAATCACTGTCACAGGCAAAACAGACTCAACTTGGGGAAAATTAATTTATTGCCAGTTAGGACGGTGAGAAACAAAGACAAATATTCTATGTATAAACTGGAATTTCATACAACTATTGGATATAGATGTACATATGAATGTGGAAATTATGCTTTAAAAGCAGAGCAAACACATATTTTCCTTTCATTAGGAGACTCAGGCAATTGACTTGTAATTTAATCTCAATTTTGGACCTGTTAGTGTGAAATACATCATTTCATACTAAAATCATGACTCATAATGCCACCAACCTTTCTAGACTCTCCCTTCCCCCCTGAGTGCTTGTGTATACTCTCTGTTGGTGAAAACTTATCAAGCAGATTTAATTCAGTGCTCCTGCACACAACACATGTTACGCTATAGAAGAGCTACATACATCACAGAAGTTTTGCAATGAATATGCCAACTTTGTCCCTTCAAATAAAAGCATTTAGATAAACACTTTTCTGAAAAGTGTATCTTACCTCCATTTATTAACATTAGCTCCATATATTAACATCCTTATTTCAAATAAATCCAAATAATTTCTTTAAAATTTTGAAATGGCCTTTGAAGTCCACACATGAAACATTGAAAATTTTGCTTGAAATGTACTGGAAATGTTTTGCTGTTTAATAGCCTGGTATTGGTACAGACAGGTTAAAGGCTCGTTTGACTTACAGATTCAGGAAGGGATGTAAAACAGGTTTACAAGCAAAAGGAAGGTTACAATCAAAGTACCATGTTTTAAGGTTTCAAACATCCCCCCCCCAAAAAAAATCAACAACAACAAAAAAACCCAAAAACAACCCAAAGAAAAGATTTAATTTAAGAGTTAATTTAAGGATACCAAGCTAAAAATTAAATATAATACAAAGATTAGCAAACAAATGAAAACAAAACTGCTTGAATCTCCTGGCAACATAAACAATTAAGTTATGCAAAAGTACTGCCAAATTTAACAAGTTCTCAAACGTACAAAAATCCCAAGATATTCCAATTGGAATATATTTATACTATCATAGTTTTGTCAGCTTGTTCTCTGTATAATTTTCTAAAGAGAAAACAAATCTTAATCATCAAGATTTTGATAGTGATTTACCACAAAAAATATTTTGTATTTAAACCAATTTTACACCCAAGATTCTCTGAAATTTCAAACTGGCTCTGGGCAATGTCTTGTTTTGTGATATGTCTCATTGAGATGTGTCAGGTCCATTCATATCTTATGAAGAATCATGCTACTGAAATGACATGATAAATATTTTCAGTATAAATACATTTTACATTTTGAAGGTGGGGGAGTGAGTTTGGTTTGTGCTCTATAAATGTATTTTAAAGTGAGTTAAAAGATGCCAAAGAAAACAAAGTAAAAAATTTCAAAATTTGTGATGTAATAGAAAGTTTATGCTGCCTCCCTTAGCTGGTAAACTGACAAAAAGCTTACTGTTACCGTTTGGCAGACATTTTCAATTCCATAAAATTGTGAATTGACAATTTCCTTTTTAGTATTTAATCTACTGTAATAAAGTTCTTACAAGGCATATAAATATAGAATAACCCCAAACATAAAATACAAATTTTCATTTTGAATGGTAATTGAAGATAGTTGACAATTCCAAAAGTCAGATGCTATAATTGGAAAGAAATACCAGCAAGAAAAGCTATGCTGGGCCTAAGAAATTCTTAATGTCATATAGGGTCAAATTTCCAAACCCCTCTAACAAATTACCTGTTTTGCAAAAGCAAACTTAAACAGTTAGAATAAATAACTTGGTGTAAGGGGAGGTAGCAGGTAGGAAAGCTGGGTGACATAAAATTATAAAGAGTAGATAGCTGAGACATATTCAGTTCCAGAAAATCTAGGTGCAGTAAGGAGTCTCACTTCTGATGTGTTGCTCTTTTGTGTTTTGTTTATGTCCTGACTTTTATCCATTTAATGTAGGATTATCTTTGAAAATATCTTCAGGTTCAAATAGAAATTTTGACAGAACTTGGAAGATGAATGCTTAAAGTGAGCAAATTGGCATGAATATATGCTCATGTATCTGCTGTTCAGAATTGTATACATAATTAGTAGCAATGTTTGAGCATTATGGTTTATCTATAAACAGTGGGGAAAAAATCAAGGAACTTGATTGAATAGCAATGTGCAGTTATAAAATCTTTTAAAAAAACTAAGTAAGCGTCGTTTATTTGACAAACTGTCTACTAAAAAGTGATTCCCCCCTCCTCTAAATATTTATGTTTAGTGGTGTTTCAAAGATCTGTTAAAAATAGGGCAGAAAGGGCAGGTTTAGCTCATTAGGTGGGGAGGGATGATGCAAGGGTGGTGGAGTAGCTGAACCCTTTCTGTGATTATGGGCATGCAACTTGCTCTGAAACCTGGGAAAGGCAACAGTGCCAGTGTCACTATAAGGCTCATTCCCTGCCTCATGTCCTCTGTCAGGTGTGCCTATGAAGTCTTTAAAATCAAAAGGAAGTAGCAACTCTCAGTAGCACCTGTGCTCTTTGCTTCCCCGCTGTTTAACAAGGCAGTGAGTTTCTTGAACAGTAAAGTGTCTTAAATAGTTTTTATTTACATTGTTGACATAGCTGAAGAGATCGAATAAGGTGTAATTTAAAGCTGGAACAACTTAGGTTTGCACATACTTTAGCAATAGTACATTAAATGGAGTAGTAGTGGTATGATGTGGTACAGAACGACCACAGTAATGTGTGCAGTTGTGCGTTGGCTTTTTTCCAGCATTTTGTTCTAATGAATGAGCTTTTTCTTGTTCTTGGAAGCTGTGTCACTAAAGCGGTATGTTCAAAGCTTGGTTTGCATGATTTTTCTTCCTTTGCATTCCTCAATAAATACTGATAAAAAGGCTTAAGAACAAAGGGAGGGTTGCAGGAAATTATCCAGGCCACCTCCTTTGCTTTTCTTTCCTCTTGTTGGAGGGTGAGAGAATACAAAGTGTTATTATGTTATCTCGCTGTTCATTATGAACGTATGAATAGAGCAATTTCCTTATTCACACATCTTTACAAATTGCTAGCTTGACTTCCTGTCATTTAAAACTACAAATGTGTTTAACAAAGAAAGTAATAGAATCATAACAATTATTACAGGCATTAGGGTAATATGAAAAACTCATTGGCTTAATTAAAAGCTGATTACTTTACAAGTAAAGGTCTAGGTTGCATCAACTGGAAAGTACAAGGAGAAAGTACCTAGCAACTACACAACATCAATTATAATTTTAGAAAGGTAAGAAAGCTGTTATTATTTTTAGTTTAGTCTTACATTTATGATATTTTCACTTTAGTTTATTTTCATTATTAAAAAAAACACCAAACCCAAACAAACAAACAAAACCTCAAACAAACCCCCCCCCCCCCCCCCCCAGGAAAGCATGGATCTTCAAAGCACTAAGCACTCCTGGTGTAAATCCTGCAAAACAATGAAGCAGACATCTGATGTTAAGCACTTACATAGACCCATCAAAGTCAGTAGAATTAAGTGCTCAAAAATAAAACATCTGTTTAAGTGCTTGGCTGATTTGGGCTACAATTAAAGATTTAGCTCAGCAAGCATAGGTATAATCTTAAAAGTTATATGTATTATACTAGTCTTCTAGGAGCCATAAAATTAATGAAAATTTGCCTTAGACTGAAATTTTATTAGGTCGTAGTCAAATGATGACAGATCCCAGCGGCACGGTTGCTTGAGGTCATTTTCCAACACTTCTTTGCCAGGGGCAATTCAGCCTAGAAAGGATTATACAGATTTTATAGAGACAGCATGTCTTACAGGACATATTTGCTGAGCAGTACCATTCTACCTATAAAAGATAATACCAGGGGGATCAAGACCTCTTTGAGATGACTTTGTTTATTTACCTTCCTGTAGAGGAGGTGTCATTAAGAGTTCGTGTTCAATAAGAGCGTGCAAGTTGTTTTGGATTATGAACACAGATTGCAGAGGAATCCGGATTTTTTTTCCCCTCACAGGTTCAGTGTTCTACAAGTTTGTCCTTGGGTTGTTGTGGGCATTCTCTTGTTAAAGATGTTGTTACAGGAACTATACAATTCTGAATTAGATAGCAGCTTTTCTTGCAAATCAGGCACAAGGCAGGACAGCTTATATAACAAGTGTATAACTGTAACTGCTCAACTAATGTGTTACTTTTCTAGACAGGAGTTATATGTGAGTGTTTCTGCTTCCTCTTCAAATAAACTGTAACAGGTTAAATTACCTTCAGTAGTGGCTTATGTTACATATTCCATTTTACATTAAAATGGACTATTATCATTCACAGTGTTAATATGGAAGTGCGTTAGCTAACGAGTAAAGGAAATAACTCTTTGAAAGGTTTCAGCTTTTCCTGGCAAAGCATATGTTTTGAGGCAACAAAATAGTTTTTGCAGTGAAGGGACTGAATCAGTAGGAATGCTTAAAACACCTATTTCAAGCACAGAGTTCCGTTCTGTAATTATTGCATGTTCAGGCCAATGACTCGTTCTGAGAAGCTCATAGCTCTCAGGGAGCCTGAGCTCTGCAGCAATTAGTGAGTAACCAAAAATGATAAAGAAAATTACAGACAGCTCAGTCTGGTTGGTGCTTCAACTTTTATATCACAAGAAATATTTCTTTTGAAGACACTTAGGAAGTAGTAGTCAAATACTCTTCACTAGGCTGAAAGTTTTCCTCTTTCTGCAGAGTACAAAACATAACCTGGTTCACTGCAGAAAAAAAAAAAGCATATGTTTCTTAGGTGAGAGTAAAACCCTCCTACACCCCTAAAATCTGATTAAGCTGAATATTTTTGTACATGTTCTGAATAAATAAGAATGAAACTTTACCACCATTCACCATTCAGAATACTGAATTACAATACTAGATACTTAAGGTATCACTGAAAGTTGTATTTAAACAATCAAAACCAGAATAATTCAACATTTAAAGTCTTCTGAGTGATTTTTTTTTCTCCATTCACTGTCTATGCAAAGTTGTTTAGATGATCTATGAAATGCCACACACACACATTGACTTTGATATGCAACTATTATCCCTGGTAGTTATACCATTATAAGGTAGTTGTAAGGTGGCATAGTGACTGCAAAAGGTGAGATGTCTGAATTCAGGGAAAAAAATGCATTTAAACTTGGATAAAAATATAGTAAACACTGTGAATGAACTATGATTTAACTACTACTCAGTAGAACACTGGTCAATATTATATCAATATTGGGGGGGGCATAAGATAAATACTCTCAGAACCAAAAAAAGAGAAAGAAAAGAATATAAGGTACCCTTCAGGCAGTCAAAATTCCCTGACTTTTTTCCAGACAATTTCTTCAGCATTCACACTGAAAACAAATAGTTCTTTGATTGAATTTATCAATTATGATCTGTTATAATAATGTACTGTAATTTTCTGTGAATGCAGTTCAGGAATACATCACATTTTTGAACACTTTTGCAGCATCCACCAGCATAATCATATGGAAATAATAGTGAAAAATATCCAGATAGGTTGTTCTGATGAATTATAAGGTATGTGTGGTAATGGAGAATGCACTTTCTTTTCTGTCTAGATGCTAGCTGGACTTCTTTCAAGTAAGTTAAGAATTACTTACAGCAACATGTACAGATTTTTAAGGAAACATGTATGAACATTCATTTTCTGTACCCAACTAACAAACTGACTTTTTAAATTGTATTGGTTTGGGCTGAGATAGAGTTAATTTTCTTCACAGTAGCTAGTATGGGGCTACGTTTTGGATTTGTGCTGAAAACGGTGTTGATAACACAGGGATGTTTTGGTTACTGCTGAGCAGTGTTTGCACAGAGTCAAGGGCTGTTCTGGTTCTCCCCGCACCCCACCAGCGAGTAGCTGGGGGGAGCACAAGAAGTAGGGAGGGGACACAGCCAGGACAGCTGACCCTGACTGACCCAAGGGATATCCCAGACCGTACGACATCACGCTCAGTATATAAAGCTGGGGGAAGAAGGAGGAAGGGGGGACATTCGGAGTGATGGCATTTGTCTTCCCAAGTCACCATGAGGCGTGCTGGAGCCCTGCTTTCCTGGGGATGGCTGAACACCTGCCTGCCCATGGGAAGCGGTGAATGAATTCCTTGGTTTGCTTTGCTTGTGTGTATGGCTTTTGCTTTACCTATTAAACTGTCCTTATCTCAACCCATGATTTTCCTCACTTTTACCCTTCCGATTCTCTCCCCCATCCCACTGAGGGGGGGGGAGTGAGCAAGTGGCTGTATGGTGCTTAGTTGCTGGCTAGTGTTAAAACATGACATTTATTCAGAGTAATTTTTATTTTAAATCAAAAACCCCAAAAGGACAAAGGAAACACAGAGAATATAAGTGCCAAAATCTGAACAAACAGAGCATCTTTAGAAATGTAAAGGAGAAATTATTTATTCTTCACTCTTTTTTTTCCTTCTGTGTAGGAAGTTTCCAGCTGGTTGGTGTGGTGGTGGCCTCCAAACAGCAGGGCATGAGAGGCAGATCTGGTAAGTTTGCTTTCCCCTGACTGGTGTTATTGCTTTCTGTAACTGACCCCTGGCAGCAATCAGTAAATGTTGGGGACAGGGTTCAGATGATGTGAAACTCCATCTGAAGAGCACACTTGCAGTTTGTCAGAAGGCTCTGGGTATGGTAAAACTGATACAAAGAATTACTGTTGTGTCATTGTGCCAAGAGAGCTTTCTGAGAGATAATCCCTAGGAAAAAAGCTACAGGAGAAATGAATGGAATGTTCTTGGCTGGCAAGATAATAGTTTCTGTTGCTTGCTCTAGGTTGTTTTTTTTCTCTTCTGTGTGAGAAAGTGCATTCCCAATTTTAGAAACTGTAAAGATTACCACATGTAGTTTTTTACTGTACAGACAACCATCATCATTGAAATCCTCATAAGCAAGGAAGCAGAAGTTTAAAGCAGGTAATGGATAACAGCCAAAACATGCACTGGAGTTCCACTAATTGCTCTGCTCTAGCTACTGTGATCTTAAACTTTGCCTACTTTTCTCCTCTCTCCTCCAGTAATGCACAGCTTTCTAGCATCATTATTAGTATTCAAAAAACTGCCTTTTCACAAATCAACTGAACCAAATGTCCACAAGTATGAAAATTTTTTAAAACCTCAGCAAAGCACAGAAGGAAAAAGTTTCTTTTACTACACTTGGCCCTTTCTTCCAGAGAAGCTTTTTTCTTTTCTTTTATGTCCAGGAAATTTCCCTTCTAGTGCTCTCTCCAGTTCTCAGTTGATCTGGTTAATTTTGCAGGTCTGATCTTGGAGAATTTTTTGGTGAATTGTCTCTAGGAGAGTGCTGAGATATCACAGTGATATAAAATTATGATCTTATTTAGATTTAAGAAAATGGCTATAAGATACAAAATTTATTTCCACATTTTAAACCTGATATTCAAACTATGCACTTGGTAAAGATTTGAATCTATACCTGTTTTGGTTTTGCAAATGTATCTGTTTGAAGGTCTACTGGCAATATCAGTCACAAAGGGACTGAATGGAATGAGTGGGAGTAAGGCAAAGCTCACAACTGTAGTCCGTGGATGTGTCATTTCCCTTTACTAATTCACCTTTCACTTAAACGGAGTAGTAACAACTTATGCTGGTTATCTGACAACCCAAAAATGGGGAAAATGTTGTTGTCTTTTGAAAAGCAATAAGAAATATTACTAGTATGGTAATTGAAAAGGATATCCCACAGTTTATTTTTTGTACAGATTAAATAACTCTTCAGTAAAATGTCTTCTGGAACATGGTGTTTTATATAATGAATGCCTACTATTTACTAGTAGTATTAACAGCAGTACTTAAAATTTTGTTATCAAAGACTGTTAGCACAGTTGCAGGTATTCTGTGAACACCTGGAATATTCATTATTCTATCTCTTAATATATATAGTTCATAGGAATTTACATAAGCTGACGTTATAATCAGTGTCTATAATCTGTGATAACTAAGAAAATATTGCTATTTTCTGTGGAAAAAAAAATGCAATTACCAAACTTGTAATTACAAAGCAATCCACATCAAATTGCAGTATTCAGGGGCTCTTGCTGTTGGTCTTCTGTTGACTTTTTTATTTTACACTTTTCATTTTTCCTCCCCTGAGATGTAAATACCTATAGTCTAGAAATCACTCTCATTAGGCAAATAGTTGCTACACCCATAGAATGAGCACAAAACTGCTCTCCCCATTGAGCTAGTTTTTATTTATATCTATTCCTCAATTGATTACCACTCATGGAAATGTCTTGTACAACAGCCAGTTTTGCCAAAATTCATAAGCAAATTAACTCATTATTGGCATTTGGAAAAACTGCCATTTAACTGAAACAAATAGCCATGAAAAAATTGCTTTGCAATAAGGAGAGAATGAGAAGAAATTATAGGGATAGAAAAATGAGTATGTATTTAGGGTGACCTTTACATTCCTTAGATTTTGAAATGTGGACTAGCCATTAATACTCTATAATGTATTTCCTATGACTTTACTCCTTACGTCTTTCTATAGCTAAAGCTTTTACAAGTGAAATTCATTGTCTCTTCAGCATACAGAAGTTAAAGGCCAGACACTGTATGAAGAGTTGTTTTTAAGCCCTGGCCTCTGGTCGACATAAAATGCAGGAATGAAGTTAGTACTTCTGCCAAAGTCCTCACTTGTCTTCTCCACTGCTCTTTATTCTGACAGACTATAAGTAATACATACAGCTCTTATATCTGTTGTAATGACAGCTGCCTGTCTGCTGCTTTTTGGGGTGGGGGCATTGAGGGGGTCAGGTCAGATATTAAATTTGGTCAAATAATATGCACGACGGCAGCTACTGAACAAGTTCTTTAAAAAAAGATCCACTGGAGGGTATTAAATAGTCAAATCCCTTCAATCCAAGGAAGGGTTGGTCATACATGTTTGGTATGTTCTTTTTCTTTCCTATATGTCCATCGATGTCTGTCTGTTAGAGGCAGAATGACACAAAGCCTTGGTCCAGTCCAGGAAGGCTATTCCTATGTTCTTATGCTGGATTCCATAGGTCATAATTTCATGGCTGTTACATTAACAGAAAAGTCTTTCAGAGCCTAAAATCTTTCCATTTCAAGATAAGATCTCTGGGCAGAGGTATTTCTTTTGTTTGGGTAATCTTTCCTTATAAACAATTTTATTTGGAAAAGAGAACAAAGGCTTTCAGGTAGAAAATAGAACAAGGCTTCAGGTGAAGTCTTCCTTCAGATCTTGAAAAAAGGAAGCAAACTTCAAAGATGAATATAAGTTGGATTTAGCTGTATTAGTTTATAAATGATTTAGCTTTACAAACTTTAGTAGGTCATTTAAAGAACAATATCTACCTCTGGTGTTTGTAAAAGAATCTTAAAAATCATTTGGTATTTTTGTGATTACAGACTAGTTAGGATTTCTCCAATTTTTATTCTACAGATACGGTTTGTTTAAAAGTTTCATGAAAAACATAAGAATTGCTAAAACTAAACAAAAGTATTTAAAATAGCTGATTTTTTTGTTGTTGTTATAAGAACAGAAGATTGCAGGAGTGACAAAAGGGTTGTTAATGTCTATCAGTAGAATGCCAAAATCTTGAAGACCATGCATGACAGATAGATACTACTTCAGCTAAAACTGCAAGAATATCTTTGATCCCTAAGATAAATCTGATTGTACACTGGCATAACAAACTTAGTATTAATACTGCCCTATCAATATCATTGAAGGAGGAATAGCAGCCTGGCTTTTGAATGCCTTTAAAAATGCTTTATAAGTATCTCTGTGAAAAGAAATTTTGTTTGTTTTTCTAAGCAGTTATGGGTAAGACAAAAATATATTTTTTTTCTTCTTTTCTGATGGCCTACTTTCTTCCAGCTTTTCTGCAAAGTTAAATCTGATTGTCATTGATTTTAATATAATATGGGTTAAACTTCCTAATTAATATTACCCTTATGTTATGTAGACTTCAAAAAAAGTTTTAAATAATTCGTTATAAAAGATTATGTTTAAATGCCTGACCTTCTGTGTTGTATTGCAAATGTAATAAAATCTTTGTTGGATACTTCATAGTTCATTAGAAAAAAAATTAATAGCAGAGGAGAAAAAAGCTTATTAAATCCAGGTGACAGTGTCCCCTGGACACTTATACATCTTTAATGTATGGTAATTACTTAGGAACTTAATAAAAATTCTGAAAATTCTTTTTCAAAGCAAAAAAAATAGTACTATTCTGCTGATTACATTCCTTTTAAGGAACTACGGCACCTCTAGAAGGTGTTTCAGAGCATAGGTCATGTTAAAAGCTCTATGTAGATAACCTCAATGTAATAGTTATTACATTGACATCTTTGTTACTGTAGAAATGAAGCCCAAAATCTATAAATTTTAAAATTCATGTGAACAATTTGTCTGACTATAAGGAACCCAGCTATCGTGTAATTATTAGGAAATAGCATGGAAGTGTCTCTTATTAGTTTTCTGTATCTAGTGGGGAGTCCTTCAACAAAACTAACATGCCTATTCTTGTAAACCAAGCAGCATTCATGTTCAGAATTTGGAATAAATTTTGAGAATAACTCTTTGGATTTTGGTTTCAGAAGTCACAACAAGTAATCTCATTCTCTTTTGTACCTGTTGTGAATGCGAAGTGTAAAAATGGAGAATATTGCTCCAAAACATAATAAGCAGAACCTCTCTCCCTGAATCCCAGTTCAGCATTTAGCTACTTAGACCCTACATATGCCATCAGATATGCAAATATGATATGTTGCACTATTTGTTAGCACAATCCTGACCCAGAATGACTTTGAGATGGTGGTGAGACTTTATGGCGAGTTGCCCAGCTATTGTCTCTCTAGATCACTTTTACCTTAATAAAGGTCTCTGCCTATTGCAGTTTAGGTTGTAATAGTGTGTGTGTGTGTATTCATCTTTGCCAAAACCACATTTCTAAGCAGTTGTAAAGCTCTGGTATCACTGTGGCAGACTGTATAAAATCCAAATAACTCAATTGGCTGATATGACTTCTCCAGGGGAGATTTAATGAACTGCCCTATTCTAAATCCAAATCTCTATGGAAGTAGATCAGTATCATTACATCTTTACTGAATTCTAGATATAAATGCATAAAATTAAATCGATTAAAATTATATCCTTTTGGTTATCATTGCATTTCCTACACATATATAAGCTGAATTAGAGTGGTAAGGGGGCCAAATATAAGATAAGTAATTATACAAAAAAGCCACAATCCTTTTGCCTCAGCTAACTGCCCAACATTTTTGATGCCAGGCACTCTTATTGCAGCTAACTGTAAACTATGTTTAGTGCCTTAGGAAATAAAATGTGTTTAAGTATTATGGTGGTAAAATCAATCTAGATTATTATGAGAAATAAACCAGCTATATTTTTGGCAGTAATTTTTTTTTAAGATTTCAGTAAAAATAAATGGGAATACAGAAATAATAAATGAGCAAGCAGTGGTGTAATCACTTTGTAAGTTGCTAGAATGATCTTTGAATAAGGATAATTTCCCTAATTCAGCTGTATCAGCTATTGTAGGGAAATTAAAGAGTTGCTGATCAAGCAATTCTAACAGTCTTCCCACTCCTCTCCAGAATATGAAATCTTCCAAATGTCTTTACATTACTTGCATAACCTTGTGAACAAGTGGCACCTTTTCTGTCGTGTTTCAACACTAAACACTAGCGGACAATCTGAAACTATTTCATGATCACAGAGGGCAACGGTGGTATTGCTGCTGGTCCTGGGGACCATAAGAGGTGGGAAAGAGGGGGGAAGGCTGAGGGATCAGGGGCTGTCACAGGGACGGGCTCATGGATAGTGTGTGTGAAGAGTGAAAGGTGTTCGAGTAGTGAAAATTCATCCTCAGAAAATCTGAACTTTGTTTTTTACAAGTCTGTTTCTGGGGCTTTGGGGGAGCAAACAAATGTGTACTGTAATTTTGCAAAGCTACATGAGCAGTACTATGCCATCTGGGAAATAAAAAAGACCCACAAAACAGCAAGTGTGCCTGCAGCAACTGGTCACCCTGATCAAAGGCACTGGTTCAAAAAGCAAAGAGGGAAGTGGGAAAAATCGTACACTTTCTGGTTTGAAAACAGCCCTGATGGCAAAGATTTCTCCTCACAGTCCCCATGTGCCTTTCATGTTCCCAAAGACATGAAAGGGTACCTTTACAGTGATTGGTATTGACAAGAGGGATTTATTTAAACTGAAGAGTCCAGAAACGCAGCCAGATGCTCTGCTGTCAGATGGCCCCGTGCGCTGGAGTGGGGGAGTGGGTGCTGAGGAGCAGCTGAGCGTTGGCTGCAGCCCTCTGTCTGCAAAGGGATGACATTGAGGTGGCTTGTCCCCAGGCCACATTCAGTTTGAGGTCAGGAGTGCTTACAGTGCCGAACTTCGCCGAGGTTGATGTTAGGTTGGTATTTCCCTGAGAAGTTTGCTGCTACTCACAGGAAACGCTTTATTAGCTGGATGAAATGCTCTAAATCATACAGTGCTGCTGCTCAGCCCTGCCTGAACCTTTCCTGGGTGATGTTACAACTCATTGTTGTGAACTAGATCTGTCTTTGTCAGGAAAAAGTTCTATAAAGCATACATTTAAAAAAAAAAAAACAAACCAACAAAACAACAAACCACCACCCCCAGGAAAAAAAACCCAAACAAAACCCCAAACCTAACTCCACCCCCCCCACCCCCCCCAAAATAAATCAGAAAAAACAAAGCCACATTTTTGAACCATAATGTCCAAAGGAATGCTGATATAACTGCAAATGTCAGTATCAGTCATTTTTTACATGTTTTGCAGTGTTCCGTTTTCATCTTTATGTATATATGGCCTTTCCCAACCTTAAATGTATATTTCTTTTTCCAGGTATAAAACACCTGACATTCACTTCTTGAGAATGAACCAGAATTCTTTCAATTTTCTAAGTTATTTCCTTCTTACTCTTTTCAGTGTCTCTCTGTTTAAGCCAACTGATCTGAACACACTGTCTTCTTATTTAATCCTCTCATTTTTACTGTGAATGTTGCATTGGCTTTGGTTGGGGGTTTTTTGTTTTTGTTTTGTTTAGATAGCTGCCATCACACTGCCTTGTTTTGATAGATACTCTGACACTTCTAAGTGTCCACCCTCTTCCCTAGGCTGACATTTCTGTGGAGCTGAATGCAAATTCATGTACAGTACCAGCATCTATGCTAAGCAAATATATATTTAAAATTTAGTTCTCTGTTGGCAGGTGGTGGCAAGCAGTAGTGCTGATAGACCTGACACATCATTGTGGTTGGTGGCATGATGAATGTTTAGGGAGAATAGTGTAGTGTAAATATTTTTCTGTAAAGTGGTTACCAGCATTGGTATTGTATTATTTTGGGCAGGAAAGTAGAGAGGTTTATCTCATTTGTTATTTATTTTTTTTATAGTCCTTTTGTTTCCTACCTTCATGATCTCGAGCTCGGAATCTGTTTCTCTGTGGATTTGAAAAGCAACCGTCTTTGTACAACAGCTAGGTGTTTCACATGGATGAAAACGTAGCACTTGCTTTTGAAACTGATGATGAAGACATGAGGGCACCAAGATATAAGTCCAGCAGGAAAGGGGATTGTCACCCACATGAAAGGACAAACTTTTTAAATACAACAAAAAAAGCATAGCATCCTCTGCTGTTGTTTAGGCAATGATTTCAACTGCCTGTCTCCATCATATCCCTTTTTTGTTCTTAGAGGTTTTTTTGTGTTTGATGAATAGTAGGGTCAGGGAGAGGAAGGGGCTTCCTGTGCCAAAATTTTTTCTCTATCCAAGTGGATAAGTAAGACTGCCTTTTCTTATTTTAATATATTGTACTTCTAGGACATTAAAACTGATCTTTAAAAAATAATAAATTATTGTAGTGAAGCCCTATATTTTCAATGCATACAAATATTTCTTCATGTATTTCATTATTAGGCAGAATATCAACTGCCTCAGAGTCCTTAAGAAGTAAAACTTTGCACTATAGAGCTTTCTGAGATGACACAGTTCACTGCTATTATGAATGTTTATAATAAATGTGACAAAATAACTTCTCTGAGAAGTGTGTTGTCAGTGAATCAGCAGTGAGAACTTCAGGCTCATCAGGAAAGGCTCAGGAGAACTTGCAGTTCATCTGGGCAATACAGCAATCTGAGCCCAGAATATGCTGGGGAAGATCCCTTCCTCTGCCTCCAAATGAAATTGGGTTTTGTCCCATCTCTCCGAAGTAGTAATCTGGAGATACTTTAGGAGAACTTTAAAACTACTTTTTCTTATCTATGCTTCACTTTTTTTCATGGAAAATAAGGGTCTGGATTGCAAGATCTGGATTCTTTAGACTATACATAGTTATGATTTGTCTTACTTTTTAGGAAATTAATTTTCTTCTATTATAAGAATAGTATATCTTCTTATTAACCTGTTGCTTTCTCTGTAACTCCAATATTATCAGAATAAGAATTATGTCTATTAATCATAATTATTTTCCAGATATGTGATAGTATGCAATATGGATAAGACATAGTTTGGGACTTTTTTTTTCCTCTGGCCTTTTTATAATAACTTTTTATAAATGTTTGACAACAGAGTTAACAGAAAGAATGCTGAGCTGTAGGGCGTCATTCAGCTAAGTATGTCAGTGTGCAGGGAAGTGCATGTTTTGTACTGGTTTTCAGAGCAGAGGAGTCAAGATGTCCTAACTTAGGATGTTCAGTATTTTAGTTTTCAAGGTTGGTGGTGCACTAATAATAGCTTAATAAAAATTCTCACTATATTTTTCACAAAAATTTTTTAGTTATACTGCGAAAGGTGTTCTCTCATGAATTTCAAGTAATTTTTTACATGTTTTTGTAACATTGTGCACCTTTATTTTAAAGAAGATGACTATTAAACCAAAATAATAACTTGTGTTTCTTAATAGGTGCTACTAATATGTGTTTTAGTAACATTCAGATTATTTTTATTTCTGGAGAAAAATAATTGTATATTTTTGCCTACATTTTGTGGAATGATGAAGCAGCACAACCCACAGCAGATACTACTGATTCACTGAAGGAATCAAATACTGAAAAAGAGGCTTGCACCTATCTTAGATATATGAATAGAATCAAAAGGCTAGAAATCAGAAGTTCATGGTGCTAGAAAACTGGCTTATTCCCACTGATAAATGCCTTAGTACTAATGTCTGAGAGTTGCCTGTTGATCTTATACGTCCTGTCCACTAACGGCAGACAGTGGCTGGGTACAAGTTTGCAGCACTTTGTCTTCTGAGACATAAGAACTGCACTAAGAACTGTTGGATGACCTGCTAGCCATCATTTTTGTTCTGCAATGGCTCAGCATTCTTGTTAGTGATGATACGAAGGGAATTACTGTTTCTGATATAACCTTTGGTTTTGCAGGGATTCTCCTAGACAAGTAAAAACTTTATGCTATAAGAAGGAATGTGAACAATTCGCCCTCCCTGCAATATTTTTGTGTGTTTTGTCTTAGTAAACCCTTAATTCTTGGTGTGGGTCATGTAGATCAGATAAACATCCAAAGTATATGGCAAAAGCCATATTGGACAACTACAAAGGAAAACAGGTCAGTGATTTCATAGAGCTCAGCTTCTTCACTGGTTCATGGTTTTTAGTCAATGGAATAACGTAAAAGAATTTTCATGGGGGTTTTTTTAGATATAGTTCTATAAATAATACCTTAATGGCTACAGATGACATGCAGTACCACATGAAAGGCACTTCAAACTCATGTACAATACATAGCCTAGGAGAAAAGCAATCTATGTGTTCTACAAAAAAAATGACAGGAGGCTTAATGTAAAATTCTGCTCTTACAAGGGCAAAAACCCCAAAATGCCTTTTCTTTACCAAGGCTAAATTTTTGTGGGCCAATTTTGATTTTGTGACAAGTCAAAATTGTTCTGTCTATGAAACATATTGAAGGTATCTGGGAGACAATAAAATGGCAGGTTAATGTTTGAGGGAAAATGTCATCCATATAAAACAAAGCGTGCAAATGGGAACTATCGCATCTGAGGCTTTAGTAAATCAAATTCATGAAAGGTCATATTGTAGAAATTCTGAATACAGATCTATATCTCATCAGATTCTCAGCATAAAATTAAGAATGAATGTGAAATAAAAGGTAACACTTTCCTGATATAACTTATTTAG
Source organism: Buteo buteo (assembly GCF_964188355.1). Classification (NCBI taxonomy): domain Eukaryota; kingdom Metazoa; phylum Chordata; class Aves; order Accipitriformes; family Accipitridae; genus Buteo; species Buteo buteo. Next base: position 21,478,065 of record NC_134192.1, read on the forward strand.
GTATAGTTCACTGAAAAATACACAACATGAGCAATTTAGAGCAGCAAAATTTTTGACCACTTGGGCAGGGGTCCAGACTGTAGTTTCAAAAGGCAAAGGATGTAGAAAACAGTGTCATTCAAGACTAGTTAGCTTCTTCATTTGCAGAGTCTATAAACATGAAGTCTTCTGTCTGTCTTTAAGACTAAAGATTTGGTGACAGACTGTATTTTCTGGAATTACAGTCTCAACACATTAAATATTTGGATCCAATTAAGGGAAAGTCACTACACCTTAGAACCAGGTAGAGATGTGGGTTAACTTCCAAGCTAACTTGTAAGGCAGTCCAGTGAAAGGGATGCATGGGCTAGAAACTGTGGGAAAGAGATTGCAACAGAACATCTAAATTAAGAAAAATGTCCATTGATGGGTCTTCTTAATAGTGTGCTGAAGAGAGGCACTTCAGTTAGTTTTTGGACACTCCTTTCAAGCCCAAAGAGAGAAGCTTGAAAATCCAGGGCCTTCAGAATTTTAGTCACATACTGAAGAAACTTAAGGAATTAAGATTGTACTTTTCCTTATTTAAAATATTTCTTTCTACAGAAAAGGTTATTTAGTTACTATTATGTTATTCACTGTCTTCAATTTTTAATTTACAGGACAGGAAAACTAAAGGGAGGATGGAAAATAAAAGCATTAACCAAAAGCTGAAACAGCGTAATTAATTCTTTACTTTCTCAATTAGGATAAATCCAGTAATGTAAAATACCAAAGTCATAATTTTAGTTAATGGTATAGCTGTAGAATGACTTCACTTCCACATTTTTTCATTGTGAATTGACAATCATTTAAGAAATAAGTGGCACTTAAGATATGAACAGCTGGAGCTGTCACCACCTCTTTCTCCCTGCGTTAGCTGTCAGCTGGTCAAAATCTTATTCCTGTTTCTCCATTTCTTATGCTTATGAAACACTGTACAGTGTTCACTGGTGCTTTTGAGTGTGGTGCTTAAAAAAAAAAAAGAAAAAAAAAAAGAACAAATGGCTTTGCAAAAGTTATTAACTGCTTTAGGACTGGGAAAAGAATGTGCATGCATGACGGGAACATCTCCTGAGCATATACATTATGTTTCACAGGGCACAGAAAAATGTTGGGTCCTTCAGGTCAAGCCTGTCAGTTCCAATCTCCATGAAAAGAATACCATAACTTGCTATATTATACCAGGTAATATTATTGAGGGAATGATTGTGAACTTGTGACACCTTCTTAGGTACACTTGTCTCCTGCACGTGATTTGCTCCTGCAGAGCTTTGGTTTAGGTCAAAGGTTTTATCTACTTTTTTTTTTTCCTTTTTCCAATTGTAATCAGTTTAGTTAAAGTCTCTGTGGCTTGTGGGGCTTTGGATATTCTATAGCTATGGAATTTCCATTTAAAATCTGCTGTGAATAAAACATTTTTTTTTATTAATCCAAGAACTATTTATTTAAGAAATAAGTATCTCAAGAATAATAAGCTGACTCTTACAGGGAGGATAACTTCCTGACACTGGTTTCAAGTTTTTTAAGTAAACCACAATGAAAATAAAGTAGAGTAGGAACTCTGCAATGCCAAGCTAAATAAACTAAAATATAAGTGAATCTATTCAGTGACAATTCTGACCACTGCCTTAAAATTAATTGTTAGTCACTATTGCTTCTCCCAGCCCTGGATCTCTTTATTGCTCAAACAACCACAAGGCACTGCAGAGCATCTGAGGGAATGGAGGAGATTGGTTTTGTTTAGTGGGGGTTTTGAGGACCTTTTCAAGCTCAAAATGATGATATGGTTCATTAACTGTTTCTGTTACATTAATCTCTTCACGTTCTTTCCATACCTTCTATGTTGTTCATTTACTTCTTGAGATCCATGCTGAATGGGACAGTGCAAACAATAACAGAGATTTTGGGAAGGTGGGTTTATATGATATTGACTGGACAAGTAAGAAGCAGAAAAGGGGTCTGGGTTAATACCTACACAATGCCTATGACCACAAGGTTGATGGCCACGACATACTGTCAAAGTTTGTGGTGGCTGAACATGGGTACAGTTAACAATCCCTAATCTGTACTATAAATTAGTATACTAGCCTACTATATGTGTGTCTGTGTATATACATATCTTTATACATATATTTGCCTAGTAATCAGTATATAGGCTAACAAGGTTGGAAGGTAGTTGGCTATTGCTAAAACATATAGCAGAATCCCGACAGCTTTAACATGCTGCTTCGTAAAGGGGAAAGATAAAGTTGTGTGCTGAGATTCTGCAGTAAAATACCATCCCGGGACAGTACTTCAGACATTTCTCATCTGTGAGAGGAGCTGATTGGATTGAAACGCATCAGAAATTTATGTAGAGACCTTAAATTCATCATGGTGTAGATTTCATCAACGTATAAAATCAGCCTGCACATCAAAGTGTTACATATATGCTCCTTTAGGTTTATCTGTAGCAATTTCTGTAAGGATCCAGTGCAAACTTAGCTTGCTAATTCTTCTGGAAAGGTTAGCTACTTATTAAAGACCTCAGAATTACCCTTTGCACATGTATGTTCTATATAAATATCCCATCCATTCTGCATCAGGAGGCATAATTTGTGAGGCCGAATCATAGAAAAATGCAAAATTTGCTTTTTTCGTACCACCTGAAGCTGTCTGGAATTGCACAAAAGCTATTTAAAATGAAATTGTTATATTTTTAACTTATAGAGAGCTAGAGCTGTGATTTCCCTAGACACCCATAAACTACGTAGATTTTCATTACTTTTTTTTAACCTTCCTTTGGGTCTTTTGTACTACTCCACTTTCAGTTTGTTGATGCTCAGCTTCTTTTAAAAGGGTATATCTGAATAAATACAGGTTAATAAAGGACAGAGGGTGCAATGGGAGTTGCTGGGTCATAGAGCTCAGTCCCCTGCAATTGGAAGCAACCAGATCATAGAAATACATTCATAAATTGTGCTTGTTTTCAAGTTTTTGGCTGTTGTTTTTACCACTGCTACTTTTGTTATGAAGCTGTTAACATTCTTAAAATCCTTACTGCTTGGAACTGTTTACCAATTTCCATTAACAAACAGCCAGTTTTTGCACGAGTCTGTCTTTTTTCATTTAGTTGAAGTTAAGCTAAAGGAAAAGTCAACATATTCAGTTTCCAGCCTTTATTTAGGGAAGATGGACTTCTTAAAAATTTCATCGAAGATATAAAATATATGCAATTATCTGCTGTGGTTAAAAATCACTTTATTTTGATGATTAGTGACCATAATCATAAGGTCTGACCAGTCTTGTCAAAAGGGGATTAATATTTTCTGTCTCACTGGGATAATTATTAGGATTGTGTTTGTGAGACTCAGTAAATTCCCCAGGATGTAGTGGAAAAGTTACTGCTGGAAAACACAGGTAATTGGCAATAGTGAAATCAGCTGAAGCTCATCTTGCTTTATATAGCATGCATTAATAATAAGCGTGATAGAAACAGCCCCAAGGCAAAAAGGTAAAAATGGAGCCACCAAATTTCTATATAAAATTGTGTCGATTTAAGAGTTGTACCTCATGAAGGGTTTCTATTTGTCCCCTGCAATCCCCCCCATATAAATTTCTACATGGGTAGGGAAAGAGGTGTTTGTTTTGTCCTCTTATAACTTTGTAATCATGGTCAAATCCCAGCACAGCAGTGAGTTTTGGTTCTACCAATGCATTTTAGAGTATTCCCTCTTCTCCCCACATGTCCCACATTGAAGTTTCCATGAATTAGTAATGTTAATCAATATACAGTTTACTCATATCTCACTCAAGTGAGTTAAATTTCCTTGGTTTAACCAGGCACTCTCTTTTTCTTTCTAGTTTGTATCTTTTACATATCAATTTTGTATCTCATAAGTGATTTATAGGCCGTAGAGTACTTCATTCAAGGGTAAATGCACATTTGGGTGCAACGTGAGTGAAGTGATTCAACTAAATCTTTTATTCCATAAAAGAAAACAAAACTCTTTCTTAAATAATAGTAGAATAGGAATATATTGTGAAATCAGATGAGTATTACGTCTGGTTAGAAAGTTTAGCAGAGCATTTATTTAACAGGTATGTAGTCCTAATAATCGCAATGAAGAAAAGAGGAATATTTCTGTGAAAAACATTTTCAAGATTGTAAACCTTCAGGGATTTAATCTTTCATCCTCAAAACTTCATTACTCTAAAGACATTAACTTTGTAAAGCACTCGCTATGAAAGAGTTACCATTCTGACAAAGAACCTTGAAAAAGTCACAAGAATTTCTGATGAAAGCATGTTTGAAACATTTGATGTAGATAAATAACACACATGCATATTCATGTTTAAAGTTATTGCAAAAGTTTGATAAGACAGAAGTGAAAACAAATAATTGTTTCAAGATAAGATTACTTTGGTAAGAGAAAAATAAACTTCAAGATTAAATAAATACAGTAACAGATAATAATAATAAAAATCAACTTTACTGGAGAATATCAGTAGGGTCAATGGCACGTATACAGTTACCATCTAGTTAGTTCTTAATCTCCCACAGCTGATTTCTTGAGATGTTTGGCCATTGTTAAGTTTATCTATAGCTTTTACCTGCATTTTATGATCATGACTATGAAGGTACTGTCTTTGAACAGAAATAATGTGCCTTCTATCAAAGTGAAAGATGCCAACATTTGTTGTCATTATCCTCTTGACTGTCTTGTCATCATGCCCTCTTGAAAGACACCTTTTTTATGCTCATCTTAATTACAGTCAAGATGCAAATTCTGTATAAACTCTCACAGTGAGAATCCTTTCAAGAAAGAAGCAACTTGTTTTTATGTGTTTGTAATCAAACTGAGACTGCAGGTACTTTCATCTGCATATTCTGAAATATAAACCACAAACACTTCCTTGTGCTCCATCAAGGGAAGTTGAATACTGATTGAGTAGTCTCTAAAGTAATAGTTTCTCCTACCTTCAGTTTATATTCTTATGTCCCATAATATTAGCTTGTTTTATGTTGTAACCTTAAAAAAGTGCTTTTAAAAAATCCCTTACCAGCACACCCAAATTCAGGATGTCATTAGGGAGCAGTGGATGGAAGTGGAAAAGGCCAATACTACTGTATAAATTCTTCAGTTGGAAAGTTCTACAATGTACTCCATTCCTTTTAGTCTGCCCTTGCTACCTGCCAAGTGAATTGCTGCTGTAAATAAAAGCACCTTCTGATGAACAGTACCAATTTAAAGTAGTCATTACTTTAAGTAATACCTTAAGTAAAGTAGTCATCAGCTTTAAGCTGATTTTAAAGAATGTGATCCTGGATAATTTTTTACCAAAGGAATTTGAAAGATGAGATGCAGCAGAAGCAGTTAGACCTAGCAGGTGGATTAGTATTAATACAAATCTTTGTATTGAATATTACTGCTTTGAATATTAGTTCTGTACTTGTAAATACTATTCATAGCTGGTGAATCAAAAACAAATGCAGTGGCATATGTACTGATCATATAAATTGCTATTACCAGTGATCTTTATATGCATGGGATTGAAAAAATTACAGTAACGGTTTGGCATATGGCACAAAACATTTAGATATGATTTGAAGATCTCTGCCTTCTGTAGTTATGCCATGTGTCATGCACAGTCTTTTAAACTATTGAATGTCTCACTGATCTTGGTCCTTAAAAATAATTATCTTTGTTCAATATTTGCATTTGATTCAAACCAACCATTCCTTATAATTTAGCCTTTTACTGCTTGCCTAAAGAGCTGCCCCTGAGCCGGCATGAAAATCAAACAGCTCTTTATGCTCCTATGTATGTGATATTTAGACTTGAAGGGGGGAGGGAAAAGACAGTAAAAGTGCAGGTTTCAAAACTCAATTGCTTCATATCAAACCATTGACATTTTTCAAACCTATCTTTCTTTGTTTAAAAACTATACCCTATAATAATACATAATTTTAGAATAGATGCAATATTATACAGTGCTATGACTGTTAAGGAGCTATTCAGTTCTACTGAAGAAATATGTTAACTGGTACTGCGGTAAGATGAGCTTTATGAGAAAAGCCAGTGTTTAGTATCTCAGAGGACAATCTATGATTTACCGTTCTCTTAGTTTCATCGAAATCAGAATTGTTCAGCTGTAACAACAGGTGTAATAGATATAGGCACATGCACATGTTCCTTGTTTGTGGTAGTTGAAAAACACAAAGCTCTGTATTCTTAATTTTCCCTTACATAAATTTGGAGATACATTAGTACCTGTAGAAACATATTTAATCAAACTTAATCTGATGCCTTTGTCTAGGTTAATATGCCTATAAAATAGATTATGTAGGGTATTTGGAAAGTCTGGAAACTTGATTCATTAGAGGACCAATGAAATTAAGTGTTACTGGATTACTATTATTATGCAAAACCTGAACAACAAGAGTTTTCAAGAATCACTTAGTGTTATGTTTATTATGTTAATTTACCAATGTGTGCAGCACAGGAAATCCAGTATATGAGCTATGAAGCATTTCCTACCTCAGCATAAATATTTTTTCTGTTTTTTCCATTCATCTTCTCTGCGTCTTGTGCTTACAAGCACATAGTAACATTTATTGGGAAGAAGGGATAATCTTTGGCTCTCACTATTTGTATAACTTGAAGGAAATAACTATATCATATTTTCTTCACTTGTCTAGAAGGCTCAAAGCTCTAGATTACTACCAAATATTGGCCTGTCAATGTCATCATCAATTCTAACAGAATTGATCAGCTCAGTTTTCTCACCTATAAATTAAAAAAAAATCACTGTAAAACTAACTCACTTAGACGCTCCTCATTATTTATTTGGATTGTTTCATGCATGAATGCTCAACATATGTTGATCTAAACCTGAACTCTGATGAAATTTCCAGTATAATTACAAAACACTGTACTTTGTTCCTTGTGCTTGTTAGAACAAACAAATTGCAGTTGCAGCAGCCTCTCCTCAATACCAGAAGTGCATCTTTAACCTTCTTTTCTACCCTCACAAAATCAAGGAAATGTCTATTTTTTGAGAAAATAGAGAAGTCAACAATTAAAAACATCAGTCTTAGCAGATGTATTCTTTACCAATATGAACACAGGCATAGACCTATAAGGATTGACATATACTGTCTATAAGGGTTCACAATTAGTTTATTTGCATGTGGAGCTCCCCTGGAATGTGAGCTGCTTCCAGGTGTGAATGGGTTAACATGCAAAACCATTAGATTTTTAGCTCAAAGATGTCATGTGATACTAGAGCTATGTGAAAAGTTTTATATCCAGGGAAGAAATGGAAACCATTTGAAGATTGTTTGCTAGCTGCCCAAACCCTTTCTATTCCATATTGCTTAGCAGTTTTTTATAGAAAAGACCCGTCAACATTATAAAGAAATGACAATTTCTGCTGCTTCATAAGAAAATAATTTTATAGTATCACCATAATTTTTGTTAACCAGTATAAAATATTTTGTTGAGATAAATTATTCTATCTGCATCATGTTTTTTATTTTAATGTCTAAGTTTTGAATGGCAGGGAATTCCTTACTCTCCAACTTTATAGGCTAAAATTACGGGTGGAACATTATGAAGAGCCAGTATCTGTGTATGCTTTACCAAGTTAACATTCAAGAAGATTATTCTCTAACTAGCCCCCCCTAGGTTGTTTTTAAATCTTCAGTTCAACACCATTAGTTGAACTCAGCCCTGTAACTGATAAACCGCATTTGAGAGCAAAACTTACCTCCCCAGTTTATTATACTGCAGTGAAATCAGTAAAATACTGTCTAAGAGTGGCATGGTAAAAGATATTTTCTCTTGGAAAAAAGTGTTAAATGCATTTTAATAGGTTTTACAGGTCTGTGGAATGACATTAGAGAGCAATTCATGAGGTCTCTCCATTACAAAGAGCTTGTTAAATATGCATATATCTTTTTTTGTACAATGCTGTTGTCATTTACTTCCAAGTGCTCTTAGACTTAAAATGTTCTTTCATATCTCATTGCAACAATTCTGCTTTCTGTTGCTAACTTTTTTATGACAAAGTACAGGATGGTTTTGATGAAGATTCCTGTATTGATTGGATTGTTTTCAACTGATACCATGTTTCTTGTATAAAAGGGAACTAGAAAAGTAAGAGTCAAACAGTTTTGTAAGTGTACTTCTGTAATATGAACTATATTGCTAAGGATTTTTTTTTTTCTTTTTTTGGTATTTCTTCAGGTTAGTGTCTGAACAGTATATTTTCTGAAGTAGAATTTACCCTTAAAAAAAAACTGTCAAGGGCTATTCTATACACTATTTTAGTTGTTGATAGCTATTGCAGTTCTTTATTTTTAGAGAAGGAAAATAATGTTTTCCATAGGTATTTGAAAAGGAAAAGTATATGAATTAATTCAGTCTGCCAAGACTTAATTTTATAATTTACCACTTTTTTTCAGTGAGTCATTTGCTGGACAGTTAAAATTACTCTGGTATTTAACGGATCTTAGCACATAGACTGCTTTTCTCCTTGTCATGGCTAAGTGGAATTGTACTTTCTGCAGTCCAGATTTACTGTTGCTTTCACTAGATATCTGAATTTTAGCCTGAAGCGCGAATGGAGTTTTAACAGATTTTACTGAGTGTTTTGAAATAACGTCTCGCTATAAATTTCAATGAAAACATAATATTCTCATTACTTTTTCTTTATAACATTTAATTTGGGTGTAGATTTTTTTTTTTTTTCCTGAAGCATAAAGTAAATGAGCTCTGCCTTGTCCATTCCTGTTGGTCCATGGGCTTGTCAGGGCTGCTGCTGTTTCACTTTTTAGTACTTTCAGGGAAAAGAGTTTGGGCCAGAAGCTTACAAGAGAGAGAGAGTCTCTCACTTTGTCTTCTGTGTGTCTCTGGTTACCTTGGGAGCATCCTCTTCCTTCTGATGTGGTTTCATACCGCAGGGAAACCTTCTTAGCGTCCCTTGGCCCTGTCAAGTCTGAGATTTTGCTGTAAGACACATGAATTCTTAGTCAATCACAAAGTCACTCACTGAAACCCATATCTGTGACTGGTATCATCCTCTGCTCCTTAAAATATTTTGGCCTGTTGGAGTCAGACTCTTGCCCCGTGTGTGCCCATGGGGGTGGGCACGCTGCGGCGGCAGCAGTGCTTCAAGGGCTGTCCAGACCCAGAGCCTCGTACAAGGAGTAAGAGATATATGAAGTTATGGACAAAGCAAATGAGTTTGGGAATCCCCTTTCAATGCTCCTAAATGACATTTATCTCATAAAGAAATCCCAGTTGTGACATTTTGTTATAACAGAGAAAGTAATATTTTGCCTTAAAAGCTCTATCTCGTGGCCAACTCTGTGCGGTAAAAATAGGCAGCAGCCCTTCTCTCCTGTTAGAAAGGTAATGTTTTCAAGTCAACCTCAAATACAGAATAGCCTTTCTCAAGTGTACCCTATCGAGGACCCCTTTTTCTTTTTTATGTCTTCTGCACCTTTTGTCATTTTAATGTATAAAAGTAAAGTGGTTTAGGTGCCACTTCTGAAAAAGTCATCATAAAACAAAAATTTCATGCAATCTCTCTCTGTGATCAACTCCCTTCCCACAAATGTATTTCATCCAGGATAGATTAATAAACGTACATCGCTACATTATGGAGGTGCCCGTGATTCAGGCACTCTCCATATTCTCTTCTTTTTTGGAAAAAGCATCATAAAAGATTGTTCATCTCTAGCTTAAGCCAGAGATCTTTTTTAGGAAACTAAAAATAATTTTTGTGACATAGTAGTAATATCTCTATATACAAAAAGAATAAAATAGAGGCAAAATCCCTCACTTAACTTTTTTCATAGATGTTTGCGAGGGGTTGACCCTGGCTGGATGCCAGGTGCCCACCAAAGCCGTTCTATCACTCCCCCATCCTCAGCTGGACAGGGGAGAGAAAAATATAACAAAAACTTGCGGGTCGAGATAAGGACAGGAGAGATCATTCACTAATTACCGTCACGGGCAAAACAGACTCAGCTTAGGGAAAATTAGCTCAATTTATTACAAATCAGCCAGAGTAAGGTAATGAGAAATAAAACGAAATCTCAGAACACCTTCCCACCACCCCTCCCTTCTTCCCGGGCACAACTTCACTCCCGGATTTCTCCACCAAGCCCCCCCAGCGGCAAAAGGGGGACAGGGATGGGGTTTACGGTCATCACACGTTATTTTCTGCTGCTTCACCTCCTCAGGGTGAGGGCTCATCACACTCGTCCCCCGCTCCAGCGTGGGGTCCCACCCACGGGAGACAGTCCTCCACGAACGTCTCCAACGTGGGCCATTCCCACAGGCTGCAGTTCTTCACGAACTGCTCCAGCATGGGTCCTTTCCACGGTGTGCAGTCCTTCAGGAGCACACTGCTCCAGCGCGGGTCCCCCACGGGGTCACAAGTCCTGCCAGAAAACCTGCTCTGTGGGCTCCTCTCTCCACAGATCCGCAGGTCCTGCCAGGAACCTGCTCCAGCGCAGGGTTCCCACGGGGTCACGGCCTCCTTTGGGAACCCACCTGCTCCGGCGTGGGGTCCTCCACGGGCTGCAGGTGGAGATCTGCTCCACCGTGGACCTCCCTGGACTGCAGGGGGACAGCCTGCCTCACCAGGGTCTTCACCACGGGCTGCAGGGGAATCTTCGCTCCGGCACCTGGAGCATCTCCTCCCCTTCCTTCTTCACTGACCTTGGTGTCCGCAGGCTTGTTTCTCTTACATGTTCTCACTCCTCTCCCCAGCGGCTGTTTCTCACTCTCCCAACTTTTTTTCCTTCTTAAAAATGTTATTACAGAGGCGTTACCACTATCACTGATTGGCTCGGCCTTGGCCGGCAGCGGGTCCGTCTTAGAGCCAGCTGGTATGGGCTCGCTCTCTCTCGAACACAGGGGAAGCTTCCAGCAGCTTCTTACAGAAGCCACCCCTGTAACCTCCCCCCCCGCTACCAAAACCTTGCCACATAAAACCAATACAATGTTTTTTAAATCATTCTATTCTAACATATTTTTTCCTCTCTCTTCTCGATCATTGATGAAGTCAGAAAATATCCCAGATTCTTGAGATAATACTTGATAAAAAGTTGTATAAACAAATAACTAAACTCCAACGGGAAAAATCAGTTCTTTGGAGACTTACATTGTCAGTATTTTCCATTCAATTTATGGATTAATATATCTGGTTACAAGGATTCTACCTCTTTATTTTTCTGATGTAGGATATTGATTATGAATAGAATTCATCAATTTATAGACTTTGAGTCGCTATGAAAATGTTCCTGTGTTTCCTTCTCTATTTTAAAAAAATCGATCTTATAAATGATCCTTCTGCGCCATTTTATCCACTCTTAAGGGTTCAGATATTCAAATTATTTGCTAGTTTGTAACTATAAGAAGCATTTTATTGTTTTACTTACCTGCCCTGGGAAAATTTATCCCAATATTGAGTTATGTGACCTTTAGATTCTTTCACAAATAGTGATGGAGGTAGTTATTTAAATCAGGCTTTTAGTCAAATCTAGCTCATCAGTCTGTATGTATTCTTGAACTCCAGTCTTAATGTTGATTGAACCTGGTGCTGTTATTGATTTAACAATGTAAATTTTCAGAAAGAATCTGTGCTTAACTGCATGAATAAAATATTTATAGGAAGATACCATACCATTTTCTATCCATTTGTCTGGACATTCGATTACAGAAAATGTTATTCTAAATTAGATAAAAAACTAAGGGAGCTTTTATAATTCAAATGCCAAATATATTTTTGAAAGTGAGAGTGTGCTTATAGACATATGCTGAAGTGTAATGTTTTCCATCTTTGTCCTGAATTCTAACAGTACATTTCTCTTCACACATTTTTAGTGAAATCACAGTTCTGCCTGCTAATAGTGAAAGTGACCTCTGTGAAAGACTTGCAGAACACACATATCCATTTAACTGAAATACATGTTTCTATAAATACTACTCCATATTGAGACTATTTCAAATGCTACTCAAATTCCTCATTGACCAATGATTTATTGTGGGGAGAATTGGGCTTTCAGTTCTAGAGAATAAAATCAGAAATGATTGTAAAGCTTGAAAGAATAAACTAATATAGCCAGAGATTTTTTTCTGTAATGTGCTCAGCCATCTCCCTTATGTGCATGGCTTTAAGTCAGTCATATAGCACAATATGTTGTAAGCTAATAGCAGTGTAATATTTCATGAGCAAAGTGTGTTTGAAACTAATTGGTAAACTCTCTAAGTCTTTTTACATTTACAGAAAACGCGTAAGGCAAATTGTGATGATTTAGATAAAGTTGCTTGGTATTGAATCAGCTCAATGGCACTACAGCACATTTCCATCAAAGTTATAATATTTATGAATTAAATGGGTTGTAAAATACAAAGCCATCTTGATCTTTTTTTGCTTTTCTAGTTTTCTTGTTCAGCTTGATTTTTACCATGGTGCTTGCCATCTAACCTATCTATGAAAGAGCTCAGTATTGGATTGTATTCTGCTTTCTTAATGTATTTTGCAGTAAAAACTTCAT